>NC_042619.1:129093721-129405804 GCF_901001135.1 Rhinatrema bivittatum | reverse complement strand
AACCCCTCTGTCATCTAATGGTCCAACCGACTCCCTCACAGTTTTCTTGCTTTGGATATATTTAAAAAGGTTTTTATTATGAGTTTTTGCCTCTATGGCCAACTTCATTTCAAATTCTCTCTTCGCCTGTCTTTTCAATGTTTTACACTTACCTTGACAATTCTTATGTTTTATCCTATTTTCTTCAGATGGATCCTTCTTCCAATTTTTAAAGGATTTTTTTTGACTAAAATAGCCTTTTTCACCTCACCTTTTAACCATGACGGTAATCGTTTTGCCTTCCTTCCACCTTTCTTTGTGCGCGGAATACATATGGACTGTGCCTCTAGGATTGTATTTTTAAACAATGTCCAAGCCTGTTGAACACTTTTAACCTTTGCAGCTGCACCTTTCAGTTTTTTTCTAACTATTTTCCTCATTTTATCAAAGTTTCCCTTTTTAAAATTTGGTGTTAGAGCTGCAAATTTACTTATTGTCCCCCTTCCAGTTATTAGTTTAAATTTGATCATGTTATGATCACTGTTGCCTAGTGGCCCCAACACCATTACTTCTCTCACCAAATCTTGTGTTCCACTAAGAATTAAATCTAAAATAGCTCCCTCTCTTGTTGGTTCCTGAACCAATTGCTCCATGAAGCAATCATTTATTACATCCAGGAACTTTATGTCTCTAGCAAGTCCTGATGTTGCATTTACCCAGTCAATATTGGGGTAATTGAAATCTCCCATTATTATTGCACTGCCAAATTGGTTTGCTTCCCTGATTTCTCTTAGCATTTCATCATCTGTTTGACCATTTTGTCCAGGTGGACAGTAGTATACTCCTATCACTATACTCTTACCCAACACACATGGGATTTCTACCCATATAGATTCTACTGAGCATTTACTCTCTTGTATGATCTTTATCCTGTTGGACTCTATACCCTCCTGGACATAAAGTGCCACACCCCTGCCAAGTTGATCCTCCCTATCATTGCGATATAATTTGTACCCTGATATAGCACTGTCCCATTGGTTATCCTCCTTCCACCAAGTCTCTGTGATGCCAATTATGTCAATCTCATCATTTGCTGCTATTACACTCTAACTCTCCCATCTTACTTCTTAGACTTCTGGCATTGGCATACAGACATTTCAAAGTGTGGTTTTTGCTTGTTTTAACAACCTGCTTTTCAGTTGTTTGGGATAATTCGGAAATCATTAGCTTTGGTGATTTTTTACATATAGGCATATGAACTATGTTTGCTTTTAATGGAACCTCTCTGTTGGGATGCCCTAACTCTCCTGGTTCATTAGTATCCTTCAAGGATACATTTCTCCGAACCATGCACTGCTGATTGACTGTCGGCTTTCCCCCTTGTTCTAGTTTAAAAGCTGCTCTATCTCTCTGCTTCCTCCCTGCCCTTTGACTAGTTCTTGGAATGATCCGTCACACCAGTCCCCCAACAATCTCACAATATGGGTACACTTTTTCTTCCTCTTTATTAGAGCCTTTCTCGTCTTCCATATTTCTCTTCAACTCCTGAATTACAGTATCCATGTCTTGTTCATTCCTAAAATGAGGTAGTTTCTCTAAAATATTTGGGCCTCAGCCCTATTATTCCCTTGCTGTCTTTTATGCTCTGCCTGCCTGCCTGTCCTCTTCTCCTGCCTCTAGTTGAGGATCCTCCCTGTTTCTGGCCTTTAAGTTCCCTGATACTTTCCAAGTCTGAAAAAGGAAAAATTCCCCCAACTTATCGGACTCTTCTGTCTCCTTAGGTTTACTCTTGCCATGAGACTGGGCTCTTGTAGCAATTCAATTTTCTAGGTTCCAGAATTGGCCTTGCAACTCTTCCCAGTCCCTTCCTAAAATCTGCGGGATGGAGAGCCTTTCCATGACTGCCAGTTTTAGAGGTTTTAGATTTATTTCCGTTCCCTCCCATTCCAGTATGACCTCTGTCAGGGGGCAACTTCGGATGTCCCCATGTACACACCGGACTCGCAATACAAGAGTCCTACCTTATTTTCCCCTTAGGAAAAACCCTTTTCCATGGCCACCAGACCTACAACCAAGGATTGCTTGCTTCCTGTGTCTAGGATTGCTGGCATCTGGGTCCCATTCATGCTTATTCCTCTGGCAAACCTTTCCTCTGGTGGCCTTTTATTATGCTTTCCTGTTTTCCCAGTCAATAAATGAACACTTTCTAAAATACCCCTCCTCCCCACAGGTAAAACATCAGAGTGTTCCCCTTCCTCCTGGGGGGCTTCTATCCTTTCTTCCCATCTCCAAAACTGGGGTGGGCTTCTCCACCCTCTTTCTCCAAGAGAACCCCTCAGTCCATGCCACCCTGGTGCTTGAGGTCCTTTCCTCTGCAACTCCCCAAAATCGAAGCTCTGTACTAGGTTTCCTCTCGGTATTGGTGCCTTCCTCTGAGTCTAAGAACTGTTCACTACATCGAACGGCTTCTCCCAAGTCAGTGGGTCCCTGCTGGCCCACCCAATTCTTCATAGGGGAGGGTAATATATTTAAGTGCTGCTCCAAGTACTAAGGATGCAATTACTTCATCAGTACTTCGGACCTTAGGTCACACCCACTGGTTTGCTAGATCCTTTAATTTCTGCACCATTACTCGGGGTCTTTCTCCTTTTCCTATCCTCAAACCCCTAAACTTCTTTCAGAGCGAGCCCCATCCAATCGATAATGGCTGCTTTTACCTCATTATAGTCTGCAGCCTGGTCTTTGTCCAGGGCTCTATAAATTGCCTAAGCCTCACCTGTCAGTAGGGGCACTAACCTAACAGCCCACTGCTCCCGGGGCAAACCAACTATCTCTGCTACTCTTTTGAATGTGACCAGAAAGGTCTCAGGATCATCCTCAGGTCCCAATTTAGTCAAAGCAAGACCCTTTGGAAGCCCACCCATTCTCTTCTCAGTGTCTCTCTATGTAACCAGCGCTTCTTCCGCCTCCTTCTGTAGTGACCAACACTTCTGTTGTTGGATCAGAGTTCGATTGTCCCTGGTCTGTTGTTCCAACAGTCTTGGGAGGGGCTGTTGTTGCTCTCTCTGGCATTGGATGGCTGCCTACACCAGTTGACTTCTATTTTCATGCCGTTTTTGCAGTTGCTTGACCAACCATATCAGAATCTTCTCAGTCTCCATTCCCATCTCAGGGCTCCTCCTCCCAATATTTTGAGTGAAGGCCTTGTCAGGGTCTGCAGGGTCCTTGCTGCTTCCTTCCCTGTTCTCCATATGGTCTCGAGGAATCCCACTTCTAACACCAATTTGTAAGGCTCCATCTCTCTGTACCTTGATTCACTTCACAGCCAGATTTTCCAAGGGCAGATTTGCACTGTGGTACTGCCACAGCTCTAGATCATAAACACCACTTCCATTGCACTACCAGACCCCACAAAACGCCCACCAGCACAGCTTTGGAAGTGGAGCAGCCTTGCTCAGCTCCTCTCTCATCCTTTCACCATCTGCTTTTCCAAGCCTTTTTCTTCTTGTGGGTCCTCCTCCCTGATTAGGTTAGCTCCTGAGTTCAGGTTCTCATGACTTTCTGCTCTGCTGCTTCCCTGGGCTCTCTTGGCATTGACATAGGCCCCTCCCCCAGACCTGGTTGTACCTGATACTTTTAGAGCCTTCCTCCGGTCTGGCTTAGAGAATGGTACATACTTCCCATTACAATATATATTAGATCAGAGTGGTATGGCAAACCAGTGGGATATACAATATTTTTTTGTTTTAGATTTAGGGGTGAACATATACAAAAAGATTGTCAAATTCCAACTCTTGAGCATATTACATGAAGTTGCCCATGAGAAAAGCAAGGAGTCTCTAAGTTGATACCTGTTACCTTCAGTGATCGTCCTTGAGCTTTATTAATGGACATCGCAAAGGCAAGACGTACCCAAAACTACAGGCATTTATATTCAAAGGGTGTGTCAGTAGGAATGATTGGTATCCATAGTATGAAAATATCCTCACCCTTTGTGCAGCCTGTTAAAAATTTTATTTTAATAGTATGAAGCATCAGACTTTTAACACATTGCCTTGTGCCACTGCATAGTCTTGGCACATCCAAATTCCTCAGGAGCATACTGGGAGAAGCAATTCTGATGATCAAGTTCTGTGGCAGGAGGCTTGAGAGAGCTGAGAAATTCAGTAGGATACTGAATTTCTTGGTCAACATCCACACCTGTATCAATTGACTTTTATGATATAGCTACTCCAGGCAGTTATTGTTGAAAATTTAAGTTGATAGCAATTACACTGCTATTTATAGATGCAAGGATAGCACATTCACAAAGTCATTTGTAATTGTTGAAAGACAACACTGATTTTTAGCACTTCAATTTCAATTGACTGAGCAATTACAGTGCTATTTGTAGGTACAAGAATAACACATTCACAAAACCATTTGTAATTGTTGAAAGACAACACTGGTTTTTAAGCACTTCAATTGACTGTACAATATTGCACAAGTTTCTTGGAATGCTGATGAGTCAGCTGATAGGGTCAACTGGTATTTTTTCATCACCAATATTTATCAGTTGTTTAGCAAAATTAGCAGTAGAAACATCACGCTGTAAATGAACTTGCATCTGAGTCAAAATATGGATACACTTTTCCATGGATAAGAAGCTTTCAAGCAAGCTTTAAGTGCATCAGCCATTTTCCCTTTGGAATTATGGGCAGTGTTTGACAAATCACTTATTAAAAGCAAAACAGCTCACGCATAAGCTTCTGGTTGTTTCATATATCTGGAAGAGTTTGATCTACAGCTTCCAATGCATGTTTGTGAGACATTGTGCACTCTTCCTATACAATAAGTTCACACTCTTGCAAAAATTTAGCTTGTCCAGTTCCTTTGCTGATATTACAGAGAAGAAGCAGTCATAGTTATTTGGAATCACAGTATAAACGTAATATTCAAATGTAAAGGTGTTAGTTGGAAGTTGCTATCTTGGAGGAAAATGGACATTATGAGTCAAAATATAGTCCATGATCTTCCTTTGGACAAAAAGGTATCACTTGCCAAGTTTGGTTGCATTTACTCAAACAGTGCATAAAAGAAATAAAACAAACTTTTGAAAATATGTATCTATTAGATAAATGAGGCTTGACCGGCGTGCCGCAAATGCGCAGTAGAGAGCAGCTCTACTGCGCATGTGCGGGCGAACACGTCGGTCAGAGCAGAGCGTCAGCTCTTTGAAAACATGGCGGCGGCGGCGAGGAGCAGTAGCGGCGGCGCACACGAGGGAGGGAGGGACCTCCCCCAGAGATCTTCCGTTTGTGCCATCCGAAGGGGTTGTGAATGAGCTGAGAGAGGGGGAGTGACTGAGGGGAGGGGGGAGTGACGGAGGGGGGAGTGACTGAGGGGAGGGAGTAACTGAGGGGAGGGGGGAGAGAGGAGGGAGGAGGGAGTGACTGAGGGGAGGGGGGAGAGAGGAGGGAGGAGGGGGGTGACTGGGGGAGGGGGGGACGGAGGGGAGGGGGAGAGGGGGAGGAGTGACTGAGGGGAGGGGAGAGGGAGGAGGGAGTGACTGGAGGGAGGAGGGGGAGGGAGTGACTGAGGGGAGGGGGGAGGGAGGAGAGAGGGAGGGAGACTAGAGGGGGGAGGGGAGGGGGGAGGAGAGAGGGAGGGAGAATAGAGGGGGAGGGGGGAGGGAGGAGAGAGGGAGGGAGACTAGAGGGGGGAGGGAGAATGAGGGGGAGGGGAGAATGAAGGGGGAAGGGGAAGGAAATGGACCGAAAATTTTTTTTAATGTAGCCCGTTGTTATGGGCTTAACGGCTAGTTAGATATAAAATAAAAGGAAATGTTTGCCAGTGTGCTTTAGAATTTTCTAATTCTTGCTGTAGAATCTACCACTGAGCTAGCGCTGTGCCTTAGAGCTTCTGCTCCCTTTTGTCTGATATCCAGGAGAGGGAAAGGGGAAAGTGACAGCACCAACAGTGCCTAGAGGCAGCAAAAACCTAAATATTTCCCTGCAGAGACCTACCCTGGCTTCCTGTACCATGGAAGTAAGGTTTAAAGTCCTTACTTGTGCTCATTTACAGAAACATCAGAGGCAATGCCCCTAAATATTTAAAGTCCACAGTGTCATTGCCTGAGTCCCCTAGAGCTCTTAAATTGTCAGGGAAAGCCTGACTTTGTGTCCCCTCTGTCAAAGAGCTTTGATTGGTGGAGACCCACACAGGTCTTTTTCTGTAGCTGGCCCCATCATGTGGCATGATCTCCCTTTCAAGATGCATTCTGAACCTGACTAATTAATTAACTTTTTGGAGAAAGGTTAAAGTTCCGTATTTAACAAAAGCCTTTTGAGATACCCTGTTAAGCACATATTTCCATTTTATTTCTGTACTTCATGAAGCCTGAGAAAACCATTGTCATATCTGTCAATTGTCATTTTTTTCACCTTTGTTTAAATGTCTGGGATATTTGTTAATTGTATTTGTATGATGCATATTTTTATATAGCTTGTATTTTTAAGTGAACTTTAAATCTCCCAATACCTTCCTTCATGCACCATCTCCCGTTATCCCTTCTGGCTCTCTCATTCCACCCACCTCCACCCCAGCCTCCTCATCACCCTTCTTTGGTTTTTTCACACACCCTCCCCACCCCTCTGGCTCGCTCACATCCCCTTTATCCCCATTCCTATTTCAAGCTTTCCTTCACACATACACCCGACTGCCATCTCAGGCTCTCTATCATCCTCCCTCCCCCTCCCCTCCCCTCTGGCTCTCCCTCTCTCTCTCTCGCACACACACATATACCCTCATCATCAGCTCTGTCTCTCTCTCACACACCTTCCACTTCTCCCTTACCTATCCTTCTCCTAGTCACTACGTCTAACTCTCTTTCACTTTGAAAATCATCACCTCTGGTTTCCTTTCTCACACCCTGCCCCACCATCACCTCCTGTTCTCTTTTACACGCCCCCCCCCCCCCCCCCCAATCAACAAGACTGGTCATCTTGCAGGAGTGGTCCAGTGACTAGAGCAGCAGATTAAAAACTAGGGAAGCCAGGGTTCAAAATCTTGTTTCTCCCATGGATGCTCCTTCGGCAAGTCATACCACCCTCCACTGCCTCAAGGGCTAACTTTAATTATAAACCCTCTGGGGCAGGGAACTACCTACTGTATTTGAATTGTAACTCATCTTAAGCACTGGTTTAGAAAGGTGAACAATTAAATCCAAAATCCAAATCCACTCCATCCGCAGCTTTCTCTCACTCTCTCCACTCTCCTAGCTCTTTTGAATTGCAGCTACACCCCCAGCTCTGTCATACACCACCCACCTCTCTCACCCTCAGACTCTGACGCATCTTCTCTACCCTTTCCCATGTGCCTCTCAAGCAACTCCCTTTACCCACTTAACCCCTTAGCTCTCTCACCACTCTTTTCCCCCAGACCTTTAGCACCCCCTCCTCCCCCATCCACCTTTCCCTTGGTTCTCTCACTCTCCTTCTATGAACCTGTGAAGGATCCAGTGGGGCCTTAATTTCTCGCTCTGGGTCCTGTTATGGCTTAGATTTTTCTATTAATTAAAAAAAGCACAGAAGAACAAAACTATTTGATAAAAGACTAGGGGGCACTCCATAAAGTTAGCCAGTAGCACACTTAAAACTAATAGGAGAAACGTTTTTTCACTCAATGCACAATTAAGCCCTGGAATTTGTTGCCATAGGATGTGGTTAGTCCAGTTAGTGTAGCTGGGTTTAAAAAAGGTTTGGATAAGTTCTTGCTATTAATCAAGTTGACTTAGGGAATAGCAACTACTATTACTGGCATCAGTAGCATGGGATCTACTTAGTGTTTGGGTACCTGCCAGGTACTTGTAGCCTGGATTTGCCACTGTTAGAAATAGGATGGTGGGCTTGATGGACACTTGGTGTGACTCCAGTATGGCAATTTCTAATGTTCTTATATTCTTAAAGTAAATACACATACACTTTGTCTTGCACATACATACATACATACACACACACACACACACACATATGTTGTCTCACATTAACTCACATTCCCCCTCCCCCCCACCAGAAGCTCAAGAGGCAACAGCCTCCTCCAGCCCCTTAGCACCAAGAAAACGGAAATGTCCCATAGGCTGCAGGTGTTGACACTGCTCTGCCTCCTGCTCCTCACCACCAGCTGCTTCTCTTCTTGCTCTGGGCCTGCACTGATCCTCCTGCTGATTAATCAGGCCCAGGGCTGATGCTGCTCCTACTTCTGACAGCAGCATCACATCTCCTTCTTCCCGCATATGCGTGGGCAAACCCTACACCACTTCCTCTTCCGGACTTCATAGGCAGGAAGAAGGAGAGGTCATGTCGCTACTGCCACACATACATCACACACCAAACATTCATTAAAAACTAATCTCACAAATAAAAAATAGAGAAACATTGAAATGATGAGGTTCAATTATTTGTGAAAAAAACATGTTTTCTTTTAGAGATGCATTGAGATGGCTCTTGCGGAGCTGTGGTAGATAGGAAGGTTGTGATCTATTATATAGGAACGTATATTCTCCTGAAGCAGTCTTTTGAACGAGGCGAAACATGGGCCCCTGTCATGACATCAGTATAGGGAAATCAGCATAACACTTTGAATATGTAAACCCTTCTTGGGGAGAGATATTGGGATATTACCTTGCATTTAGAAGCTGGTCTGCAAAATTATCTCGGAAGCCCCCGAATATCATCTATTGTCAGCGTTTCTATGAAATGGAGTAATGCTGTGTTAGGAATGTTTCTCTGTTTTTTGATTTGTGAGATTAGTTTTTTGGTGTGTGATGTATGTGTAGGGTGGCTTGAGCCATTTTTGTGAATGTTAGTATTTTTGAGAGAATGTTGATTTTATTGATGGGATGGTTAATTGGTGGGTAATGATGTCTATATGAACACTATATCTTGTATATAAGTATATGTCTAATTGATTTGTAACAATATTTGTATGAACACAATATTGTCTGTATGAAAATAAGAATTTATCTGCAATGTTTTTTATTGTAATAAAATATTAAAAGTGTTTTTATCAAATATTAAATGTCTGTTTGATATGTATGGTGAAATAATTGCTTAAGATTGATAGATTTACCCCCTTTTTTGTGTTAGATTTTTTCGGGGTGGAGGTAATTGTTATAGCCGGATTATCTATCTGCTATATTAGGTATGTAAAACTTTAGAAATTAAATCAGCAAAAGGATTATAGAAATAAAAACAGATTGTAAGCCCTCTGGGGATAGGGAAATACCTACAGTACCTGAATGTAATCCACTTTGATGTGCCAAAAAGCAGAATATAAATCAGAAATAAAAGTTGAAAAACTATTATGTATGAGGTCAATATTCAAAGCGCATTCAGCACTATTTATCCGAATAAGCGGGACTTGTGCAGCTAAGTATGTGCCCATGTTCAGCCTAACATGTCTCTTGTACACCTAAAATGTACTCACAAAAAAAGTGGGCTTGCACTGGGCAGAGTGGGGGTGGAGCAAGTTAGACATATAACTTATATGCTTAACCACTATTTGGCGTTAGGCATGTAAATGTAGGTCTAAGTTTAGGCGCCTCATAGAGCAGGTCTAAGCTTAGCCAGGTAGACATCCATCAAAGTGCGTGCATATAATCAGCGGCATCACCGTGCTGCTGAATACACATCGTAACTTAGGTGGATACGTTATATCCGGCTAAGTTACTTAAACGGCCAGCTTTGAATATTGGCCTCTATATATCATACCTATTTTAGACCTTATTCAGTGGCTTGCCCTTTGAATTCATTAAATGCAACATCTCTTGTCCCTGTCCAGCAATAGTCTGTAAGCATTAATGGGCTCCATTTGTCCTGATACCGTTTTCCCATTGCTGCAATGTCCTGGTGCAATCAATCGCCATGCTCAATGGTCACTGCTGTGTAGTTTGGTGGAAAAAAATTTAGATGAATGCAAAAAATGTATCATTAGTGATATGTTGCAGCCAAGGCTTTTGTACTGAGGAGTTTTCCACCAACTCTGCCTTGTTTCTGAGAAAATGTGTTACCACTAACTGTAAGGCTTTCTACGCAGTCTTTTCCTTGCCATACAAACCCAGAAATAGATTTATTCATAGGTTTAGTCAAAGGTGAATGTTAGTCATTTCTGGTTTAATTTGAGATCCTTTCCCTTACATAGAAACATAGAAATGACGGCAGAAGAAGACCAAACGGCCCATCTAGTCTGCCCAGCAAGCTATGCACTTTATCCATTTTTTCCCCTTTTTTTCTCTCCCACCTGTTACTATTGGCTTCCAGTACCCTCCAGCCCTAATCAATTAGGGGTAGCAACCGCTGTAACAAGCAGGCCACACCCTTACCCCATACTCTTACCCACCCCTGTTTTTATTTTTTATTTTTTTTTTTTTTGAGATATCAGCACTCCATCCTTCCGCTCCGTGAAGGTGGAACACCAACTACTGGCCACTGGCATCCCGCTCCGTGAATGCCTCTGTGGCTACTGCCGCTCCGTGTAGTGTTTGAATGCCTCTGTGGCTACTGCCGCTCCGTGCAGTGTTTGAATGCCTCCTCTTTATTCACGCCCTCTAGACTTGATGGATCCACAGTGTTTATCCCATGCCCCTTTGAAGTCGTTCACAGTTTTAGACTTCACCACTTCCTCCGGAAGGGCATTCCAGGCATCCACCACCCTTTCTGTGAAGAAATACTTCCTGACATTGGTTCTTAGTCTTCCTCCCTGGAGCCTCAGCTCGTGACCTCTGGTTCTGCTGATTTTTTTCCGACGGAAAAGGTTTGTCGTTGTCTTTGGATCATTAACGTTTTTCAAGTATCTGAAAGTCTGAATCATATCGCCCCTGCTCCTCCTTTCCTCCAGGGAGTACATATTTAGATTGTTCAATCTCTCCTCGTATGTCATCCGTTGAAGACCCTCCACCTTCCTGGTCGCCCTTCTCTGTACCGCTTCCATCTTGTCCTTGTCTCTTTGTAGATACGGTCTCCAGAACTGAACACAGTACTCCAGGTGAGGCCTCACCAAGGACCTGTACAAGGGGATAATCACTTCCCTTTTCTTACTCGATATTCCTCTCTCTATGCAGCCCAGCATTCTTCTGGCTTTTGCTATCGCCTTGTTGCATTGTTTCGCAGACTTCATATCATTAGACACTATCACCCCAAGGTCTCTCTCCTGCTCTGTGCACATCAGCCCTTCTCCCCCCATCGAATACAGTTCATTCGGATTTCCACTCCCCATATGCATGACTCTGCACTTCTTGGCATTGAATTTCAGCTGCCATATCTTCGACCACTCTTCCAGCTTCCTTAAATCCCGTCTCATTCTCTCCACTCCTTCCGGCGTATCCACTCTGTTGCAAATCTTAGTGTCATCCGCAAAAAGACAAACCTTACCTTCTATCCCGTCCGCAATGTCGCTCACAAATATATTGAACAGGACCGGTCCCAACACCGATCCTTGTGGTAACCACTTAAAACCTCCCTCTCTTCAGAGAGAGCTCCATTTACCATCACACATTGTCTTCTGTCCGTCAACCAGTTTGCAATCCAGGTCACCACCTCGGCACTCACTCCTAAGCTTCTCATTTTATTCACCAGTCTCCTGTGCGGGACCGTATCAAAAGCTTTGCTGAAATCCAAGTAGATGACATCGAGCGCTCTTCCTTGATCCAATTCCTTGGTTACCCAGTCAAAAAGTCAATCAGATTTGTCTGACAGGATCTTCCCCTGGTGAATCCATGCTGCCTCTGGTCCTTCTTTACTCATTTATCCTCTGTAATTCCCAAGTCAGAGGTTGTATATACTGACCCAGTAGCATATCTTGAAAATAAAGCCAATCAACAACTGTAAGCATCATTTTCACTCTCAGTGACCCAGATTTAGTAAAGTTTGACCTCATTCATTTCAGAAGCATTTTGGCTGTAAGCCAGTGTTATCGGAAAAGCTATGTTGGCACCACACTCATTGTCCTGCGTGAGTATTACTGTAAGCTTTAAGACTGTTAATACAATGCCCGGGGCCTTGGAGATGAGTCTCCCACCCCTGACTGGGAATCCTGTAAAGAGAGAGAAGCATAAAGTATGAGAGGTGTGAACAGAGTAAACCCTTGAAACTGAAGTATACTTTTGAACTCCTCATTGAGGACATCAGCCCAGGGGTTACAGACAAATGGAGAAATAATGGAACATTTTGCCAATGGAAAAATGGTCATGAAAACAACCATAATTATCTTGTAAAAGAAAATGGGACAAACTTTGGGAGAGAAAAAGATACTGGTTAGTATGATGCAGTTGAACTCTAGGAAAAAGCACATAACCAAGCTGATCATCAGGTTTAGGATGGGAAGGGAAATGTTTTTCACAGCTTCAGCGCTGCCTACAGATACAACCTTCTAACTTAGTGGTTAGAGCAGTGTACTGAGAACCAGGGAAGCTAGGGTTCAAATCCTGCATCTCCTGCTGACACTCCTTGTCATCTTGGGCAAGTCACTTCATCCTCCATTACCTCAGATATGTAGACCCCCATCCCAGTCAGATCTTGGGCCTGGAGGCACATGGGGAGGGTCACAGACCATGGAAGCCCCATGATCTACTGGGGTTCCCACACCAGGGTGGGGTGGAGAAATAGGTACTTTCTAAGGCCCTTAGGGTTTTCTCACTTTGGGTTTTTCTGTACACCAGTCCAGTCACTTCCAAAATCACCACTCTGGCTCCAGGTCTGTTTTTCTAAATATGTCTTTACTGGCACAAATGGCAGAAAATCAAAAGTCCAAAAAACAGTATACTAATTGATAGTGCTCCAATAGTAACACAAAGTCCACAGTTCAAAAACACAAATTTAGTGTCTTCTTACACTTCACAAACTTTCCTAAAGAAGTCAGCTCTTATGGACAGGTACCCTTCCTCCATGGGCCCTCCCAGTACCTTTTGGGAAAGTAGATCTTCATATCTACTCTTCCCTCTCTCACTTCTGTGCCTTATTTGGGCCTTTGGCTGATTTGTTGAGTCAATCAGCAACTCTTGGATTCTCCCAGGGCAGGCTGTTTCTTCTTTATACCTTACCCAGTACAGTCAATTACCAGACTCTGAAGAACTTCCTTGGACTCCTCAGACTCAGAACTTCTATAGCAACATTTCCCGCAGCATACCTTAGAATCCCAAACTTTCCTTTTTCTTCTCCCAGCCTCCTTTCACCTTCCTCCAAGTAAGATCTGGCCAACCTCTTCCCTAGGTCCCAGCTCCCTTCCCTAAGCAGTAACACTTCTCCTCCAGCACTTCCCTTGGGTTGGGATAAAGGCCACTCTCTTTACTCCATGGGGAGATGGATTTCCTGCAGAACTCCAGTTCTTGGAATCCTTACTCCGAATCTCTGATGCATCACATGGGTGCAACCCTTTTTATTCAGACTTACAACCCCTCCTAATGGGGGAGTGGTCTACCTCCCTAACACACTGACACTACACTAACATCACTATTAGTGGAAGGGTATGGTTGAGATTGCTGACACACACTGAGGGAACTCAGACCAGCTGAAGCCACTGCTGACATTTTTGGTTGGTGGGCATATAGGCCCAATTCATCACTTTTGCCTACAGCATTTGAGGGGGAACTGCCCCCATGCCTCTCCTAACTATGCCTATGCCCCCCCCCCCCCCCCAAGTGCAGCAAAAAGGGTCAGCACCAAGAACAGAGCAACATCAGGGTCCTCTTGGCATAGAACACACCGGAGTTTATTTGTAACTCCCTGTGTGTACTGCCCTGCTGGGGAGCTTGCACCTGCAAACTCTTTGGGTACTTATGTACCTGCAGACCTCACTAGAGAAGGGAATATTCAAAGGGAAACTCGATAGAGCCTCTGAAAACTGTCCATATCATATACCAAAACATAATAAAATAACAGCATAATTGTGCAATGCTTTTTCCTGATACATTAGATTGAAAGGAATCAGAACAATATGTATAGCAAGCAGAGAGAAGATATGATTAACTGTGTGGGTGGAATCTATAATCAGTGACTAAATGAGGTAGCAAGACATTGCATTCTCTTGAATTCACTCCCATATACACTGTAAAATATTTGGGTCAAGTTTTTTCTTGATCTTTGTAAAGATCATAATAATTAGTGATTTCATCATACAGCATTATCAGATATTGTTGTTCTGTCTTCAGAAGTTTGTTGACTTGATGTCTATAATGAGTTTTCCCTGAGACAATATAGTCTCTGGACTAGAGGAATGCAAAAACGGAAAAACAAATTAGATATATGCTAGGTACCACCCATGTTTCAAATGCAAGGAATGTACCATAAGGAATATTTAGCTGAACAAATATGTTGACTTGTCATCATAAACAAATGTTGTCATGCAAGACAAGATTGGAAAGATGTATGCCATGGAGTATATGAAATTTCCAAAGGTGTTTTTTACATTGAGGCAGAGTATAAAGGGTAGGGATTGGGGGGGTTTGCTTTCCTCCAACTTGAGTCTCTTTCCTACCTCCAAGGTAAGAAAGAAAAAGACAGTAGAGAGGTCCCCAGCCAGCTGGGCTACATCACCTACATTCATGAGCTCTGTCTCTTCCCTGGACCTCCCATGGCAGATGGAGCACTGGGTAACTGGCACAGCTGGCTGAAAAAGATTTGCAGTGGAGATGGAACTGCCATTATAGCCTCTCTGTCTTCCCATGGCAGCGGTTCTTTTCTACTCCCACTCTTGCTCTCTGCGCAGATGTGGCAGCTTCATGCTTCCCTCCTTGTTACCTGCTGGGATGGTGCTAACTCCTTTTCCAGTGCACATGTGCATCTCCTGCACTTCTAGGCCATCATCACTTGGTCTTCCAGCAACCCAGCAACTAGCAGGAGGCAAACCCGATCCCCGTTTTCACCCTCTTCCGGGGACCCTCATCAAACTCCCATGCACGTTCAGTCTGTGAGTTTCTACCCAACTTGCATACATCGCTTTCCTGTTACAGGAGTAACTTTCCTTGCTTGTGCAGTTGAAAAATGACAGTGATGGACATGGTCGGGCACATAAGGTAATTTGCAGTATACATACTGTAAAGAAGGGCTAAAAATTAAATGATCAGGCCATTTCTTATTTCTGAAATTCAAAGACTAAATGATAGTTACATTTGTGTTGTTAGGGTACTATTAAACATATGTTTTCATACTTTCTTCCAGGTAATTCTCCATGGGTCTGCTTTAAGTCTTTATTTAAAATAACTTTTTATTTATAATGAGGAACACAACACAGCATGAATCATGAAATACGTACAAAAGTGGATAATAATATGAAGCACCTTAGAATCCCCATCGTACCAAACAAACACAGTGGTCAACATATAGTAGAATAAGATGCAGTAAGGCAATATGACAGGGTAAAAAGGCACCAGCTTTATCCCCATGTTGATAAAACTTAAGTTTTGTGAACCTAAGGGCCCTTTCAACCTTACCCACCTCCAACGACTTCAAATCTTGTCTACAAACTTCTAATTGTTTGTAAGTTTTGGCCAAACAATCAAGTTTATGTTGCGCCTCTAAAAGTGCAATTCGGGCGGTAAGCTCTTTTACCTTCTTTTTATTTTCTTTCTTGAAAAAACATGCATAACTAATTAACTCCCCATGCAAACAAGCTTTAAAAGTCTCCCAATGCAATAAAGGAGTGTATTCCGCTTCTGGGTTATAGACATTGAGATCATTTCCCTCATCAGGGTGGGGAAGTGTGTGTTGCCCAAAATAGTTTTGTTCTGTGCCAACGGAAAGTCTGAGGCTTCAAATGTAATGGTTAGTGGGTTTGTGGACCCTTGGCCCACAGGTTTACACCGTTGGGAGGCAAGGTCAGGCACACTGGAGAGCTCTGGGAGAAACTGTGGAGAGGTCCTGAGGAGCAGGGTGAGAGACACAGCTGGCAGGGATCCCCACAGTTCATAGGCTGACTGAAGATCAGAACCTGGGTAGAGACCTCCGAAGGGGATGGTGCTAGGCAGGCCCGCGGAGCGGGGAGCACATGCAGGAGGGATTCCAAAGAGGCAACCCCGAGGGGCGAAGCTGCGCAGCGAAGGAGGTACTGATACGATGACGTAGGCAAACCTGCAGAGCGGGGAAGCCCGAGTCAGGTCTCCGGATGATGACGTAGGACAGCCCGAGGAGTGGGAGTTGCCGGCAGAGACTGGTAGTAGAATCAAGGGACCTGCCCCGAGGAGCGGGGAAGCACTGGTAGTCCCGAGTGTAGAATGTAGACACCACCCTGAGGAGCGGGAGGCACTGGTGGAGACCGGTAGTAGAATAAAGGGTACTGCCCCGAGGAGAAGGGAAGCACTGGCAGTCCCAAGTGTAGAATGTAGACACCACCTCGAGGAGCAGGTAAGCACTGAGAGTCTCTGTATAGAACGTAGACAGTTCCCCAAGGAGCAGGGAAGCACTGACAGTCTTAGTATAGAATGTAGGCAATGCCCTGAGGAACGGGGAAGCACAGAGATAGAACTCCCAAGTGGTGAAGGTGTGGCTCAGAGGCGGCCCCGAGGAGTGGGGAGCCAGCAGGTTAGGACTTCTGGAGGGCACAGGGCCAGCCCGAGGAGCAGGGGAGGCCAGAAGACAATGTCCTCATACAGGGGTGGATTTTAAAAGGCCTGCGCACGCCGGCGCACCTATTTTGCATAGGCCGCCGGCGCGCGTAAGTCCCGGGGCTTTGGAAAAGGGGCGGGGAGGGGGCGTGCCGGGGGCGTTCCCAAAATGACGCGGCGTTTCAGGGGTGTGCCGCAGTGTTTCAGGGGTGGGCCCGGGGGCGTGGTGCCGGCCTGGGGGCATGGTCGAGGCCTCCGGACCAGCCCCCGGGACCGGAACACAGAGCGGGGCTGCCGGCCGGCGCGCGCAAAGTTACGCCTGCTTTCAGTGTAACTTTGCCGACAAAGGTAGGGGAGGGGTTAAATAGGGCCGGGGGGGTGGGGAAGGGAGGGGAAGGTGGGGGGAGGGCGGAGGGAACAGGTAGCGCGCGCTGGGCTCGGCGCGCGCAGGTTGCACAAATGTGCACCCCCTTGTGCGCGCCAACCCCGGATTTTATAAGATACGCGCAGCTACGCGCGTATCTTATAAAATCCAGCGTACTTTTGTTCGCGCCTGATGCACGAACAAAATTACGTGATCGCGTATTTTTTTAAGATCTACCCTACAGTGCGCACACTGCCCCTGAGGAGCGGGAACCAGGCAGGGTCCAGTCCAGGAAGGTCCAGTAGCATCACCACAGGATAGATGGAGAAAGGAGCTCATAGAGTAGAAATGGAACTCGTTGCCAAGTTGGCTAGCTGGGAGCGAAGGTGGAGCTTAAGTACTCTGATGCAGGGACATCATCAATCTGGGACGCCCCCGAGGTTCGTGCTGAAGGGACTTTAAAGAGAGTCCGGTGGCATGCACGCGCACCTAGGAAGGCCAGAGTTGGCATGGAAGGTGGCGGCGTCTCGACTGCCATGAGGAGCCATGGGGAACGTGGCAGCAGAGACTGGCCCGCGCTGTGAGCAGACCTGGAGAGGGAAACAGAACGGTGCAGGACGTGAGTAGACACGGTCACAGCCATCGCCGATCAACGGACATAACATATATAAGCCTATATTTATAGAGATTTCCACTAGAGCATGATCTATTAACATAGATGTTAAGATTTTACTATCTTGAACTCAAGACACAAACTGAGGGATACACAGGAAATAGTCCAATCGACTGTACATATTATGGTGCGAGGAGTAATAGGTATAGTCACGCTCAGTAGGATGTTGCAAGCACCAAATATTGGTGAGATAAAAGGTGTCTATCAAGCCTCAAGTACTAGGAGTACTAGGGGACCCCAGTCTCAGGTGAGAGATTTTGTCCAGTGAGGGGTCACCACCTATACAGAGGTTAGTGTATCCAAACATTGCTATACTATCCATTAACGTTGCATAGAATTCCACGTGACCAAAATTAGGGCCATACATGTTAACCAGCGTGAAGTTGGTAGAGTGTAAAGTGCAGTCCAAAATGTCATATCTTCCTTCAGTTTCTACACACTGATGATGCACAACTAAAGGAAGTTGTTTGTCAATTAAAATACAAGCCCCTTTACTCCTGGTATTATATGAAGAAAAATATACTAGACCAACCCACCCTTGTTTTAATTTGGCATGCTCTGAATTTGTCAGATGGGTCTCCTGGAGTAATAAAATATATGCATCAGCCCTACGGGCAAACTGCAGTACTCATTTTCTTTTAATGGGGGAATACAGGCCCCTGACAATCAGGGAAACACATTTAACCAGGTTTATTATGGGATCCCAACCACCATTACAATAGAGCAAATATCCCAACCAGAAGTGCAATGGCATATCCCAGGCAAACAAGTATAAACCTTGATAATAAGAGGAACAAAGGCCCTCCGATGTCTTACTAGAAAGTACACTCTGTTTATCAAATTAAAAACCAAAGGACAAACATTATTAGAGTATGCTCCATAACCCCAACTATTCCAAGAACTTCCCCCCAATTACCCCAACTTAGTCCTTCAAGAACCAGAAGGTCAATAACCACCCCAACCAAACTACCCAATCCCCCACCCCTAGCCCTCCCACCCACCAAAGACCCACAATACTGAGGAACTTTCCGTTGGGACAACCGCTGAGATCAGATAAGCCCAGTAGAAAAAAACCTCAAAAATCTAGACTTCCCTACAGCAGAAAAAGAGCATTCTTCCAATGACCCAAACCAGTTCCATCCTCAAATAATCAAAAAGCAACAATTATGTCCAGCATGCACTGAACTTAGAAAGTACAGAAGAAAAAAATAACCAAATAAATGTGTCTATATTCCTGAGCCATTTCAGTCTCTGCATAGGATCGGAGGTCCATAAAGCTAGAATCCAGAATAGGAATCACAGAAAGCTCAATTGCATTCCAGCAAAATAGAAAATTCTCAAAAGTGGCAAAAGCAAATAAAGATCCAGGAACATCCACATTTCTTCAAAAGCTTGCAAGACAGCCATGAAAATTACCCTTGAGTAATTCAAGAAAAATAAAAGTTCACAACTGCATTCCCCAGTATTCCTCTTCCATACTGTAGCAGGACAGAACAAAATACAACTGCTCAGCAAGTTAAGTGCACAGAATAACACCAGGAGAAATAAAGAGAAAAAGGGACCACTCAGATTTTGTAGTGGACACAGGTTTTGGAGCTATGAAGGGTCACCAGGAAGAAAGCCACAAGCAGTCAAACGAAGCAGCATGTAACAATCACCCAAGAACTCCCATCCATTTCAGAGGTGTAGCCACGAGCAAAAAGTGTGAAACAGAAACAAAGTCCTCAGCGGCCATTTCCACACAATAGATCTGGAGATACTTTTCCACAGCCGCTACAGTATCAAAAAGTAGAGGTTTGCCGTCCACAAAAACCCTCAACTTAGCAGGGTAAATCATTGCATACTTCAAATTTAGGCATTGTAACTTCTTCTTCACATCAACAAATTCCTGGTGCTTTTTTTTGTAATCCCTTGAAAAATCAGGAAACATCATAATTGTGTTGCCCTGAAATTGAAGTGAGCCCGCCTCCCTTGCTGCATTTAATATTTTCCACTTATCCTCAAAATTATGGATTTTGATGATAACAGATCGTGGGTGAAATCCCTTACCTGGAATGGGTGCCAAGGATCTATGCGCTCGGTCGAGTTTCACTGTGCTCTTAGGACAAGGGAAATCCAGGACTTCAGGCAGCCATTTTGAAACAAAACAAACCATGTCAGTACCTTCAGTTTTCTTAGTCAGGCCCACAAATCTGATGTCACAGCAACGAGATCTATTTTCAAGATCATCAATCTTGTCTGAGAATGCGGCTGTTAAGTGATCCAGGCAATCTACCTTAGCACTAATTGAAGTAAGCAACATTTCAGCCTCGAGAATCTGGTGCTCAGCTTCCTCAGTTCTATGAGCATTGTCCTACACCGATTAAACCATGGTCACAACTTTCTCCACGATAATACTCAGCTGGGCATCCAATTTCTTCGAAATCTTGTCCTTAAAATGCTCTATAAGTTGGGAGACATACACCATGTTGTCACCCACCTGATTTTCCAGAGGCTCGCTCTCCTCAGAGGTTGACTCCTCTGCATGAGGTGCACATTTAGCCAGTATCTTTGGGCACCGTTTTTTCTTTTTGCAGAATACCTCGGCCCACATCGAAGGTATAGAACGACTTCCTGCTTCTTTAGACTGCAACATGGTAAAAAAGGAGCTGCAACAAACACCAGGATATTTGAAAAAATAAATTATAGAGAGGAGTGCAAGGGAATCTCCTCCTGCTCGAATCAGCACATAACCGAAAGTCTCCAGATAGCCACTCTTTTTGTTGTTTTATAAGACTCTTAAAGACTCAGTAGTATACTAATATCATAGAAAATGAGTATGTCTGACACTATGAAGGTAGCAGCGATAGTAGTATTGCCTATACCAGGCATATCATGGTTCATAATATAGACCCAACACATTATTGAACCAGGATATCAAAATATATTTCAAGGTAATAGCTACACGTCTAAAGCTAATTATGCCAAAATTGATCTCCCTGGAACAAAAAGTTTTTGTTTAAGGGAGAAAATCTGCTGGCTTTGGAGATCTTTAGGAAGATAAAACCTAAGGACCCTATGGTGGTGAGTTTCAATGCAAAGAAAGCCTTCAACATGGTGTCGTGGAGAAATTTGGTTTTACAGGTTCCATCATGGTGGCTATTCATTTGTTTTATAAAAGTCCTACAACCTTTAGATCAGGAAATGGGTCAATTTCAAAAACTTTTACCTTAGGGAGAGGAACCTGGCAAAGTTGCCCTCTATCCCCATTACTATTTATACTTACATTAGAACCTTTCATTCACAAGATAAAGCAGGATGTTCGTGTAACTGGCGTTTGTTCAGGTAACGATGATTTAAAGTTGATGCTGTTTGCGGATGACATCTTAATGACTTTGACAAATGCAACAAATACCTTACCAATAGTGTTAAGTATTAAAGATGGCTTTGGAAGCTTTTCTTGGTTGAAATTAAACTTGTCTAAGACAGAAGCATTAGATATAGAGGGTCACTTGAGTAGAACGTGGCCTAACTTCCCTTTAATGTGGGCCAGGAATTCCATTAAATATTTATTAAAATTAATAGTAATCCAAATAAATGGTATAATATGAATATTTCCCCTATAATTCAAGACTTTCACAAAAAAATAGACAGTTGGAGATAAGGTCCCATTAATGACAAAGGGAAGTAATACCAAAAATGTTTACCCCTCTGTGGTAATCCATGATTTCTCCCAGGGTCAGTGAACCAGAGATTCTCCGTTTTGCAAGGCAAAGGAATTGCAAGTTTATGATCTTTTATTAATTTATAATCAGGGGAAATTCACTCTTTTCCTTTTTGTTGTCAAAATGTACAGTTTCAGAAGAACGACTTTCTTACTTATTTGAAACCCTTAGATGATGGAGGATTTAGAAATGGCTCTTTCCAATGTCTTTTTCATCTCTTTGAGAAAACCAGAGTCTCTATTTCAAGAATGTATAAGTATCTTCATAACAACTCTAAATATTGGGGCTGATTTTAAAAGCATTACGCATGCAATATATGCGCGTAACCCTTTAAAACCCCTCCTGCGCGTGCATAGCCTATTTTGCATTGAAAAAGGGGGCGGGGCATGGGTGGGGTGGTCCGGGGGTGGGGAAGGGCAAGGCCAGAGCCTCCAGGCACAGCAGCCATTTGCTGCTGTGCCTGGGATCGCGGGCCAGCTGCCAGCCAGCACACGCAACTTCTAAGTTAAAGGTAAGGGGGGGTTAGGTAGGGCTGGGGGGTGGGTTAGGTAGGGGAAGGGAGGGGAAGGTGGAGGGGGGGGGTGGAAGGAAAGTTCCCTCCAAGGCTGCTCCAATTTCGGAGCGGCCTCGGAGGGAACGGAGGAAGGCTGCGTGGCTCGGCGCGCGCAAGGTGCACAAGTGTGCACCCCCATGCGTGCACCGACCCTGGATTTTATAACATGCGCACAGCTGCTAGAATTTTTCACCTAAGTTCTTGAAGATAATTTCCCATGGTCAGCTGCATTTTGTTTAAGTCACAGTGATTCGAAATGTGTATTACGAAATTCTTCCAAGCTCTTCCTGATTAAAGGCTGTCTAGTTGCTTTGAAACTTATCCTAGCAAAATGGCTAGATATAACAAGTCTGGCTTTGGCCACTTAGTATGTTGGAATTATACTTGCTGGAATGCAAATCGATGGTGATAAATCTGACAAGAAGCAATACTTTCATCAGCAAACATGGCAGGGTTTCTTGTCCACGCTACCAATGGAACTACATGTCAAGATAACTCAAGTTAAGAGTTGTTCATCTTCTACTACAGGGACATAATACTATAATGGGACTCTCATCATTATTATTATTATTCTGCTATATGGCAGTATGCTATATTGTGATATAAATATATAATCCCACGATATGAAGGGTGATACTTGAAATTTCATTTCCGTAACTAAACTGATTGTTTGGAGCAGTTATATACTGAAATAGAATTGAAATCCATGTAGCTTGGGGCAATGGTATGGAAAGATTGGGGTGGGGTTAAGGGATATATATTTCTTGTATTTTGCACGCATATTTGTACTAAGTTACAGCTCTTTTGTTATTTCAATCTTTCCAATCATATTAATAATACAAAAATTATACAAACCCCCCCCCCCCCAAATATTTCAGTTAGGTTTTCATTAAGGAAGACATTGGAGAAGGACAGTTGCTGACTAGCACGGGTACAGATGAGAGTGGGGTAGATGCATCTCCATTTATAGAAGAGACTTTTTGGTGGAACTAGAAAACATGAAAGTAGATAAGACCATTATTGGGCATGGTTTTACCAGAGGAACACCAGGGGATCTGTTACTGAGGCATTGGGGCAGAATCCAGCAAGGCTTATGTAGGCAGGAGCTGTTGATGTCATCAAAGGGTGCCAAAGGGACTTTCCTGCCATGGACCCTTTAAAAATCAGCACATTGGGTGTGCGCGTGCCTTAGGCAGATCTTGGCTGATGGCAACATTGCTCAGCGTTCCTGCCATGCAACTGTCGGGCGGGGCCTGTCAGCGGTGTCGGGGTAAGTGCGGCGGCTCATGGAGCTATCCCGTGAGCCGCCAAATGTGACTGTAAAATTTGTCTTTTTGCAGATGACACGAATAGCTGCAACACAGTGGACACACCTGATGGAATAGAAAGTATGAGAATTGACCTACAAAAACTGGAGAAGTGGAAGGTTTGGCAGTTGGGAGTGAATGCAAAGAAGTGCAAAGTCATACATTTTAGAGATGTGAATCGGAACCGGAATCGGTTCGGATTCCGGTTCCGATTCACATGTGGGGTTTTTTCCATCGGGCCCGATCGCGGTTTTGTTTATCGGCTGCGCCCGAACCGATAAACAAAAAACCCACCCCGACCCTTTAAAACTAATCCCTTTGCTTCCCCCACCCTCCTGGCCCCCCCCAAAACATTTTACAGGTACCTAGTGGTCCAGTGGGGGTCCCGTGAGCAATCTCCCGCTCTCGGGCCATCGGCTGCCACTAATAAAATGGCGCCGATGGCCTTTGCCCTTTCCATGTGACAGGGTATCCATGCCATTGGCCGGCCCCTGTCACATGGAGGGAGCACTGGATGGCCCGCGCCATGTGACAGGGTATCCGGCCAATGGCAGTGAATCCCTGTCACATGGTAAGGGCAAAGGGCCATCGGCGCCATTTTTATTAGTGGCAGCTGATGGCCCGGGAGAGGGAAATCGCTCCCGGGACCCCCACTGGACCACCAGGTACCTGTAAAATGTTTTTTGGGGGGTCGGGAGGGTGGGGGAAGCAAAGGGATTAGTTTTAAAGGGTCGGGGTGGGTTTAGGGGTTATTTTTGTGTGCCGTTTTTCCCACCCTCCCCCAAAACGATAAGAGAACCCCCACGATCAATATTGTGGGGTTTTCCTATCGTTTCGGGTGAGCCCCCGATTTCTGACGATTTTGAAAATATTGACGATATTTTCAATCGTCAGAAGCCCGATTCACATCCCTAATACATTTGGGGTATGGCAATTGAAAGGAGTTGTGTTATTGGGAGGCAAAAGGCTCATGTGCACGAACTGGGAGAGAGACCTTAGGGTGGAAGTGTCTGATGATATGAAGCTGGCAAAGCAATGTGACAAGGCGATGGCTAAGGCCAGAGGGATGCTGCGCTGCATTGAAAGAGACATAACCAGCTGAAAAAAGGAGGTGATAATGCCACTGTACAGATCCTTGGTTGAGGCCTCACCTGGAATATTATGTTCAGTTCTAGAGACCTAATCTCAAACAGGATAAGGAGAGAATGGAAGCAGTCTAGAGGAAAACAACCAAAATGGTGTGAGGTCAATATGGAAAGACATATGAGATGAGACTTAAGGAATTTAATATGTATACCCTAGAAGAGAGAAGAGACAGGGGAGATATGATTCAGACCTTCAAATACCTGAAAGGAATTAATGATGCACAAAAAACAAATCTTTTCTGATGGAAAGGAGGCTGCAAAATTAGGGGTCGTGATATGAAAATCCAAGAGGGAAGACTCAAAAAACAATGTCAGGAAATATTTCTTCATGGAAAGGGTTGCAGATGCATGGAATGTCCTCCCGGAAAAGGTAGTGAGGACAAGAACGGTAATGGAATTCAATAGAGCGTGGGGCAAACACAGAGGTTCCCTGCTGGCTAGAGAATGGAAATGAACAAACGGAAATATTTTACTATTACACCTAAAGTTTACATTTCTGCTTGGGGTAGCCTGCACAGAGCGGCAGTTGCTACTGCCCTTAAAAAACATTAAAATTTAAATTAAAAAAAAACAAACCTTGCTGTGCAAACTAGATGGACTATTTTGGTCTTTATCTGTTGTCATTCACTATGTTACTATGTAAAAGGAAAGAGAAGATCCTTTCCTTGGGCTGGAGAAAAGCAAAATGCTTTAAAATCCTGAAGCTGTACTATCAATTATCTGAAGTAGGAATATGATAATCAATGATTTGTCTACTGAATTGTGAAATCGGGATCCAAAAAGGCTCCAAGTTAATGTTATACTAGAAAGACGTTTTTAATAGTAAGGAAAAGGAAATATCTGTCACCTCTCTGGAAGGCTACGAGCAGCTGCAAGCTATAAATCCTAAATCTGGCCGTGAGCTGATTGTTTGGAGTGAAATAATCTGAAGCCTGTGATCTCTACGGGATATATAAAACTGACAATATGATTTGCTCTGTGCATGAACTGAGAACTTGTACCACTCATTGCTCCTCTGAAAGGCAACTTGTAACTACCTCCCTGTATAAATAAAGCAGACCACAGCTGTTGTAGGGACTTATTCCTGGGTCTTAGCTCAGGATAACCTGCTTTACAATGAGGATTGATCATCCTTACTTTCAGGCCGATACAGTACAGTGCGCTCCGGAGCACACTGTTAACCTGCCATTGGACGCGCGTTTTCCCTTACCCCTTATTCAGTAAGGGGCGGAAAACGCGCGTCCAACCCGCCGAACCTAATAGCGCTCTCAACATGTTGATGGCCCTATTAGGTATTCGCGCGCAATTCAGAAAGTAAAATGTGCAGCCAAGCCGCACATTTTACTTTCAGAAATTAGCGCCTACCCAAAGGTAGGCGCTAATTTCTTCCAGCACCAAGAAAGTGCACAGAAAAGCAGTAAAAACTGCTTTTCTGTGCACCCTCCGACTTAATATCATGGTGATATTAAGTCGGAGGTCATGGTGATATTAAGTCAGAGGTCCTGAAGAGTAAAAAAAGTTAAAAAAAAAATAATAAAAAAATTGGAAGTCGGCCAGCAGCTGTTGGGTCGAAAACCGGACGCTCAATTTTGCCGGCATCCGGTTTCCGAGCCCGTAGCTGTCTTGAACCGATGCCGTCAAAATTGAGCGTCAGCTGTCAAACCCGCTGACAGCCGCCACTCCTATCAAAAAGGAGGCACTAGGGACGCGCTAGTGTCCCTAGCGCCTCCTTTTGCCCGTTTCTACCGCCGGGCCTAATTTAAATACTGGATCGCGTGCCGGGAGAGTGGGCGTTCGCCTGCTCTCCCACGGACTTTACTGAATCGGCCTGTTTGAATGGGAGTTCACCAACAGATCTGCCACATCATCTGATCAACTACTTTGAAAAAGAACCTCACCCTAATCAGGATGTCACTCCTGATACCAAGAGCTACGTATACAAACCATTCATTTTTCTAAAGTCCAAGAAGCGTTTCCATAGATGTGTTTAAAATGTCCTTAATGCTTCTTTCCTATATTTCCGTAGTGCTGAGCATATGAAAAACAGGTCATGAAAGCAGATTTCACAAGAACCCCTACTACAAGAGCAGAACAGCACTTACAATATCTAATTACAATATCAGCTTACGCCTCTCAGGCACTAAAACCAATCAGAGAAGCACAGATCAGGGCAGATAATGCCTTCTGTCTACAATTAACATTGAAACAGGAATCAGCAAAAATAGACGCTTGTCAGGATTCACGAATACTATGCTACAGAGTCGTTTTTTTAGTGACTTTCTTATATTGCATATAAAGATGTAGAAGGCTTTCTTTAACTCATAAAACAAAAGATTATATAGTTTATCAGACTACAGTTCTTTAATGTTTCAATAATGATTTAGAGAGAGAGAGAGGCTGATAATCAGCGCTACTTAGCCATATAAGTAGTAGGGATGTGAATCGTTTTTCAACGATTAAAATTATCATCCGATAATGTTTATATCGTCTTAAATCGTTATAGAACACGATACAATAGAAATTCTAACGATTTATCGTTAAAAATCGTTAAATCGTGTTAGTGCGCACTAACTCGAGTTAGTGCGCACTAACTCCCCATTAGTGCGCACTAACTCGATTTAGTGCGCACTAACTGAAAATGATACAAATAAACACTTTCCAGGTCACTGAAGGTCAGTTAGGAATGAATATGTGTTCCTATTGGCTGGCTGCCCTCTTATCTATTGATATTACCAAGGTTACCACTGAGGTGATGGTTGGGGGGATGGGAAATGGAACTGGAAACTAACGAACACCAACAGAAAATGAAACAAAGTGTTCACACTTCCCAGGTCAGTAAAGGTCACTTAGGAATGAATATGTATGTATGTATTCCTATTGGCTGGCTGTGCTCTTATCTATTGATGTTACCAAGGCTAACACTGAGGTAATGGTTGGGGGGATGTGAAATGGAAACAGTTGGAAGCTTGACAAAAAAAGTAATGTAATGATCAGCACTCACGTGACTAGAACTTGTTTGTTTATTATTTTAGTTAGCAGGCACCTGAAATGCTAGTGCATGTTGAATTTGCCAATCACTGTGCATTTTAGAAAGGTGGTCCTGGCTGGAACTGTACACAGTTCAAATATATGAAATTGATTGTTGGTAAGTGTATTTTTTAAGTAGCCACACTGGCACAAGTATGTTTACTTTTCCTCCTACTTAACTC
This sequence comes from Rhinatrema bivittatum, assembly GCF_901001135.1. NCBI lineage: Eukaryota > Metazoa > Chordata > Amphibia > Gymnophiona > Rhinatrematidae > Rhinatrema > Rhinatrema bivittatum. Next base: position 129,378,297 of record NC_042619.1, on the reverse strand, counting down.
ACTAGCTCAGCTTTGTAAGAAGGGCTTCTCTGCTTGTGTGTTGTTTTTGTTTGGTGTGAGGAGAGCAGAAACATCAGATCTTTATTCAATCTACTACAGTCATCTCTTACAGTGCCCTATCCCTATTAATACCAGGAGTGTTGTGATCTTCCTGCACACAGTGCCCTAACCCTGATACCAGTCTGAGACAGCTCCCTTCCTGCATTACTAGTGAGAGGCTGGCTTCACAGACAGGGGGGAGCTGCCTGACCCTCACTCCTGACTTCCCCCATGTCCCAGCTAGTGAATGGTGTGTGGGTGAGGGGGGGGGGGGGGAGGATGGTGAAGTCTGAGACAGCTCCCTCCCTGCATTACTAGTGAGAGGCTGGCTTCACAGACAGGGGGGAGCTGCCTGACCCTCACTCCTGACTTCCCCCATGTCCCAGCTAGTGAATGGTGTGTGGGTGAGGGGGGGGGGGGGAGGAGGATGGTGAAGTCTGAGACAGCTCCCTCCCTGCATTACTAGTGAGAGGCTGGCTTCACAGACAGGGGGGAGCTGCCTGACCCTCACTCAAGCAGAGAAGCCCTTCTTACAAAGCTGAGCTAGTGAGTTAAGTAGGAGGAAAAGTAAACATACTTGTGCCAGTGTGGCTACTTAAAAAATACACTTACCAACAATCAATTACATATATTTGAACTGTGTACAGTTCCAGCCAGGACCACCTTTCTAAAATGCACAGTGATTGGCAAATTCAACATGCACTAGCATTTCAGGTGCCTGCTAACAAAAATAATAAACAAAGAAGTTCTAGTCACGTGAGTGCTGATCATCACATGTCAAGCTTCCAACTGTTTCCATTTCACATCCCCCCAACCATTACCTCAGTGGTAACCTTGGTAACATCAATAGATAAGAGCACAGCCAGCCAATAGGAATACATATTCATTCCTAAGTGACCTTTACTGGCCTGGGAAGTGTGAACACTTTGTTTCATTTTCTGTTGGTGTTCATGAGTTTCCAGTTCCATTTCCCATCCCCCCAACCATCACCTCAGTGGAAACCTTGGTAACATCAATAGATAAGAGGGCTGCCAGCCAATAGGAACACATATTCATTCCTAACTGACCTTCAGTGACCTGGAAAGTGTCTATTTGTATCATTTTGAGTTAGTGTGCACTAACTCGAGTTAGTGCGCACTAACGGGGAGTTAGTGCGCACTAATCGGAAAAAACGATTTTTAACGATTTTTCAATGAAATAATCGTGCCAAACACGATTTTCTTCTCCTGCCACACGATTTCTATCGTTAAGACGATATGGAAAACGATTCACATCCCTAATAAGTAGTGAGTTTAACTAATGTTGAGCATTTTGGGATCCCGGTTTTACAATTCAATAGAAAAATCATTGGTTATCTTACTCCAACTTATGTGAAGCCACTCAGGGTAAAGATCCGTGATTTTAATGTGCATCATGTCTCCTCAGCTTTCCAAAGAAAATGATCGTCTGACTCATTTTCTACTAAATGGTCCCCCTCACATGGTACAACTCACTGGATGTTTCCTATGAAAAGGTTTCCCATTCATATTCACAGATCCAGATTTTTGTCTCCTTCAGGACTGAAGATGCTCTACTGTTGTAACTACGTAGTCCTCCCAGGAGCTTCAGTAAGTTGTTGAAGGAGCTCGGCAACCACTCACTCTGCTCTCTGCTGCGAATTAAGGAGCTTACACCCTCTGTTCGCTGCTGCTCTTCACACAATCAGCACTATATCAAGACTGAACATCTCCTCCTGGAGCCAGGTCCGGTACAACCGGGTTCTGCACACCATGCATTTGTATGGGGCAGCACATCTGGGAGGGCGGTAGTGGCAGGAGAGGCCGCGGGGCCATCGGCGGAGCTCAACCCGCCGGAGGCCAAAAATGAATAAAGGAGGTGGCAGTTTTCGCTTTTAGCTGCACGCATGCAAACAGCTTTCCAGCTCCTGCCGAAGAAAGAATAGCCCACAGGGTCGTGGTGGAGCTTATCTCACCACAGCCTGAAGTTAAGGGAGAAAGAGGCTGGCAGGGCCATGGTGGGGCTCATCCCACCAAGGTCCGAAGTGAAGAGGATGGAGGTGGTCACAGTGGAGCCCATCCCACAGTAGCCTAGAAAAAGGAAGCCATGCGTGTGTGTGAGAACCTGTGTGCGAGAACCTGTATGCATATGTCTGAGTCAGAGCTTGAGTGTGTGTCTGTCAGAACTTGAGTGTATATGTATCAGAGCTTTTGTTCATGTATACGTGTCTGTGTTTATGTGAGAGCTATTTGTGTCAGAGCTTGTTTGTATGTGTATGTTTTTGTGTCTGTGTGAGAGCTTGAGTGCATATCTGTGTCAGAGTTTGTGTCCGTGTGTGTCTGTGTGAGTACCTGTGAGCTTCTGTGTATGTCTGAGTGAGAACCTGTGTGTGTGTGTGAAGATAAAGTTTGTGTGGCCCTATCTCCCCAATCCACAACATTCTCAAGGTGAATGGAAATCAAAAGATCCCAGGTATGGAGAACAGGAGATTTTTTAATCCTTATTAGCTGCCGGCGAGCGGGGAGGCCACCCTCCATCCTGGGCCCCCGCGAGAACTGAACACCAAACTGAATGGCAGGGGGAAAAAAGATACGAAACCAACAGCAGGAGGTGAGGGAAATGAATGACTGCGATGCGATGTGTGACCACGCCCCCCTGACGTCACTGGGAGCCCCGGCGACGGTTGAAGAGCGCCTCACCATCAGGCGCCGCGTGACAAAGGGGCTCTCCCCTTTGTGCACCCCTTTGTGCAACCCTTGTGCTTCTAAAAAAAAAAAAAATCTTTTATATTTTTCTGTAATTTAACCTTTATTCCAATTCTTTACCTTTTCTTTTCACTTGTTAACAATTTTAATTAGAAATGTTCATTGTATTAGACTATGGAAATTTATTTCCTGCTATTCTGTTTAATGTAAACCAGTATGATTTACATCGGATGTAAGAATGTCGGTATATAAAAATTAAAAATAAATAAAATAAATAAATAATTATTGGGTGTAATTTGATGTTTCTACTGTTTTGAAATATTTTATTGTTTTTTTGAGAAATATTAGAACATATTTTAATTATTGTATTTTTTATTCATCAGATGTTTTGAAACATGTTATTGGTGTTTGGGACATTTTGGATATTCTATTTGTTAACTGGTTTGAAATATTTATTCTTTTTATGACTGATTTTACTGTTATGATTAATGTTTTATATTTCTTGATTTTATGTTTTATGAAGAATGATAATGTTTCTGTTTTTCCATTGGTGCTCTGCTTATAGAGACTGGCTTGTTGTGGGTTCCAGTTCAGCTTTTCTTAGCATGTTTCTATTTATACTTTCTGGTCTATTTATTCTGTATTTGGTCAGAGTCTGTGTTCTCCATGTGAGGTATTCTGCTACCATATAATTTATCTGTAGGGATCTATAGCAGTCTGATGTGTTCTGTTTTCTTAAAAGAAAGTGCAGTGTTATCTTTTCATAGATAAGATTGTTATTGTTTGAGTTCTGGCAGTTAGGGTTTTTTTGGTATAGGAGGTTACCATTACTATTTTGTAATGGTAATTCTGTTTGTTCATGGCTTTCTGAGGGCCAAGTCCACACCCAGCACACATTACAAAAAAATGTAATTCCATAGGAGTTCCAAATGTCTTTTTTGCAGGATTTTCTGGTTTGCACCACAGTAGTGCATGTAAATATAAAATGCATGTTGTAAGTGATATTTTGCCTCAGAAGACTGTACTTTTGAATGTTCTTTTTCTCATGTAAAATCTGTTATAAATGCATAATTGAACTGTGTGTGTGCGCATCTGTAGAGGGTGTATGTGTGTGTGCGTGTGCGTGTGTGTGCGTGCGTGTGTGTGCAAGGTTTGCTTAGGATACCTAATACCCTTCCCTTGACCATGGGTTCCTGGTGGGGGGGGGGAGGTCAGTTTTTAAAAATATAGATTGCTGGAGGAAGCTGGGCTTTTTTTGATGGGCATGGGACACAGACTGAATGATGTGGGGGTGAGGGGGCAACACAGTACACAGGGCAGCAAAATAACTAGCAATGGCCCTGCCTGGAGCATGCTCACAAATACCCTTGAGCTCTGCCACTATGACTCAAAACACTGGAGTTCACGCTCTCTGAGACATACCATGTGGTACAGAGGCCACAATATACTGGAAACTTAGCTTTTTAGCAATATATGATAAAGCAGGGGTGTCAAACTGAAATCCTGGAAGGCCTGGTTTTCAAGTTATCACTAATGAATATGCATGAGAAACATTTGCATAGAATAGTGGCAGTGCATGAGTGAAGGAGTAGCCTAGTTGTTAAAGCAGTGGACTACGAACCAGGGAAACCAGGGTTCATATCACACTGCTGGGCCAGCCCAGTGGCTCAGTGACAGTGTTGTACCCAGTTCCACCCCCATTATCGAGTTGTCTGCTCTGGGAGGTAGTGGGGAGTTGTGGTCATTGGTCAAGGGTGGCCGGATGGCGGGTGCGAGGCCTATGATTACAGGGTTCTGGAAAAATCCCTGGTGTCGTTGCAATGATTAAGTGCATGGGGCGAAGGGATATAAAGCGGGGTGGGGGAACGTGTCCCATGGAAACTACTCAAACATATTTACTCCTGCTTGAGGTTGCTCAAATTACGTCCAATAGGAGCAATCTGCACACTTTTTGAACTGTGTTATGCTTTGTGAAAAATTCGGAAAGGTAGCTTCCACAAACCCTCTTTTATGCTATCAGATAAGATGACATAAACTTTTAAGAATCTTCCCCTATTTTTCAACACTGGCTGCACCGAGGGCTGGTAATACTACTTTTCCACAGTGCTAGGCTTTTGAATAAATCATTTTACTCTACCATATGGCCTAGAATCTCATCAACAAGATGCACACACTGGAGCTCATTTACCAATGCAGCACTACTAATGCTGGGGCTAGTGCTAAATTGCCATGCGCCGTACCCAAATGAGTAATTTAGTATCATATGAATGTAGCATCCAGTGCTAAATGAATGACTATAAGGTGAATTTTAAAAGCCCAGTGCACGCCAAAACTGGGAGATACACGCACAAATTGGGCTGACGTGCGCCAAGCGGCTTTAAAAAGCCGCCTGTGTATGCATGTATCTTCCGCTATGTGTACAAATGAAAATTTCTGAGACAGGGACGAGGAGTGGGCATGGTCGTTCCTGGATTTCATCTTGAAATTTTCAAATATATACTTATGCACACAGGCCCGCGCCAGGGTCCCCTATTGCATAACTTTACTTCGTGGAAGTCGTAAAACAAAAATAAATAAACACATCAGCGGGTTTTTAAGGGTCAGGGCTAACTGGGGAGAAGGGAGACTATTAAACTAGGGGGTTTGGATGTCCTATTCCTTACCTTGGTGAACTGGTAAAACTGGTAATGGCATCGGCCCGCGTGTCCTTTAAAATCCCCCCACTTATGCGGTAGAAGAGGCATTTGCACGCATAGGTGAGCATCCGTTTAAAATTGTGTTCACATGGGCGCGCTCTCAGGTTATTTCATAGCATGCGTGCATATACACGTGTACGTTATAAAATGGCCACGTCCCTGGGCGCGGGCCAATGAACGCGCACACATGTGCGCCTCTTTAAAAGCTGCAGTCCCTGAGCGTAATCCCAACACAAAGGCAAAAATAAGACGGCATTGTGCAGGGGCTGCTCTTGGATAACCACAACCAGCCCCTTGACCAAAAGTGTAGAGAGCAGAAAGCATGACTTAGTAGCATATGTTTAAGTGTTCATTGTGTCAGATTTGCTTGATTCGTATATGAGTGTTGATTGGGGACTGCCAGAATGAATGGCAAAGCCATTAGGATGAATGTTAGAAGACCTAGCTGTGGCACAGGCAACCACGTGGCTGGGTTTGTCTGGCAGGCCTGGCTTGGTAGAAATGGCTAGCAGCTGGATCTATCTGGTAGACTGCATGTTCCATAATAAATAGAAATGCAGACACTCATAGCCAGGTCTTTCTGGCAGGCTCCACAGAGAGCTGAGGAGGCTCACTAGTAATGATAGCTGTTTAGATCAGGCTGAACTGAAAGGATCAAACTAGTAGTTGGCTCTGTTTGGAAAGCTGCAAGTTCTGTAATAACTAGAAGTCCTATTGCTGAGCTTTGTGGTCAGGAACGTATGAGACAGGTGGGTACTGGGGGGAATTAAGTAGATATCTTGTATGCTTTTCTAGCAAGAGTGGTGCACAAAGGCAGGAAACAAAAATTACTGCCCTGGATAAGGACAGATGATCACACTCTGTGGTTGGCAGCTGGCAAATATCCTTAGCAGTGTGGACAGAATAACTGGATGGGCAGAATGGTCTTTTTCTGACATCATCTACTATGTTACTAGTAACTGTTTTATTTTAAAATGCAAGTTGCAGTGCAGATGGAAAACAGGTCAAATACAATAAAATCTGAAAGGTTTAATGTTGTTTCTTCCAATATTTTGCAAGACTGCCTACCTTCCATAAATGGAACTGGGCTTGCCCTGTGTAAAACAATGCATGAGGATTCAGTTATATGTATGCTTCTTTTTTATGTGCAAACGAAAATCCAGGATTTACAATTTCACATGCCAATGAATTCTTTGCAAGTTAATTCTATATGTATCTATTATGAAGAATAAACTGCCTTTAATTCCATAGAATCGACTGGGGGTGACATTAGAACTCTTAAATTTTTTCATCCTGAGTAATCAATGAATAGGCAAAACGTTCTAGGGTTAAGAAAGCCCATATACTGATTCAGACAAAATTCTGAAAGACATATAATAGTAATAACAAAAATTGTTATTAAAATCATGATTTTTAAAGCTATAAAGCAACCAACAGTTATGATGTCCATGCTTCATGGCCATATTTTGATAAGGATCTACAGAAAGCCAGCCAACTTCACCATGCTTCTTCAGTTCAACAGTTGTCACCTGCCATCCTTGAAACAAAACTTACCTGTCAGGCAGTTCCTCCATCTTAGACACATACACTGCACTACATCAGACTACATAAAGTACATGATATGACAGCTAGGTTTTTCAGCAAAGATTATCCTTGAAACAGGTATATAAAAGCACTTTTAATGTTAATGACTCACTCGACTCCGGCCTACGGAGTACCACAGGGATCTGTACTGTCACCTGTTCTAGTCAACGTCTACCTCAAACCACTAGCCCAGCTGATGCAATCGACGTATGTAAAACACTACACCTGCACATCTCTTGCCCATAGATTCTGACCTATCTCACCTCTGCCACGAGAAGGCTAGCCACCCGTCTTACAGCTATTCAAGAATGGGCTAAAATAACAAACGTTGTCTAAACCCGAATACAATTAAACTGCTATGGTTCAAAACATAGGAAATCAGACTCCTGATATGAAAATCCCTTTTGGAGATTACGATCTCCCCCTCAAGTCAGAAGCCTCAGTATTCTGCTAAACTCAGTACTAACAATGCAACCACAGATCCAGGCAACAGTTAAAAGCTGCTTCATCCATCTGCACCAACTATGTAATCTCCACCCGTTCAATGAAAAGGCGAGCATAGTCACAGTAATCCACACCCTGATAACATCTCAGCTGGACTACTGTAAGGCTCTATACAACAATCTGAAAATGAAGAGCCTATGCCAACTCCAATTAATATAAAATAAAACAGTGCAACTGTTAGTGGGATCCAGACAGCAGAATCATATCCCGCCCACCCTACAAAAACTTCACTGGTTTCCAGTGCTATATGGGGCCAGATTTAAAATCCTCACACAGCAGCAAGTCCTATCCTCTGGATCTCTCTTCCAAAGGAAATAAGCCTAAATCAGAACTACCTCCATTTCAGAAAGTTTCCTTAATTTTGGCTCTTCTGCCAAGCATTCAAGGGGCAACACAACAGAGAAACAAGCTGAATACACCCTGCCCAGCCCAAATTCACATCCAGGCTACCTATCCTGTATCCCTTACTTTGCTCTACCAATGCTATGCGTGCAGGAGATAAGGTAGCTTATACACACCATTTACATCTATGTATTTACTTATGATCTCAATCTTGACTCCCCTGCTATAATCCTGGGTGACTTCAATTTACATGTTGACAAAGTTCCCCTCTCTACAAACTGTGAAGCCCTCCTCACCGCACTGTCAGCGATGGGATTCAGATAACAAATCAATAAACCCACCCACAAAGCAGGCCACACGCTCGATCTACTCTTTACAAACACTGGTATTTCTCTTACAAAACAACCAAATTGCAAAAAAGTCCCATGGTCAGATCACTCTCTAATCTCCACCAGCTTTTCCTTACTTCGATCAGACTCCAAACTCAACTCAAGACCCTCTTTCCTATACAGAAAACCTTGCAACTCGGAACATCTAAGTAAAGCTCTAACCTCGGATCTACCACTCATTGAAGTATCTACCCCTAACGCTGCCCTCCAATCCTGGTCCAAAATAACAAAATCTATAGCAAACACTCTCTGCCCACTGACAACCAAAACAAGGTCTGCTAATACATCCAAACGACATCCCTGGTATAATGATGAACTACGAAAACTCAAACAATTACTTCGGCAAAAAGAAAGAAAATGGCGCAAAGCCCCTTCACCAGCCTCACTCTCTGATTACAAACGATCACTCCATCTTTACAAAAGTACCACGTTGAAAATCAAAAGAGACTACTATGCCCGAAAGGTTCATCATCTCAGCTTTGACTCAAAAGCTCTATTCGCCTTCGTTTCCAGCCTCACTAAACCTATCACTCCAGATATACCACCCGAACAAGCCCAGACTAAAGCAGACGAATTGGCTTTTCATTTTAACAAAAAAATATCGGATCTCCTTAATCAGCTGATTCCAAACACTACGTCTCCAGATAACACATATCTTCCCCAAAATAAAGACATCCAGCTTAATGCCTTTGAACCCATCACAATCACAGAGATACAAAATGTATTAAAAAGAATGAAACCGTCATCACACCCATTTGATCAAATCCCTACCAAAATGCTTCTTCTTATCCCGGACACAATAGCAAAAACCCTAGCAGATATTATAAACTGCTCCTTATCACATGGCATCTACCCAGATGACCTAAAAACTGCCTCAATCAAGCCACTGCTAAAAAAACCAAATCTAAATGCATGTGATCCCAACAACTTCCGCCCTATTTCCAACCTACCATTTATAGCTAAAATCATGGAAAAACTGGTAAACACCCAACTATCCAACTACCTAGAGGACCACAGTATTCTGTCCCCAAACCAATATGGTTTTCGCAAAGCCGCAAGCACCGAAACGCTACTAATTTCACTCATGGACTACCTACTCTCTGGTATTGATAAAGGCCAAGCATATTTACTAATCCTCCTTGACTTCTCGGCGGCCTTTGACACCGTCAACCACGCCCTTCTTCTAAAACAGCTGGCAAACATTGGTTTAACAGGTGCCACACTAAACTGGTTCAAAACATTTCTAGAAAACAGAGGATACAGAGTCAAAATTCATAATAAAGAATCCCAATACCACCCTTCTAATAGATGAGTGCCGCAAGGATCATCACTTTCACCCACCCTTTTCAATGTCTACCTGCTACCACTCTGCCAACTACTTACAAAATTAAGCCTGAAACATTTCCTTTTTGCAGACGACGTACAGATCGTAATCCCTATAAAAGAATCAATCTCAAAAACAATGGAATACTGGGACAGTTGCCTATTAGAAATTAAACTTCTCCTCAACAGTCTAAACCTTGTACTCAATGCTTCGAAAACAGAATTCCTGCTCATATCACCGGAAAACAATAACACACTTCCTAAACCACCCACACTCCTTCAAACAACCCACGTAAGAGACTTAGGAGCCATCCTAGACAATCGTCTCAACCTCAAAACATTCATTAACCAAACCACCAAAGATTGCTTCTACAAATTACATATCCTGAAAAGAATAAAACCGCTGTTTCACACTCAGGACTTCAGAACAATCTTGCAAGCAATAATCTTTTCCAAACTAGATTATTGCAACTCATTACTATTAGGCCTCCCAGCTTCTTACACCAAACCTTTACAAATGGTTCAGAACTCTGCAGCCAGAGTCCTTACAAATTCCAGGAAAATTGACCACATTTCACCTATTCTCAAAAACCTCCATTGGCTTCCGATCCACTATAGAATCATGTACAAAACCATTAACATCATTTACAAAACTATCAACCAACACACGCAACTCGACCTACAAATACCACTTAAAAAATTCACCTCCGCCAGGCCTATCAGGGAACACTACAAAGAGTCACTCCAAATTCCAAAGGCCAAAACCTACCAACATAAATCCTTGAGTCTCAGAGCCTTCTCATCAGCAGGTCCAGCTCTCTGGAACTCGATCCCACCTGATTTGAGACAAGAGCCATGCTCTTTAACATTTAGGAAAAGACTAAAAACTTGGCTTTTCAAAAAAGCATTTCCAAGCCTTGAATAAAACCTCCTCTCACTAGCACTAACTCGTATGCAATAATGGAATGTAAACACGAATCAACCAACCTCAAACCCTCTCTCACTAATTCCTGCTGAATATTTATCATACTATTACCATTCACAACTGTGTCATATTTATTCATTTGATTACCTATGTACCGTTTCATAGTCTTATTTTTTCACTTGCTATTCTAATGTATCAATAGGCTGAAATGTAAATATTGTGCTGTTCAATTTCTCCCCTTCCATCCCAAGTTTATTTTCCTTGTTTTTTGTAACTTTCCCTCTCCCTTTTTCTGATTCACTGTATTTAAAGTTCAAGGTTCTTATTGAAAATATTGTTTTTTACGTTACGTTATGCTTTACACTCCTTGTTATTTGTAAACCGGGTTGATGTGATGCCTATCATGAAACTCGGTATAACAAAAACAATAAATAAATAAATAAATGATCCCTTTTTTATATATTTATGTTTACCTTTACAATATGCATATGTTATATGCTCTATTTGTTTAGATTTCTATATGAATGTGACCTGATACACTTCTCCTGTCTTCATTGTACCATACCAGCCTCCAATCCTATGTTAAACACCTCATGTGCTGTGTCGAATTATACCCTAACGTAAGACCGTAGGATCCATCTCTCCAATATCCTGTAATCTAATGGTCAGTTTAACTTGTTGTACATCACCTCAAGTGAATCTCTTCAAAAAGGTTTTAAACATAAAAACTCTGGTTTATACACAAAAATCAGCTTTTGAAAATCATACACGGGCAGGGGGGAGGTTTGTGCAGTGAAAAATGCATGCCTAACTCAATTAGGCGTGCCCTTTTCCCTGCCTTCACAGCACGTTCCGGGGAACAGAGTTGGAGCAGGGAAAGCATTTCCGTGCAAACTCTCAATTATCGAAAAGTATGCTTGCAAATGCTGCAGCTTGTCTTTTCTCTCTCCGAAATGTGCCTGTGTCAGCTGCCATCAACAACATTTTCAAACTTGCAGTCTGGCTGGCTCCACTCCCTTCATGGTCTCATCTGCAGCAGGCTTTTAACAGAGGTTTGCCACTGGGCAAAAGATAACTATTCCATCTTTTGTGGCTGCAGAAGGCATGCAATTTATTTCCATAGCAGCTTAAAACATATATAAATACAAACTATACCATTCACACCACATTCATACGTTAAAACATGTCTTTTAAGTTCAAAAGATCACAAAATAACACAATTGCTTAACCACATATAACAAGTGTCACAAAGAATGTGTTAGATGACTATTCACATATACACATGTTTAACATCATTCTTCTTCCTATAAAACCATTGCTCACAATATTAGTACAAATACCCATTAACAAAAGATCTTTCCCAATTTGTCACATAAATGACCTGTCTTTAACGTACTTAAACAGATATTTACTAATTGCAAAGATGTCACATCTATCATGCGCTTAAACAATTTTCTCCTCGTGTTCTTGAATGTAAACGAGTTTCTCCATATCGCCTTAAAATCTCATCGCATGTGTTCTTAAAATTTGGGCAAATTTCCCCATGTCACATGGTTGCCGACTTGAACAATTTTCTCTTCGCAAATATCCCCTAGGGTAAATACCCCTACAAGGGTCCCTCGTTTCGCCCCATCGAGCTTCTTCAGGTGGATTAATAACCCAGTACAAAAAGAACCAAAAAGATCACTATCACCCTTAAATCTAACACCTATTATAATTACAAAAAAAAAAAAAAAACCAGAAAAAAATAAGTACCCATTACCGTGAATCTTCTTTCACAATATGTGGCACGTTATATCGCTCATTATCCTCCTCACCAAACTCATATGTTACAAAACTCCAGTTTCACACTAGCTGCCAAAATACAAACACCAAAAAGACTCTTGTGATAGAATACGATAAAACTCCATGTCAAAAATCACTAAGACGAATAAAATGGAATGTAATTATTAGTAAGTAATTATTTTGTTCGAATAAAATGGTATGGAATTGTTTAAGATACAAAAATGGAGAAGGAAAGTTGCACGCTACACTGTCCGCTCTCCTTGCTATTTAAATGTGGCTCTGCATTCGAGGTATGTGTATCGTCGAAATATTTCACGATATCTCCTGTTTTATCTATGGTCCTTTGAAGTTTAAGTGATCGTGAGTTGTTTTTGTATGTTTACATTTCAGTTGTTGGAAACGCACACTACAACTGTCCCTCCCGACACAGCCTTCTGGCGAATCACGGGGTCCGTGTCGGGGAGCCTGGTTGAGAATTATCTGTATCTATGATTAATGAGCAATGGAGTTGCCGTATTAAATGAACTTAATTAAAATTTGAAATATATTTTTCATTAGAAATTTATCGATGTTTGGACTGTATTTACTTTTTGCATCTCCTTTGATGTGTGGATGTAATTGTTTAAGCACATGATAGATGTGACATCTTTGTGATTAGTAAATATCTGTTTAAGTACTTTAAAAGACGGGTCATTTATGTGAGAAATTGGGAAAGATCTTTTGTTAATGGGTATTTGTACTAATATTGTGAGCAATTGTTTTATAGGAAGAAGAATGATGTTAAACATGTGTATATGTGAATAGTCATCTAACACATTCTTTGTGACACTTGTTATATGTAGTTAAACAATTGTGTTATTTTGTGATCTTTAGAACTTAAAGATGTGTTTTAATGTACGAATGTGGTGTGAATGGCATGTTTTAAGCTGCTGTGGAAATAAAATTTGTACATTGTTTAGTGAACCTATATTTTGTATTTTGTATGACTATTTCCCATTATTTCAAATGGAATTAAAGTACAGTAAGTTGGGAATATTATGTAATTTTCACCCTGTAAGATAATGGTTTGCAGAAGGCATGAGACATTTTCAATCTGCCTGCCCTGCTGTTGCCTTCTCAGACAAAGGCCTTGCTGGTACCTCCATGCCCTTCATGATGTCGTCTACAGCAGGCTTTAAGCAGAGGTCTGGTGCGGGTCATCTCTGAAGGGGGCAACATAAATTGGGTCACCCCTTTAAGGAGCTTTCAGAGACATCACAGGGGAGTGGAGATTATTACTTGGGATATGATAGAGTTTGCATCTTCTGTTTTTGAAATGTGCATTAGGAACTATTTTGTATTGATTATTGTATTTTTACCTGTGATGTATACTGCTTGGGGTTCATATCTGTGAAGTAAGGCAGCATAAAAGTGAAAAATGTAATGTAATGTATCCTGATCTCACAATGCATGCTATCAGCTCAGACAATACGAGACAATCTAAGAACTTTGAAAATGCTCAAGGTGCCAGCCGGCACAGACACCTTGGTGACTGGCTCCCTTGGTTATTAATCTGTTCAGCAGCTAGGAGAATGGGCTCCATCAACCGCCCTGGTCCTCTCTCCTCTTCAATGGTTGGTAGAATAGACTCTGCCAGCCACGCTGGGTCTCCTTCTTTCAGCTGATGTCATAAACCTTGCTGATGTCAGAGCCTCCTGCCTAGCCCAGCTTCTAACACCTGTGTCTGTCCTTCTACCCCCAACCATCTATCTGAGCCACTCTCAATGGATAGACTTATATGAAATTTTGATAGGTGACTTGGAATCTTAATAATAGTCTGTTTCTACCAAATTTTATCAAAATCAGTGCATCCAGGGGTAGATTTTATAAATGTACGCGTATGCTTGGCTGCGTGTATCTTATAAAATCCGGGATCGGCGCGCACAAGGAGGTGCACATTTGTGCAACTTGCGCGTGCCGAGCCCTGTGCGCACTGCCCGTTCCCTCCGAGGCTGCTCCTTTGTTGGGAAAGAGGTAGGCGTAACTCTGTGCGTGCCAGCGGGCTGCTGGCGCGCCATCACCCGACCCGGGGGCTGGGCCGGAGGCCTCAACCACGCCCCCGGGCCAGCCCCACGCCCCCGACACGCCCCCCTTGCGAAGTCCTGGGACTTACGTGCGCCGCCGAGCCTATGCAAAACAGGCTCGGCGCGCGCAGGGGCGTTTTAAAAGGGTTACGCGCATAACCCTTTTAAAATCCGGCCCAGAAAGTGTCCCTGATACTTGTGTAAAGATGGACAGACAGACACAGTGATGGTAATAGCTGTGTTTTCTCATTGAAGGAAATGCAGTTAAACTGAAAAGCTTGAGAATCTTGCATGACCAGCAGTGTTATTACTCTATATTAATTATATCGCCACGTAAAACAAGCAAAATCATTAAAATTCCTGATTTTCATTCAGATTTTATTTATTGCCTGAGGTGATAATAGTATTCAAAGTTGTTGATAACTCCTTCAAATTATCTATTTCCAACATATAAATGTAATTAAATTTGCTGTGCTGAGCTTCATCAAAGCCCCGGCAGGCTTCACACTGAGACATGTATAGTAAAAATAAACATAAAGGCTCCATCCCCCCAGCTTCATCATTTAGAAACAGTTTCCAGCAGAAAGCTATTCATCAACTTTAGCATATAAAAATATTCACCTCTTCTGTTAAAAAAAACACAGCTCAAAGTTTCTGCATATCATGGGTAAAACCAAATAAGTCCCTTTGGTATGGTTTTTGACAGTCCCCAGTTTAGAATATTGTAATAAATTACCAGCTTTATCACAATATAATCCTTATCCCTGTCCTGATAGACAGAAATAAGGGTCAGCAACAAGGGTGGATCTCAGCCCGTGGGATTTTTTCAAAACAGGCCCAAGGGTATTTGTGCAGCAATCGCTTCAACACCTCCAAAAAATACATTGAGCTAATCATTGAGAAGTACATCATGTGACCTAGAGCCTTACAGAATTGAGAGGAAAATTCTCCAACATAAATTTCACCTTTTTCCTAAAAAACAAAGTAGAGCACATCCTAAACCAGGGGTGAGGAAATGGAACTGCAATCCCCATCCCTCCATGCAATTGGTTGGGTCCCCTCCCAAGTTTGGTTACATCTGTCGTGTATCAGCTTTTGAACCAGTTGACAAGTAATGAGACAACCTCACTGCCAGCCAGTGGCTCAGACACACGCATACTCATTCAGTGAGTGCCTCCCTGTCCAAGCACTGCCGCAGCCAGCTGCCCGTCTAAGAGCTCAACCCCAGCCACCTCAGACTGAAGTCTCACTAACACTACACAGGCATCTCCTTCTGGTTCACCCCCTCCCTTTCTATGACACTAGCTTGCCTCCACTTCTCAGGGCCTTCTCACTCCAGCATATTCTCACTGACTGTATGACAGTCTGCTGCTTTTATGATTCCTTAGGCTCTGCTCTGCCTGGGGAGGTGTATGTGTGTGTGTTTGGGGGCGGGGAGTGACCAGAAGTGATCCACATTGCCTGCCTTCTCCGAAGCTTAAGAAAGAGGAAAATAAGCCCTGGTCAAGACTATATGCATCACTACTGCAGCGGAGATTGGGGAGAACTGGGCCCACGATAGCATAGCTCCAGATGGAATTCTGTTTTCTCACGTGGAGCCAGTGCAGCCAAGGCTGGTGGAAGGGTATTAGGTACCCTAGGCAAATCTTACAGCCTTGTAGCCCCCCAGCCCACCTTCCACACACACACAATTAAAAATGATGTATTTATTTTTATAATTTGGATTTCTACCGAAACTGAATTAGTAACTTTTGGACAATGGATTAATTCATTAGGGGGCGGATTTTAAAAGCCCTGCTCGCGTAAATCCGCCCGGATTTACGCGAGCAGGGCCTTGCGTGCCGGTGCACCTATGTTCCATAGGCCTACCGGTGCGCGCAGAGCCCCGGGACTCGCGTAAGCCCCGGGGTTTTTCGAGGGGGCGTGTCAGGGGCGGGGCCGATCGGCGCAGCGTTTCGGGGGTGGGACGCGGTGTTTCGTGGGCTGGCCCGGGGGCGTGGTTACGGCCCGGGGCAGTCCGGGGGTGTGGCCGCGCCCTCCGGAACCGCCCCCAGGTCGCGTCTCGGCGCGCTAGCGGCCCGCTGGCGCGCGGGGATTTACTTCTCCCTCCGGGAGGCGTAAATCCCCCGACAAAGGTAGGGGGGGGTTTAGATAGGGCCGGGGGGGTGGGTTAGATAGAGGAGGTGAGGGGAGGGCGAAAGTGAGTTCCCTCCGAGGCCGCTCCGATTTCGGAGCGGCCTCGGAGGGAACGGAGGCAGGCTACGCGGCTCGGCGCGAGCCGGCTACACGAAATCGGTAGCCTTGCGCGCGCCGATCCAGGATTTTAGCAGATTCGCGCGGCTACACGCGTATCTACTAAAATCCAGCGTACTTTTGTTTGCGCCTGGTGCGCCTACAAAAGTACGCGAAGGCGCACTTTTTTAAAATCTACCCCTAGATGAACATTTAAAGTTCATTTTTCAGTATGACAAAAAAATCCATTGCCTATTTGAACATGTTGGTTAATATCAAGGGACACACTATTTCTACTCAGTTTATCACAAACCTATCAACAATAATAACCTTTTGAGATACCACAGTCACCATGCAAAATCATTTAAACGAGGGCCCCCAGTCAGCCAAATGTTTTGTAACCGCCACATATGTTCAACCTGGGCCAGGGCGTGTAGGTATTTACGCACAAATGTCATGTTAAAATCCCGGAACACCCATGCCCCCTCCCCTTTTTAGAAACTTTGTATTTGTGTGCGCAGTGGCATGTATGCGCATATCCAGGCAGCTTTTAAAATCTGCTCGGTGCGCATCAGCCCGACATATTCACGCATCCCCTAATTTCAGCGCGTGGGGCTTTTAAAATTTACCTTTATATGCCATAGAATTGTCCATATGATTTACCCAAGTATGTGCAAACTGGAATAATTCATTTTTTCATGCAACAGAATTTGTATAGCCTGCTGCTATAGTGCACACATAGCTATCTCCTCCCCCATCTTCCATAACTGATAAACAATTGAATACAGAAATGTCAAAGCTGGTTTTTTTTCTGACAAGAGTGATGCAACAATATGTAAGCTTTATTATGGCAAAGACTCCATGGCAGTGCATTACACTCAGGTTGCAGTATTATGGTTGATGTCCCTTCTTACACTTGGAAATCAGTTTCCAGGCGAAATTATTTTTCTGAGAAAATGTACCTAGGATACTACTATGATTCTCTTACAAAGCCAATTGTATTATGTTCTTTTTTTTCTTTCCTTCAGGGTCTTCCTGTACTTCAGTGTTTTTCCAGACTCATAGGGACTTGTCTCAACCTTAGAGTTCTGCCTCAAGAGTTGCAGGAATGGACCATAGTGCCATAATATAGCATCTTGGACAATATCTTTCTCCCTCCCAAACTTCAAGACACCTCATCTGTAGTCACAGCCACAGGGCTGCAAACTGGAGAGGAGACACACAAAGAGTTGAAAGATCAAGCGTGCAGGAAGCTTCCCTCCCAGGATAAGTGCTGTGCCACAGTTTTCTGACCCCCTGACCTCATGTGCTACAGCAGGAGGTGTTGCCACTGGGCTGACCCCATTTGATAAACCTTTTAAAAATTATGGTGGTCCAATTAGACCTCTGCTTCAAATCCGCAACAGTAATATACTGAGTCAAAGAATTACAACTGGGAGCTCCATTACAGTCCTTGGACATAATAGAGCTAGTAAAGCTTCCATTTTCATGGAAAATTCTCTCAAATGATATTGGGCTGTATTCCTTTTAGGAGATTTTCATTCACTTGAGTGTCAGCAGTAGGAAGTATAAAACCTTTTATCACAACTCAAATATAACAGTAGATTTATATAATCTCTTCTAGCTCGATTTGATTGCTTATTTGTGTACTGAGCCATTTCTGCCCTAGGAATCATTTTGTGAAGCTTAGCTTCATATAATTATTTAAAAACCAGCAGAGTTTTCTGACAAGTTATTTTATTAATGCTAGCTTTAAATTGTCTTGCTTAGGTCATGAAAAAAACTGAGGTAGGGGAGGTGTTGGGAAGGAATACACTATTTAAATACATTGCGTTTATCCATATCTTTCTATGGCAGAACATTTTCTATGGTTTTAGGTCCATTCTTGACAGATATATGTTTTTTGTATTGGAAAATTAGGGACAGTCCTGCGGCAGGTTTTTCAAGGTTCTGCAGCAAGACTTAGCAAATTCTGTGAAAGAGTTTTCAAACTTCCTTGGAATTATATGTCAAATTTGTATAATTTTGCTTAAAACATCACATCTCTCATTATGCAAAAAAGTCAGTTATTTATTGAAAATCGTTCATACTGGAGTGATTTTTCAAAGGAGTTATGCAAATAAAAGTAGTACATTTCGTAGCAATTTTCAGAAGCCCATTTACGTGCATAAAATCTATTGAAAATTCAGCCCTAAAAGTAGCAGTTTTCAAAAACCCATTTATGTACATAAAACCCAGTTTTATGCATGTAAATACTTTTGAAAATTACCTCCAGTGGGTTTTTTTTTTACTCTTTTTAAAATCAATGTCATAATAATACAAACATATATAATCACAGCTTGACAGAAACAAAGGTAAGGCATCAAATATTAATCATAAAAATATCAGCACATATAAGAAAAGGAAACAATGCATTGCTATTTACCAAGTCCACAGTCAAGGGAAATGAAGGACCTAATAGAACAAACTCATTATAAAAGGAATGAAAAAACAAAACAAAACCAAAAAAAAACTGACTGCATTAACTAATCAGTCACAACACAGCAAATCAGTTGGATCCTAGGATAGAGGCAGGATTCATGGTAACCCTAGTATTTAATAGGGATGTGCATTTGTTTAAAACAAAAGTGAAAAATGCGATGAATAAGGCAATTTCATTTCATTTTAATCAATTGCATCAGGCCTTGGTCTAGGCCAGAAGCCAGGACCTTGCCTACAGGATCAGCCAAGGCCCTAAGCAGGGGTCGCAGCTTATGCCCTAGGCAAGGCCCTGGATTCAGGCCTAGGCCGAGGTGCAGGCATCACACTTAGGCTTAGGCCGAAGCCCAAAGCAAGGACCGTAGCCTAGGCCCGAATGTGACACCAGATCTGGGCCCTCAGCTGAGACCCCTGAAAATTTACGGGGCATCGGCCTAGGCCCGGACCCAGGCCCAGGCCCAACAACACAACCCGACCCAAAGGCTGGTTTCTGATGCCAGGGCCTCAGCCAGGTCCCAGGTCCAAGGTCCAAAGCTGCAACCTGACCTGGAAGCTGGGTCTCGACCATGGGGCCTTAGCCAGGAGGCCAGGTCCCAACGCCTGGTCCTTGGCCCAGGGTCAGGCCCAGGGCTGGGAACTCCTTTTCATGCGTCCTCTTCTTTCTTCACTCGCAAGCACATTAAAGTTAATTAACTCCAGTGCATTCACCCCAGCGGATGGCGCCATTTTGATGTATGGCCTCTGGGTTGGGTCGTGGCTTTGGGCCTGGGTCCGGGCTGAGGCCCCAGTTTTGGGACCTGGCCTCCGTGTCAGGTCGCGGTGGTGGGCCGCAGCCTAGGCCTTGGCATTGGGACCCAGCCTCCAAGTTGGGTCGTAGCATTGGGCCTGGGTCTGGCCAAGGTTCCGGCATCAGGACCCGGCATCTGGGCCAGGCTGCAGGATCAGGCCTGCGTCTGGGTTCTGGCCTAGGCTGAGGCCCAGGTGTCGGGCCTAGAACTAGGCAAACGCAAGTCCAAGGCTGTAACCTAGTCCGAGCCAATGGATCCCTACCAGACTGGATAAGTGGGGCCGGGGATCCTGGCCCCAGCATTTTTCCAGAGGGTGGGAGGAAGGGCTCGTTTTTGGCCATTTTTTTTTAATTGCTTGATTCATTTTTTTCACATAAAAGAAACAAATCAAGAGATCCATGAACCACAATTTGTGGGAGAAAAACCTCCCGAAAATAAACTGAAAAACAAAAACAAATTTTTTTGCCTGCACATCCCTATTATTTAATAACACTTGTAACTAATTTCAAAAAAGGTCTATCTGTTTCTATCCATTTTAATTAAGTATTTAGCAGGATAGAGAAAAATCTCCCCCCACCTAAGCTCATAATTAAATCTCTCAGTTACAGAAAGGTTTTTCTCTTGTTCTGAACCTGTCTTCAGGCATTAGGAAAAATCCATATCTTATGGCCCATAAAAAATCTTATAATCAATTTCTTGTCCGAATCAGATGAACAGGAAATCAGTAGAGTTGCACAATCATTAATCACATCTTCAGACTGAGAAAATTACTTAAAAGTATCAGAAGAAACTGCAGAAACATCAGACACTCTATCATCTTTTTGCATTTGGCAAATAATAAATCTTAGTGAGGGAGGGCAAAAGTTTTTCAGACATACACAAAATATCCTTCATATATTTCACTACTATTTTTTGGGGCCCATAACAGAGATATGTAGAAACTTTAATAAACGAAGATTTAAAAATCTCCACCTATTCTCAAAACCTTTGACATCTCGTTATGATAGAACTGTTCTTAATAGAAACAGATCTGAATTCTTGAGTAACAAGATCATGAGCTTCCAGTGCTTTTCATCATGGTCATCGACCACAACTTCTGAAGCAGATACTTATCCTTTGATAGCGTCCCAGAAAGAGAAAAATCATCCAGCTTTTTAACTTACAGTTCTTTCAAAAAGCACTATTGGCCCGCCACACATCCTCAAGTCCATTATTTGCTGGTCTCTGCAAAACCGACTCCCAGTGAGCACCCATAATCTGTGCATCTCTATGTTCCTTCATTGCCTGGGGCTACACCATGCTCATCCCCAACAGAAAAAGATTCAACAGCCGCCCCACCCCCACCCCCGAGAGTCTGGTGCAGGAGGCGGTTTGCGGCACTCGTGACTTAAGGATGTTTCAACCTCTGGCTTAGCAAACGCTGCTCCATTTGCATTGTCAGCAATGAAAGGTGCACTCGAGTTAATATGCCCCAAAGTCCATGATAGCAATTGAGGAATAATATGTTGCTGAGAAGGGGAAGATGTAGGAAAACCTTGCACCCGACCCTTCCTTTTAACCATCTTAGAAAGCAGCCAAACAGTAAGCCCTGTACCCATGCAAATCAAAGCCAAGTGGTGCGCTGCTGAGCTGGTATCGGGCGCCTCTCGACTGTTACAAACTTTTAACAGTGAAATGTCACTTTTGTTTTGAATTGGAATACACTGCAACCATTCTTTCTTGAGAAAGTTCTTATCTCTCTGAGAACATCAGCTTATGTGTGCTGAAAATGCCCTCAATATCAGCAGTTTGCCGTGCTGTTAATTACACAGAAAACATGTGCACATATGTTGGATACTGATAACAGACACAAAAAGTGTTGCATTACCACAAGTTTGAAACTTGTGAGCACTAGTGCCAGTTTTCAAGGCTCCTATGAATTGAAATTAATGCCATCTCTGCCGGCTGTGGGACACCAGCAGCTGTAGACTTTCAAAACACATCCAGGTCTTTGCAGCTGGTATTCGGTTGGCCACATATGCAGATGCAAGAATCTTTGTACAAAGATTAAATTCTTCTAAAAGGACATCACTCCATCCAGGAATTATATCAAAATAATCTCTCTCCACGTCAACCTCACCCCTCCCTTTTCCTTCAGTTCAAAAGGGAGGGGGAAACAACAGGAGGGTAGGGGTTGGATTAGGGAGCAGAATGCCTCTTCTGTCATCTGTTCCAGCCTCAGCCTCACCTCCCCTCCCCCTTTCTGTTCCCTACAGGCTGTTTGTGAGGAGAGGGACTAAAGCAAGAAGCAGAGAACTGATAGTGAGGGTAGGCACCCTGTAGCTTCCTTCAAAGATTGAATTAGGAGTTGGGGGAGCTTCAGGTTTGTTGATTGTGCGGTGCAATACTCTTAGGCCCTGGGAACATGATACACCAAAATGGGAGGTTCAGGAGTCTTAGAGGGCCAGTAAGAGGTGTTTATCTCCTTGTCAGAGCTGGTGCTTCCTGAGGATTCTGGGATGGTCAAAGAAAGCTTAGACACTGTAATCTCAGCACCCTCAGGACCACCACTCTAACAGATGGAGTGAGGCCTCCTACAGAATACATGTACTTCTTCCTAATGAACAAAAAATTAGGAGTAAAGAAACCTGAACATGACTACATTCATAAAAACTATAAAATAATACACTAAGGGGTAGATTTTCAGACGTGCGCGAATAGCCTACTTTTGTTTGCGCTCCAGGCGCAAACAAAAGTACGCTGGATTTTAGTAGATACGCGCGGAGCCGCGCGTATCCACTAAAATCCTGGATCGGCGCGCGCAAGGCTATCGATTTTGTATAGCCTGCGCGCGCCGAGCCGCGCTGCCTCCCCCCGTTCCCTCCAAGGCCGCTCCGAAATCGGAGCGGCCTCGGAAGGAACTTTCCTTTGCCCTCCCCTCACCTTACCCTCCCTTCCCCTACCTAACCCACCCGCCCGGCCCTGTCTAAACCCCCCCCTTACCTTTGTCGGGGGATTTACGCCTCCCGGAGGGAGGCGTAAATCCCCGCGCGCCAGCGGGCCTCCTGCGCGCCGGGCCGCGACCTGGGGGCGGGTACGGAGGGCGCGGCCACGCCCCGTACCCGCCCCCAAAACGCTGCCGACACGCCCCCGCAACGCCGCGCGCTCCGGCCCCGCCCCCCGCCACGCCCCCCTCCGAGAACCCCGGGACGTACGCGAGTCCCGGGGCTCTGCGCGCGCCGGGAGGCCTATGTAAAATAGGCTTCCCGGCGCGCAGGGCCCTGCTCGCGTAAATCCGCCCGGTTTTGGGCGGATTTACGCGAGCAGGGCTCTGAAAATCCGCCCCCAGGATTTTAGTGGATACGCGCGGCTCCGCGCGTATCTACTAAAATCCAGCGTACTTTTGCTTGAGTCTGATGCGCAAGCAAAAGTAGGCTGTTCGCGCGCCTCTTAAAATCTACCCCAGAGGGTGTCAAATTTATTTTTGTTTTGGACCCTAGCTGGGTCCTGCTGCTCCTTTGGGCTTCCAGCTAAAACAGAACAGGTTTCTACTACTATAGCACCATGAACCTTCATTCACAATTAAGCAGAGTGTTATTTTATTTCCTGTTTTTTAACCCTCCCCTCTTCCCTCCATGTAGCCCACCCAACACATTGACAGAAGACAGTTCCTTCTGCAAGCTGGTACCCATGCAGCCTGCGTCTGGCTGTTAGGTGTCGCTGTTTTGCAATGACAAGGACTCCTTCCCCACAGGGATGATGAACACGGCCTCCATAGCATCCTCGCCCTCAACCGGCCCAAGGAGTAGAAGTCAGGCTCTGAAATCAAACCCATGTGCCACTTGGCAATGCATAGCACCACCACTGAGCCACTGGGCCGACCTCAAGGGGGTGTGGATTAAAAAGTGGGAAACAATTGCGGAGGGGGGAAGGGGTGGGTGGCAACATTGAATTTCTGACTTCTGAACTGGTCCACAGCAGCACCAGCTTGTTTAAGGGTTGTCTTCATGTTGGTCTAGCAAAAGCTATCCCTGGGACCTGGCGAGCAACATTTTAAGCCTTAAGGGTTGCTCACTTTAAAGTTATGTGGTATTCACAGGTTCCTTCTGATTTTCTTACATATTACCAAAGGAAAGAATTATTCAGGGCTATAAGATAGTTATACAGAAATACCTGTCCTAACTTCCTAACAGCACAGCTCTGAGAAGGAATGAAAGGTAAGGGAGAACTGGCCCGGTGGCTGCCATGAAAAGGACTTGAATTTGATTCAGGCCTGGACTCTGCTCCCTGTGCTGGTCAGGTTTGGGATGATACAGAAGTAGTTATCTCAAACCCTGTGAAGGGCTGGGTGGGGAGTCCCAGTCCCAGTCGTCCCAGTACTAGCCATGGCAGAATGGTGAAAGCTCATAGCCAGACACAGGGCCCATGAGTTCAGTATTCTAGGAGGAGTTTTGGGATGTGGCCCCTGGCTGAGGTTCTGTTGCTGCAATTACAGGACAAATCTGAAGGGATATAAAACTGGGACGAATTGCTGAGCAGTTGTGAATGAAGACTCCCAGTACTGAATTTCAGCCCTGCCTTTGATTGAGTTGGAATCTCAAAGGAGCATTAGGAAATTGCCAGGGCCAAAAAAAAAAAAAATTAAATGAGAGGTAAGGGTTAATACCTTTGTCTGGGCTGTAATATAATTTAGTTTCATTACTGCCACCCTCCTGACACACAACACACAATGAGCAGAGATCGATAGGTAAGCAGCTGCCTTTATTGATTGAATGAAAAGCACTATATATAGTTAGCTGCTAACCTTCATATACTCTGCTCATGATGGACTGCAAAAGAAAAGCAACATTACAGCGCAATGCAACATAATTGAATAAAGATAAATAGCAATTAGATTGGGCTTTAACAGTATATTATCTTGCAGATTAAGCAGAATATGTGTGTGAATATCTGTAACCAGTGGTTTAGCAGGCCAGGTGTCCAGTGGAAGCGAGAGAACACATTTTGTTTATGTCATCACTGGTAATGCCCTGCCCTCTCAAATTTAGAAAACTTCTAAAAACGTGGCTCTTTCATCAAGCCTTCCCGGATTAACCTCCTTTGACTCCCCAGCTTCTTCATTACCCCCGGTACGCTTCTTTTTCCCTTGCATTCTTCCTCACCTACCCCCCTACTCTCCTTCTCCCGATACTCTTCTCTACTCTGTTTTCCTGTACCCTCTGTACACCCTTGTACCCCTACACCCTCCCTCTCCATTTATTTTCACATCTATTCCCTGTACTCATGTACCCCTTGTATATTTACACTCCTACACCTTATTTATCAATATATTTTTCACTTGAACCATAGATAACCTTTGTTACTTAGATGTTACCGTTCCTCTCATTTCTCTCCTACTACTTGTTGGGGTCCCTTTCCGACCCCCAGTTATTCTCAGCTTCCCATCTCCCCCCCCCCCCCCCACCCCTGTTATTTGTAATTTCCACCTTTTTGTTATCATGTAAACCGACATGATGTGTATTTTAATGTCGGTATAGAAAAACTGTTAAATAAAATAAAATAAAAATAATGTAAATGCAGTGCTCCTTTGGCAATGCTTTATTGGGTCTCCCATCTCTACATTTCTGACGATGCGATCAATAACTGTTTCATAGATTTTTAATGTTGATGTCTCTGAGATCCAAACTCTGTTTGAGTCAATGATTTGGAATCTGTCTACCTACAACGTTACTTTAAACCACGGTCCTGAACGAACCAGAACACCATAGGCAGAGACAGATAGTTATTTATCGGAAGCATTTATCAAATGTTTGTAATCTTACATATCCCTTGGAACAGGCATGCGTTTTTTATATGTTTTGAGAGATTCATCACATAGATCAGATAACAAATCACAAGTGATGGACTGACCACCGAATCCTTCATTAAATTAAGAGGGTTCACAAATGAACATCAGAGGAAAGAAATTCTTTATTCATACATGAGAGCGATCAGCCGATATTTTACTTATGCACGGTTTCTGATCCGTCATGCAGAAACGAATGTAACCCCTGGGCTGGTAGTCCCAGATATGAGGCCCCAGAGGCCAATCTCACACAGGGACAATAACTTTTAAACGGGCGCACATGGGCGTTCGTGGCTATTTTTGTAACATACATGCATAATTATAAAATAGTCTGGCCATGTGCACTGAATTTTAACTGGGCACGCACCTGTGCACACAAATCCAGCTTCTACCGCATAAAAGCAGGGGGATTTTAAAGGGGATGTCCACCGACACATTTGCCAGTATTACCAGTTCTTTCTCAGTTCGCCCAATTAATAGCTAGGTCCTCCAACCTCTCCCTAATTTGATAGCCTGTACAGACAACACATCAAGTTGCGCTTGGAAGTTCTTTTTAATTATGCCGGTGGTGCCCAATTCAGTTGGGACAATTTCTGTATTTTTCTGCCACATTTTCATGGTCTCTGATGGCATTTCTTGGCACTTCTCTCTTCCATATGTTGTACAAACTAGGCGCTTGTTACTGACACTTCTATTAGCAATGCTGTTCTAATGTGTTTCTCCTTTACCATTATACAATATCTAGTTTTCCTTGCATTGAGCTTTTTATCAGCTGGAATGGGAATGTCCCAGATAATCACAACTTCTTCAACTTCTGCAGTTCTTTTGGGGATCTGATTCCAGTGTTTTTCAGGTATAATGATGTTATAGTGTTTCCATTGTTTTCAGTAGATGAGAAGTGCCTCCTTATTGTGTCTCTCTAAGTATAGGCCTTCTGCTATCAGCACGCCATTGCTGCGGGGGTGAGTGTAATGTGTGAAAATATAATTCTGGCTTGCCGCCCTCCATACCTAGGCTTGCCACCTTGTTCCCCCTCGTTCCCTAAACATTTCTGTCTAGAGTCGCCACTGCTGAGATTCTCTTTGGGATCCTAGTAAACCCCCTACTGGAATGGAACACTTATTGTCCCAATATAGAGGTGAAAGGATCATACCATTTTTCTGAGATATAATAATGGATTTGTTCAGCTATAAGGCAAAGGAGTCTTATACATTAATAGCGAATAGGAGAAAAGCCTTCATTAAAAAACAGCTGTAAATCTGCAAGAGCAACTTCTGAGAGTAAAATGCAGTACCTTGGTGGGACAGTCTGAGCCTCCTGCCTATCTTCTTGATTCTATTATTTATTTATTTATTTATTTGTTTTTATATACCGTCATTCGGTTTAGCCATCACAACGGTTTACAGGATCAAAACAACAATCAGATAAATTATACATAGTTGCAAAAGAAGAAAACAATAACAATAGTGAAATGATAGGTAGAGGAGGATGGTGGGGTGAAAGAGGGGGAGAAGGGAAAGATGTAAAAAGGAAAGTAACAAAAATAGTATTAATTCATCTTAAAGGAGGGCTTCATATTAAATTTCTGAAATTGTAACACTTAAGGTTGATGCCAGTTGTAGTTACTGTTTTTTTCTTGTTTGGGTTTGAATGGTTGAATTGATTGTAGATGGATTGGAAGAGGAAAGTTTTTAGGTCCTTCTTGAACTTTTTGATGTTAGATTGAGTTCTTAAATAAGGCGGTAGAGAGTTCCATTTTTTTGGGGAAGCAATGGAGAATGCTCTGTTTCTAGTAGTTGATAGTCGAGCATCTTTAATGGGAGGAATTTTTAGACAAGAAGTGTTGTTAGATCAAAGATTTGTTCTGGTAATTTGTGGAGTGATTTTTAAACCAGTATGTTTATGATGATCAGCATGTATTAATTTGTGAATGATGATCAGGATCTTATAATCTATTTGAGATGTAATAGGAAGCCAATGAAGTGACATTAGTATTGGAGTGATGTGAAAATATTTTTTTGTTCCTGTTAAAATTCTAGCTGCTGAATTCTGAGGAATCTGCAGAGGTTTGATGCTTGTTGATGGAAGGCCAATCAGAAGAGAATTACAGTAGTCTATTGTTGAGAAAATTATAAGTTGCAAGACGGTTCTGAAGTCCATTGAATTTAAAAAAGGTTTTAAATGTCTGAGAACTAGGAGCTTATGATATCCTTCTTTGATTTTAGTTATTATGGGGCGGATTTTCAGAGCCCTGCTCGCGTAAATCCGCCCAAAACCGGGCGGATTTACGTGAGCAGGGCCCTGCGCGCCGGTAAGCCTATTTTACATAGGCCTACCGGCGCGCGCAGAGCCCTGGGACTCGCGTAAGTCCCGGGGTTTTCGGAGGGGGCGTGTCGGGGGGCGTGTCGGGGGGCGGGCCCGAACTGCGCTGCGTTTTCGGGGCATGTCGGGAGCGTTCCGGGGGCGGGCCCGGGGGCATGGCTACAGCCCGGGGCGGCCCGGGGGCGTGGCCGCACCCTCCGGACCCGCCCCCAGGTCGCGTCCCGGCGCGCAGGAGGCCCGCTGACGCGCGGGGATTTACGCCTCCCTCCGGGAGGCGTAAATCCCCCGACAAAGGTAAGGGGGGGGTTTAGACAGGGCCGGGCGGGTGGGTTAGGTAGGGGAAGGGAGGGGAAGGTGAGGGGAGGGAATGGGGGTAGGCTGCGCGGCTCGGCGCGCGCCGGCTATACAAAATCCATAGCCTTGCGCGCGCCGATCCAGGTTTTTAGCAGATACGCGCGGCTCCGCGCGTATCTACTAAAATCCAGCGTACTTTTGTTTGCGCCTGGAGCGCAAACAAAAGTAGGCTATTCGCGCTCCTTTTAAAATCCGCCCCTATGTGTATATTGTAGTATAGGTTCCTATCCATGATAATTCCAAGATTTCTGGCGTGATTGACAGGGGAAATAAAGTTGATTTGATTGTTAGTGGTGAATTGAGGTGGTGGAATTAAATTGGGTTTTTTGTTCATGATAATTAATTCAGTTTTATCAATATTGATTATTAGTTTTAAATTTGAAAGGAGTTGTTTTAGTGCATCAAGAATCATGGAAGTATCTTTGTATGTTTCATCAATGGATTTTTTTATAGGAATAAGAAGTTGTATATCATCTGCATAGAGGTAGCATGTTATTTGAAGATCATCTAGTAGTTGGCAGATTGGTAAAAGGTAAATATTAAAGAGAGTGGCAGATAATGCAGATCCTTGTGGTATTCCAGTTTTGAGGTCAATTTTCTTTGATACGTTATTATTGAATGAGACTTGTTTTTAACAACATAGAAGAAAAGAATTTGCTTATTAAGGCCTTTCACACCAACTTTGACACAGAAATTAGAATGAAATGGAAGGACATGGATGCCTGGTTAAAGAACGAAATATTATGAGGTTACTGCGTCTTAGCATCTTAGGACCTCATTTACTAAGCATTTTTCCCATAGATACAGAATGGGAGAAATGCCTTAGTAAATCAGGGCTTTAAATCTTTAACCAGCACCTCGTACACATCAAGAGAAGCAATGTTTAAGAATTCCGCAAGCTGTTTCAAAGTGTCTTGCCTAGAAGTGGACCTTTGTTATATCTTTAGCCTGCATCTTTGTCCTTTAAACCTTTTAAGGTGAATTTTAAAAGTCCAGCACACTCATAATTAGGGGACATGCGAATGTCGGGCTCGCAAGTGCTGAGCGGATTTTAAAGGCCACCCAGCTGTGCACGTAAATGCCAGTGCATGCACATCTTGGAACTTCTCGAAAAGGGGTGGGGAATGGGTCTGGTCTGGGGGGGCGGGCATAGGTGATAGATGGATGTTTCAGGTCTTTAACCAGAAATTTGCGTGTAAATATTTATGTAATCCGGCACGCGCCGAGGACCCCTGCCGTGTAAATTTATTCTGCAATGGATGGCATGTAAGTACAAAAAATAAAATAACGAGCCATTTCGGAAGAGTGTAAAGGGTCTGAGGTAACTGGGGAGTATCAAATCAGGGAGGGGTTGTAGGTCCTATCTGTTAACTGAGTGAACTGGGGAGGAACTGGTTAAACAGGCAATAGTGTCAGCGTGCATCCCTTTTAAAATTTCCCCACTTACACGGTAGAAGCGGCTTTTGTGCACACAGATGCGCTTCCACTTAAAATTAGGTGCATATCTGCGTGCCGCTGGGCTATTTTATAACATGCATATAATACATGCATATGTTATAAAATAGATGTGTCCCTGGGTGCAGGCCAACAAACGCTCGCACATGTGTGCCTATGAACTGCTTTGAAAGTTACCAACCCTATTTTTAGCAGGGCTCTTTTAGTTTTTAGGTTTTTTTTTTTAATAAGGAAATGCCAAGAAAGACAGCCTAAATGTACAAGAAACAAGAAAACTGTTACATCTGTTTCTTGTTAACATATTTTTAAAGTCTGCTCTTGTTAAATTAAAATGGAAAAAGTCCAGACGTTCTCGTATAAGGAATGCTACTGGTATATCTGATAACTCCAATTCATAGCTTTGGACTAAAACTTCAGCATTCTAATGCTTTTTTCAAAAATAAAATAAAATTACGATATATTTCTTTGTATAAAGACTGAGTACTTCAAAGCTATAACATATACTATATTAGTCCGAATATAAGATGAGGGATGTTTGGACATTTTGTGTGTCCAAGATTCCATCTCATCTTCTAATCTCAGCCAAAGTGGTTCTGCCTCTCTAACTGAATGTGCTTCTGCTGTTCCCTCTCCAAAAATGTTAGTCTGCCAACCGCTCCTCCAGCTGGGCTCCCCTGCCAATGAAATGCTTAAAACCCAGGCTCCCTCTAAAAAGCACTGACTGCTCCTCTAGCTGGGATACCTGCCAAGCCCAAAAAAAGAGTAGATGGCCCATGTTCCTAAACGGAGCATCTGAGGCAAACTAGGAGTTGCAACAGTAATAATAGGCATGTGCATGGAAAAAAATCTGTTTGTTTCATTATGTTAATTCGATTTTATGACATATATATCATTTTGTTTTCCCATATGCATATATATTTTTTATTTAATTAAATCTAAATAAACCATCAAGCATACACTTACTACAAGAAATGAAGGGGTCCATATTCAGCTGCTATGTGGCTCAGCAAGTTAGCTGGATACACAGCAGTGTGATAGCTATTGGCCACTTTTTTAGTAATAAAATTAATAATTTGGTTTCCCAACTATCTGTGTCCACAGGGATGCCTTTAGAACCTGAAGTTGTCCCTTCTTCATCATGGAATTCCTTGGAGACTGTATCAATTGAGGAAATAAAATCAACAATTTCTAGTATTCGGAAACATTTTTGTTCATCATCAAATTGTTTTATAGCCTCGTTGAAGGTGTTATATGATGATATTGCTCTATACATTGCATCATTTGCGAATTGTTCATTTAGAAAAAGGTATAATTCCAGCTTCATTAAAAGTAGTGAATGTGCATCCTGTTTTGAAAAAATCTGGCACTGATATATCGGTGATGGGTAATTATCGTCCCATATCAAACCTTCCTTTTTGGCCAAAAGAAATTGTTTTAAAGCAATTCACACGTTATTTAGACGATCATTCATTTCTTGATGACCATCAGTTTGGTTTCAAAGCTGGTCATAACACTGAAACACACATCTTTTTTTTTAAAGAATTTGAAATGGATTTGATATGAAGACTGGGCCATTTTTAGTAACGATGGATTTGACTTCACCTTTTAATATGGTAGACCATGGTCTACTGATGCTGCGTTTAAAGCAGCTTGGTATATCAGCAGTCATGTTGAATTGCTTTGAACCTTTTCTTTTTGCTTGCCCTTAATGGATAATGATGCATTCTCAATGTTCTCAAGTATTTTCTCTTTTTATGGGAGTTCTGCAGGGGTCTATTTTATCTGCAGTCCTATTTAATGTCTTTGTACTTCCATTTTGTAAATTGTTGGCTAGTTTGGGAATTAGTACTGGGCATACGCAGATGATTTTCATTTTTTGATACCGGCGTTTTCCACGGTTGTCGAGTCTCTGGAGAAAGTGGTTTTCTGCTTATAAGTAGTTAAGGCATGGTTGGCTGAGAATCAAATAATATTGAATTTAAGTAAGTCTGAAATTTTATATCTGGCAACCACATCCTCTGCTGAAATTCCTGAAACGTTATCTTTTGAGGGAAATCAGATTAGAATTGTGAATCAGGTGCAAAATTTAGGAGTCTTTTTGGGTTCCTCTTTATCAAGTAGGCCCCAGATTAGAAATGTGGTGAAAACATCTTATTTTAAGTTATAAATGATGCATCAGTTGAGGTCTTTTCTATCTTCTCCAGATTTAAGAACTGTAACACATGCATTGATTATGTTTGCAGTTGACCACTGTAATGTTTTGTATTTGTGGTTGCCCCAATCAGTGCAATATTCCGCTGTGTGGGTAGTTACGGGTACCACCTTGAGGCAGCATGTGACGCTCATGCTATGGAACTTACACCAGCTGCCAATTAAATATAGGGTCATGTAAAAGGTACTATTATTAGTATTTAAGATTTTGCATGGATTAGCACCTTGTTTCTTGTGTTCTTGATGTTTTGTTCTTGTGTTCTTGTGTTCTTTTGTTCTTGTGTTCTTGATGTTTTGTCAGCGAAGACATTCATTGAGATCGGCTTCCCAATCGTTATTAGAAATCCCCTCTTTTAACTATTACAAATTGAATGATTCATGACAACATTTGTTTTGTTTTGTGGGTCCCATGTGGGGGAATGTTTTGCCTTATGAGTTGTGTGTTGAATCTTCTGTGTTAAGATTTAGGAAATGGTTAAAAGCTCATTTACTTTGCTTGACCTGTAAAAGTTGTTCCAATTAAAGTCCAGCCAGGCCTATTGTAATTAAGTATGTTTTAATATTGTTTTATTTTTGTATGATTCATTAGTTTTATATGTTATGTGTTATTTAGATTTTATATGTAAGTATTATTTTATGGATGCTGTTTTTTATATCTACCCAGAAGCATCAATGGTGCAGTTTATACATTTTATGAATAAAGTCATTTTTTGCAAAACTCATGAGCAAGAAAATGATGGCAGAAATTGAGCAGTCCTAGGAATACTTGGAGTTCTTGATTGGATTTTGGCTTAGAGGGATCATGGATCATCTTGATCTGGTTTTCTGTTCAATGGATAAGTAAATAAGTACTTAAGATTTGTCATACTGGGTCAGACCAAAGGTCCATCAAGCCCAGTAGCCTGTTTCCAGCAGTGGCCAATACAGATCAAAGTATTTGGCAGGCAGGGCTTAACTTATGGGGGAACAGCCTGGAACACAGTTCTGGCACTTTTTTCAGACCTAAGAGGCAACCTGCAGGGAAGAGAAGGAGAAGGAGGAGATATATGATGCATCAATGTGATAATCTATGAAGATGACACTTTTAGCTCCTATATTACATAAAGAGGACAAAATTTCACTAAAGTGTTCAACTAATATATCTTCATCAAGTCCCATTATGGGAACATCTCTGAAATATGTGTAACATCAAGAATTCCATAAAGCTAAACATTACACTATAATATCACAAAAAAAATCACTGGAATCATAAACCTGAAAGAATTGCAGAGAATGAAGAAGTTGTGATCACCTGGAACATTCCTGTTCCAACTGGTAAAAAGTTTGATGAAAGAAAA
This sequence comes from Rhinatrema bivittatum, assembly GCF_901001135.1. Taxonomy (NCBI): domain Eukaryota; kingdom Metazoa; phylum Chordata; class Amphibia; order Gymnophiona; family Rhinatrematidae; genus Rhinatrema; species Rhinatrema bivittatum. The sequence continues at coordinate 129,344,944 of NC_042619.1, read as the reverse complement.
ACCAAGATGGTAAAGGAGAAAAGCCCAAGAATGGCATTATTAATAGAAATGCCAGCTCCAAGTGACTGTTTGTAGAAAATATGGCAAGAGGGAAGATCCTGAAGTACTAAAGGATGCAATCAGAGACCAAGAAAATGGCAGAAAGATACAGAAATAGACCCCAATTGTACTGGATGCTACTGACCTGATTAAAAAGAACTTCCAAGCCCATCTTGATATGTCATCTATACATATTACATTTTATGAACTCCAGGAAGAGGCTCTCCTTGATACAATGCAAGTATTTGAAAGACTGAGATCATATCCATCCAACATACCCTGGTTTATGAGTGAGGTTCATTCCTGTCATGGTATGCACAATACTAACCCATTTGGAGATACAACCCTGACCAGGTTTCAGTGATGTAATAGTAAATTCCTGGTGCAAAAAAAAACCATTTCAAACTGAAGGCACTTAACTCAGAAGGTTATGACTGTGCTCTGTGCAGGGCAGAGATTAGTTTGACATGAGCCAGTGCCATTTTCCATTTGGCACCAGTATGACAGGAAAGAACAATGCTCTCTCCTGCCTTGATCTTCATGCTCAAGATGTCGAAAGGGGTAGGATGGGAGTTGAGGGAGGCATCTGTGACCTGTCACCTGGGGGAAAATGGTGGATAGGGGCAGAATCTGTGATCTGTCTTCAAGGGGGAAGCAGGACCAGTACCTGTGATCTATCATTTGGCTGGGGCAGGAGAAGATTGGCTGGCATCTATGATCTGTCATTTGAGAGGGGGAGATTGGGCCATATCAGCCTTTACTGTTGATGCTGGAGGTGGATTAGGAGGAGGATCAGAGCCCCCATCAGAGCAGGTGTTATTATCACTAACTAATCAAGCTTGATATTTCACTTGGATGCAGCTCCATCACTGCTCTCTGCATTAATGGTGGGGGTGAAAGGGAAATAGAACCAAGGGTTGCTAAGAGCCAAGAGAAACAGATAAGTATGAAAGGAAAGAAGTGTGAAGCTTGCTGGGCAGACTGGATGGTCTTCTTCTGCCGTCATTTCTATGTTTCTATGTAGTGCTGATGCATTATTGGCAGCGGTAAAGTTTATGTATTATTGCTGGTGGCAACATGTCAGTGTTAAAAGAGATCGCAAAAACGGTTTTAATGCCCAATTTACCAAAGGCTTTGTGTCCTTTAGTAAATCAGGCCTTAAAATTGAGGATAATGCCCATGTTAAAATCAGCTGTTAGTGCAGGCTAATAGACAATTTCCAGGTGTCTTAATAAACAGCTCCCTTATTCCCTTCTTATCTTTGTCAGCAGTGGTATTATGAGGATGACTTTATTTAAATTTTTTAGCCCTGGATTAGATTTGAAAATAAACTTACAATAAAAGCATTCATGTTTAGGTTTACGTTTGTTTATCCGAACCCATCATGGAAACGTTTTCAGGTAATTTGAATTATTTTGTTATAAGTATCTAAATTATATTAAATGAGTAAATTTATTTATTATTTATTTAAAATCATTTATGAATCACTTAACTGATATAATCTCCCTAAGCAATGTACTATAACATTAGATATATCATTCTTAAATAAATAATATAGTAGAAGCACTTTAATTTTGAGTAAAAAAAACCAAAAACCTATACAGGTCTGGTTTTCAGGACACCCATAATGAATAATCATGAGAAAGATTTGCATGCACTGCCTGCATTTTATGCAAATCTATCTCATGCATATTCAGTAAGAGTATGATTAAGATAGATTTGCATGAGATAAGTTTGTAGCTTTTAAGAACCAGAGCTGGCCACCCCTGCTTTAATAAATTGCATATTTATTTATTGTATTTATTTATCGAGTTTTATATACTGTCATCCGGTTTCGCCATCATAACGGTTTACAAAAATACAAAAGATTACAAGGTTAAGGAGGATAAAAAGGTTTTCAAAAAGGTTCAAAAGATTATTAACATAGGGAAATCATATACAAGGTAGTTGCTGTTCAGTTTTTTCACATTTCAAATTCTTTGTTATAATACATACTTGTGTTGAGTTTCAATTTTCTTCAGGTTAGACAGGAGGGAGTTGGCGTTGTTTGTTCATTGGGTGAGTTGGTATGCTTTGGTGAACATCCATGTTTTTAGATTTTTTTTAAGAATGCATATATATATATACCCACACACACAATGGAGTAGATTTTATAATTCTACGCGCGCGCGAACAAAAGTACGCCGGATTTTATAAGATACACGCGTAGCTCCGAAATTGGAGCGGCCTCGGAGGGAACTTTCCTTCCACCCTCCTCCTGCCTCCGGGCAGTAGTAAATTATGCGCGCTGTGTTGGGGCACTCGGCCACGCCCCCGAAACGCCCCCGAGCCGGAAACACGCCCCCGGACACACCCCGAAAACGCCACATCACTCCCGAACACACCCCCAGACATGCCCCCCCCCCGGGCAAGCCCCGGGACTTACGCGCATCCCTGGGCTTGCGCACGCCACCGAGCCTATGCAAAATAGGCTCGGCGCGCACAGGGGGTTTTTAAAAGGGTTACGCGCGTAACCCTTTTAAAATCCGGCCCTATATATATATATATATATATATATATATATATATATATATATATATATATATATATGGATATCCGGCCCTATATATATATATATATATATATATATATATATATATATATATATATATATATATATATATATATAGGGCCGGATATCCACAGTGAATATGCATGTACTTGTATGTATATATATATATATATATATATACAATATACAATGGAGGCAGTACATGCATATTCACTGTGGATATTGTATATATATATATATATATATACAATATACAATGGAGGCAGTACATGCATATTCACTGTGGATATTGTATATATATATATATATATATACAATATACAATGGAGGCAGTACATGCATATTCACTGTGGATATCTTGAAAACCAGGCTTGCATGGGTTTGTCCCGACTACTGACTTAAGAACCACTACCCCAAAGAATGTTGAACCTCTATTTTTTAGGCCCATAGAAATGTTGTGAGCATGCTATAGAGAAAAGAGATCCATAAACTCAAGAGAAGTAACAAGCTTTACAGTCCTGACTTTTCATATAAAAGGATAAATGGAAGTAGCCTTGTGACTTTGGGCAAGTCACTTTATCCTCCGTTGCATCAGGTACAAATTTATAGCTAGATACTAAACCATGATGTGTTTTCACATGAGAGGTCCCACTATCATGGGGAAGTCACCCTGACAGTGGGATCATCCCCTAAAAAACATTGCATGATGTTAACAAGTAGAACATTTAAGACTAATCGGAGAAAATTATTTTTCACTCAACGCACAATTAAGCTCTGGAATTTGTTGCCAGAGGATGTGGTTAGTGCAGTTAGTGTAGCTGGGTTCAAAAAAGGTTTGGATAAGTTCTTGGAGGAGAAGTCCATTAACTACTATTAACCAAGTTGACTTAGGGAATGGCCTCTGCTACTACTGGCATCAGTAGCATGGGATCTTCTTAGTGTTTGGGTACTTGCCAGGATCTTGTAGCCTGGTTTGGCCACTGTTGGAAACAGGATGCTGGGCTTGATGGACCTTGGTCTGACCCAGTTTGGCATGTTCTTAATGGAAGAATTTTTATTCCCCTGTGCGCGTAAAATCCAGGGGTTATGCACGCGGCAGGGCCTTGCGCGCGCTGTGTGCATTTTAGAAGGGGCTTGGCTGCACGCACAAACCCCAGTACGTGCAGAAGTGCCAGGCCAAAGGAAAAGGGCGGTCTGGGGGAGGGGCGGGACTGGAGGCGGCCGGTACAGCGTCCATTTGCAGCTGTACTGGGGAAGGGAATCCTAGCGCACTCAAGTTGCTACTGCTATGTTGGAACAGTAAGCAACAGCAACAAAATAAGAAAAAAAAAAAGGTAAGGGAAAGGGTTTGGGGGTGGGGAGGAGAGGGAAAGGGGAAGGGAGGTTAAGGTAGGGGGTAGGGAAGTTTCCTCCCGGTCCGCTCCTTAATTGAAGGGAACTGAGGAAGGCTGTGATGCATTGCTGCACGAAAATTTCAGAAATCTACCCCCCCCTTGTACACACAGATTACAAAATCTGGTGTGCATGTGCATGCGGCCTAACGATTTTATGACTTGTGCACACCGGCGTGCGCATGTTATAAAATCAGCATGTCCATGTGTGCACGCTGGGAAGCGGACGTGTGTGCGCACGTATTAAAGTCTACCCCAGGTTTCTATCTGGTGTGTATACGTGGAGAGTGGCTGATAAACAGTTATTGTTATTATTATGAATAATGTTGTGTATGATAGTTAGAATTTTGTATTTTATCCACCATTTTATTGGGAGCCAATGTAGGTTGAATAAAGTTGGGGAGATATGCTCATTTATTTTTGTATTTGATAGTGGCCTTGGTGCTGCGTTTTGAATTATTTGTAAAGGTCGTAATGTAGTTAGTGGCAATTCTTCATAGAGCAAATTACAGTAATCGATGTGTTGTGCTGGAGGTGGATTCTTGGGCTGAGGTGGGGTTGACGCAACCTGTAGGCAAGGACCTATGGGTCCCCACCGTCAGCAGGTAGAGTGGGCTGAAGCTAGAGGCCACTGGAGCTTCACCTATACCAGCCCTCGTTCTCCTCGGGTTGAGCCTTTGGGTGCCGGGGCTGGCAGGACTTAGGCGGGCCTCGAGATAGGTAATTGAAGGTAGATGGTTCATCCCAGAGACAGCAGCCAGCAGGTGGCAAAAGTCTATCCAAGATGGGTTACAGAACTGGAACCCAAGCACCATGGAACAAGGAGAGACTGAGGGTGCTTGAGCAAAGGAAGGCTGAAGCCTTGTAAGTCCACGTCCAAAGGATAGAGGCAGAGAAGTCACTGTTAGACTCAGATGGAAGCTGGCGGCCAGAGGAGACCGTAGCAAGCAATATGGAACTCTGGACAAGAAAGAGTCTATAGCAAGGTTATCCATAGCAATGGTCAGAGTGCAGAGAAGGCAGGTGTGGTCAGGCATAGCAATGGTCAAGGCACAGAGAAGGCAGATGAGGTCAGACGTACCAGAGGTCAGGCTTGGAGAAGGCAGACGTGGTCAGGCATAGCAGTGGTTACTCTTGGAGAAGACAGACAAGGTCAGACGTACCGGAGGTCAGGCTCGGAGAAGGCAGACGTGGTCAGGCGCAGCAGTGGTCAGGCTTGGAGAAGGCAGATGTGGTCAGGCATAGCAGTGGTCAGGCATGGAGATAGTTGCAAGGCAGAGTCAGGCAAAGCAAGGTCAAAGTCCGTGAAGTCAATCCGAGGCAAGGAACAGGGTAGGAACGAAGAGACAGGAACCAGGAACAACGAGGAAACAGGAACACCAGGCTGAGACAAATCTCTAAAGGCAACGAGTACTCGATCAACAGGGAACCGAGGAGACCTGTTGCAAAGGCAACGCTTAGGAGCGCTGTCTGAGTTTAAGGACGCTGAGAGTGCTGACGTCAACATCCGGGTCTGCAGCCAGGTTCCCGCCGCAGGCCCTTTAAAAGGCTCAAGGATGCACGCGCGCACCTAGGAGGGGGCACGGGGTGATCGCTGGCATCTCTCCGCGGAGCAGGTGGAGAGGCCTGTCCAGGGGAGGAATCCTGGCTGGAGGTCCCAGGCCGCACGGCAGGACCAGGGACGCTGGCAGGGGCCCGAGGTCGGAGCCAGCGGCCAACTGCCGCCAATGACGGAGAGGAGAGTGCTGAGGTCCGTCTGGGAAGGTGAGAGGGCCATGCCGTGGGTGGCAAGCATAACATGATGTTTGTTAGTATCAGAGATTGGAGGACTGTGCGAAAATCAGAAGGGTCAAGTATAGGTTTAATGTGCTGTAATAAACGTAATTTATAGAATGATGACTTTACGACAGTTTTAATGTGAGATTGTATCATCTGCAAATTTGATTACCTCACTCGTCGTATTCCTATCCAGATCATTTATAAATATATTGAAAAGCACAGGTCCCAGTACAGATCCCTGAGGCACTCCATTGCCCATCCCTTTCCACTGAGAAAATTGTCCATTTAATCCTACTCTCTGTTTTCTGTCTTCTAACCAGTTAATCCACAAAAGGATATCACCACCTATCCCATGACTTTTTACTTTTCTTAGAATATATCCTTTTAATGAGTCCTCTTCTAGTTATTCAGTCTCTACCCAAGCCTAATCAGGCCCTCTTTTCCTTTTCATTATTACAATTGTTATTCACACCGTCCTCTTCAACTCAAAGAAGAAATCCCTCTGGTGCAGCAGCAGGATCCTCTGAGCCTCAAGGCAAGTTCCCTCTGGCATAGTTTGTCTTCCTGGTCCAGATAAGTTCTTTTCCCAGTTAAGCACAGTTTTCTTCAGATTTCCAAACCAGACTCTACAACACTTTAGTTCTTCCTTCAGGCTTCCTGAGATTTTGGGAGAACATATCTGCCCCACTCCTGCTACTCCCTTCTGTAACCCTGGAAGAAGATCACAGCTCCAGCCTCTCTCTGTCCTTCTAAATCTGTAGCAGCCCCAGACTCAGTAGAGTCAGGGATTCTATCACTTTTCCTGTTGACCGAGCCCATAGGGACTGTACCTCACTGTCAGTCAAGAAGGCATGTAACACCCTCTGACCAAGAGATGACCTGCAAGCACTGGAAAATTCTCACTGTACTTCCAATGTAACCTTTTGCCCCTTAAACTTTCTGTGCACTCTTTACAGCTTCTTCCAGACTTTACAGACTTCCCGTAAAGGGAGAATCTCTACTTTAACATAACTCTTATACACTCTGTAGCATAGGGGTGCCACATGCACATGTACTACATTGTTGTCTTTGCTCCTTTAGATTAGAATAAAGGAAGCAAACTGAAAATATTTTAAACTTTCAATTACAGAGTATGTCATTGCACTTATAAATTATTTTGGAGGAAGCAGAAAAAGCACTAGCTTTGCTGTTAAAAAAGTTAACGCCACCTGTTTTTTCATTAAATTGTATCAGTTGACGTTTCAGTGGTGCTACAGCACACTGTGATGTCATCAGCCATTGTTAAAGCTGGCTTGCCATTGGTCAGCATCTAATGATAACTGTGCACTGAAGAATTCTGCTGTTAAGCAAATTGTAATAATTACATTTCCTCAATCATTATGAACTGACTGGTGGAAGGGCCCGTAAAAAATGACAGGAAAAAAGGGTATTTACCTGAGTAGAGTTAGTCTCTTGACATCTCCCCACCCCTGAAATCATACTTTTTTCCAGTGGTGGAAAGATAGAAAATACACTTTTCACAGTGGGCAAAATGGCACGTGCTGTTACATTGCACACATACTTTCGCTCACACAGACACTGGACAATATTTTTAACCCATTTTATACTATTATTATTCATTTTTTGTATAACGCTACTAGTCGTAAGAGTCCAATGCAGAGACACATGGATTGATAGCTGGATAATTTCCTCATGTGCTGATGCACGTGAAATGCATAGGAAAATGTATTTACGTTTCCAATAAAAAAATGTTTTTAATTGTATTCTATGTTCAATTAAGGTTGTTAAGAGCAAACTTTTGGTGAGATACTGAGAGTAGACCTTAGGAAAACAAAGTCACTGGTGACTTAGAAACTGTTACTCACAATATAGTATAGGTTTAATGATGAAGACTGATGGATGCGTGAACATTTGCTGAGCATTAAGAACACTGAGGTAAGTTGTGGGCAGGAAATTGGAACTTTTTGAGTTGATAAGTATTGATTTTATAACTACAAGTATGGAAAGCATGCAGAGGCATGACTGAGAATTCTTTCTAACACAAATTTGTAGAAGGGATGTATGTCTGGGGGAGAGATTTGTGGTGGAGGTGTATCTTGGGGAAATGGGGATATGGATATTTGTGAGGGATGCAGGTCAGTTATGTGTGGGAATATATGTGTGAGGGTGGGTGGAGTTGTGTATAGGGGATATGAGTGTGTGGTTGTATGTGTATTTGTGGAGAATAGGTGGGCAGGTGCATGAAGACATGTACAAGTGTTTGTGTGATGTGTATGGAGAATGTGTGAGGGTATATGTGTGTGTGTGTGTGCGTGGGTGGGTGGATGGAGGGAGGGTGTGCTTGCATGTGTGTAGTGATGTGAGTTTAGGAGTGTGTGGGTTCTGGGTTTATGTGGCTGTGTGCATGGTGGATGCTGAGGTGTAGAAATGTGTGTGGGGAATGTGGGTGTAGGAATATATGGGTTGTGGGTTTGAATGTGTGTGTGGTGGGTGTGAAAGAATGTGGGGGGGAGTGGCAGGTGAGTGGGGGTATATGGGAAGTTGGGGAGTATGTGGCTATATGTTTGTGTGGGGGGTCTAGGAATGTGTGGGTGTGAGGAGTGGATGGGTGTGTGTGGGGTGTATGTGGGTTGTGTAGGTGAGGGAGCAATGTGGGGGTGTGAGGAGACTGTGAGTATACATGGGATGTTGGGGGACAGAGTGGTAACATTTAAACTTATCTGTTAATTTTCTTTCCTTTAGTCCTGACACACCAGTTCAAAAAAGTGGGTAATGTCTCCCCTAACACCAGATGGTAAGAGAAAAAAAAGCTCAAAGCTGACTTTACTCCCCTTATAAAAGTCTGATGCTGCTTTCACCTTTTCTGTATCCTATGTATCTGCAATAGTTTTGCTTTGGTTATTTTGGCAAACTCTGCAGGTAAAAGCAACTTGTGAGGTTTGCCCAGTCTGTGGGTAGTTTGATTATCTACCTCCTATGCATCTAGATTTTCAGAAGGCATTTGATAAAGTTCTTCATGAAAAATTAGATAATTAACCAGCTATCAATCCATGATTTTTTTTAAAGGATAAGAAACAGAGAGAAGATTTAAATGGTTAGTTTTCCCAATAGCAAGACATGAACAGTGGAGTGCCCCAGGGATTTGGACTGAGACCAATGTTGTTTAATGTATTTATTAATGATCGGGAAAAGGAATTAAAGGGTGAGATGAACATAATTAGAGATGATACTGAGCCTGATTTACCAAGGTATTTCTCCTATTCTGTGTCGGGGGGGGGGGGGGGGGGGGGGAGGAACAGTTATTTACCCTTTCAAATAGTACTAGGACCAACAGACACTTCATGAAACTAAATAGTAGCAGATTTAAAACAAATTTAAGAAAGTGGGTTTTTTTTTCAAACAATGCACAATTCAGCTGTTGAGTTTGTTGCTAGAGGATGTAATCAAGGGCAGTAGTATAACTGGGTTTAAAAAAGATTTGGAAAAGTTTCTGAAGAGCAGATCCATTAGCATCTATTTGCCAAATAATATTAGGAAACACAAATCCCTTACTTCCAAGAGCTGGGAGTGAACAACAGGGATTGGATCTCTCCATTAGGACCTGTTGGGTATTTCTTCCAAGTGACCCAAGTTGTCCACTGATAGGCTCAGGATACTGGGCACTTTTTATATTCTTATTGGCGACATGATTATGCTATGAACACTGCCAAAGCAGGAGAATTAAATCTCCTACTATAAAAAATAGGAGTTGAAAAGAAAAGATTCACAAATGGGTGCCAAGTTTCATAGCTACACCCTAGTACTACTTCCAAGTAGTGATGAAAGGAATACAAACTGTCATTTAACCCAAAAGTAATCTTCTAAACTAAAAACAGAGCATATATGTGTGTGTGTGTGTGTGTGTGTGTAACATTTCTGTACCATTCTTGCCCATTAATGGAACAAAACAATTTTTCATCTCTAAATTTATTTATAATTTATTAATTATTAATTAAGTGAACATTTGTCATAACTCTAAATGGTAGGATGAAGCTTTATATTTAGCTGCTTTATATCTTATGAAACATATTTTTAGATTATTTCATATTATAAACATTGTTAGATAAAATAGAAAGATTTTAAACTGTTTCAGAAATGTATAATTTCAGCTATTTATAATCTAGATGTTAACAGTATAATAGAGAATTTTTTTAAGGGTAATTCCCTATTGAATGTGCCAAAAGGTTTAAAAAAGACAGATGAAATAAAGGTTCGTATCTCATTGACTGACGTTATTTTGATGCACGAAAAAGAAAATATTTTACTGCTGACCAGCAAAATATGAAGAGTGAATATGACCTTGACTCTTTTCAAACGTCGAGAACGTGATTAAATGAAGTAGCAGGGAGGTGATCTGAGGAGTTCAGAGTCTACAGCAACAGTAGCAGGATCTTATCGCCTTCCTCACTGTCCCGTCAGACTATGGGCGTGCCGGAACTAGTAGACCAATAATCGTCCTCCAATTACGCGCGCCTCCCAGCATCCAGTCTCCTAGCAACGATAATCAGGGGGTTGGCTCAATTACTCCGCCGCTCAGCAGATGCGTGCAGAAAGCTCAGTTTTTAACGTCACTACTACGAAAACGAGCGCCTTTTGCGGTCAATTAAAAATAACTAACACTAGTTACCAAATGCGCTTTGTCTCCTTCACTTGAAAAGCTGAAAACATACACAAGATCCTTGCGCCCTTCAGTACCGTTTCCTAGAGTCAGAAGGAGCAAAATGAAAAGCCGAGGTGGAAGGATACGCGGTAGTACGAGGGCTCGTTACTATGGCGACGGGATGACTTCCGCCCCACGGCTCGCATCTTTGGCGGCGGCCGCCGCTGAGTGTTCTTCGGGATCCCGTGGTACTGGCGGGGGACAGCTGTGACCTTTCATTCACGCAGCCCAGCGAACCCTGCCAGGAACAGCTACGGGCCCCGTCCCTTCCACGCACGTACACTCTTTGCGGACTAACATGGTGGCCAAACAGCGGATCCGGATGGCCAACGAGAAACACAGCAAAAACATCACACAGCGAGGGAACGTAGCAAAAACCCTGGTAAGGTTCCTAAGGAAAGGAGGAGAGGGGAGGGTGGCTGCAGCCCTTTATTGAGAGATACTGTGGACTGAGCATAAGCTCTGCTAATTGTTAATTTATTATTTTTAAGACTTCCAGTTTTCTGATCATTAAAAGGTGGTCAGCAGCATGGTGGACAGTGTTTATTAGCTATGGATAAAATGCTGAAGGAGAAGAGAGAACAGGGAAAAGAAGTAGCGATTCACCTCACATGGAAAAAAAAAAGCATAGGATGCTTGGATGAATGACCAGGGGAATGAGGAAATAGGGTGTGGGGTTTTATATGGAGAGCCTTTGTACCTGTAAGAGAAGATTGGACCTCTCACTACAGAATGTAAGGCTAAACCTTAGAGCAGTGAGGGATGTTAGGCTACTGCTGTTTAGTAGATAAAAGTCATTAAATTAGTATTGTCCATGGATATTTAAGAGAATAAGATTCCAGTTTGGTTGTTGTACAGCAAGTGATCAATGTATTTAAGGCTATCTAAATATTACTAAACTACTAGGCTTTTTTAGGTCATAAATCTGGTACATGCACCTATATGCAGAGGTGGCAAAATTTTTTGAAACTTAGAAGCCATATTAAAAAGAAACTGAGAGGTTCATATTCAAAAGCATTTAGCCATCTAACTCAGATGTTAGCCTGCTAAATGAATATTTGGACACATATCTGGCTAAATTCTAGCCAGCTAATAAGTTAGGTGGTTAGAATTTAGCTGGATAAATTAGGGGCATAACTGGGAGAACTGAGTTAGCCAGCTAAGTTAACTGGCTTACTCTGATATTCAGAGTTAGCTGATGATTTAGCCAACTTGAGTCTGGTCAAGCCAAAGAGTTGTCCTAAAATTAGCCGGCTATAGTTAGCCAACTAACTTGAAGATAGCAGTTATATTCAATAGTGAGGATGCACTGTTGAATATACCCCCCAAGTTAGCCAGATAAGTTTATCATTGTGAATATGGACTTCAACGTGCCTTACTTTAGATACTTACCGTATTTTTTGCTCCATAAGATGCACTTTTTTTCCCCCAAAAGTGGGGGGGAAATGTCTGTGCGTCTTATGAAGCAAATATAAAAAAAAAACAAACAAAAACTAACTACAACCAATGTTTTTTTTGTCCCCATCCCAACCCTTTAAATTTAATTAACTACACCCCCCCCCCCCCCCCCCAAGACTTGCCAAAAGTCCCTGGTGGTCCAGCGGGGGTCCGGAGCGATCTCATGCCCTTGGGCCGTCGGGTGCCAGTATTCAAAATGGCGCCGATAGCTTTGCTCTTACTATGTCACAGGGGCTACGGACGCCATTGGTTGGCCCCTGTCACATGGTAGGAACAATGGACGGCCATTTTGTGCTCCTACCATGTGACAGGGGCTGACCAATGGCACCGGTAGCGCCTGTGACATAGTAAGGGCAAAGGCTAGTGGCGCCATTCAACGGCCCATGTGCAGGAGATCGCTCCGGACCACCAGGGACTTTTGGCAAGTTTGGGGGGGGTCAGGAGGGGGGGGGGTTGTAGTTAATTACATTTAAAGGGTTAGGATAGGGAATGGGGACAAAAAAAACATTTTATGCCCTACCCTAATTTGCTCCATAAGACGCACAGACGCCTGGGAACAGAGCCGGTTCAGCACACCATTTTTTTTTTTTTTTAAATTTCCCACTCTGAATCCTAGGTGCGTCTTATGGTCAGGTGCATCTTATGGAGCGAAAAATACGGTAAGTTAGGTACTTTTTTCAGCAAAACTAAGCTAAAAATTCACATACGTTTAGGGCCTAAACAGGCTGATACAGCGGAGCGCACTATTAGCCCGCGTTTGGCCGCTTGTTTTTCGACGCACTATTTTTACCCCTTATACAGTAAGGGGTAATAGCGCATCGAAAATGGATGGCCAACCCCCCCGAAACTAATAGCGCCTGAAATATGCAAATGCATGTTGATGGGCCTATTAGTTATTCCCGCGCAATACAGAAAGTAAAATGTGCAGCCAAGCCGCACATTTTACTTTCAGAAATTAACGCCTGCCAAAGTCTGGTGTTAATTTCGGCCGGCACCAGGAAAGTGTACAGAAAAGCAGAAAAAACTGCTTTTCTGTACACCTTACGACTTAATATCATAGCGATATTAAGTTGGAGGCCCCAAAATTAAAAGAAAATCAAAAATTTAAAAAAAAAAATTAAAAACCTGCCCGCGGCCCGCAGGTTGGAAGACGAACGCTCAATTTAGCCGGCATCTGTTTTCCGAACCCGTGGCTGTCCGCGGGTTTCAGAACCGAAGCCGGTAAAATTGAGGGTCAGCTGTCAAACCAGCTGACAGCCGCTGCTTCTGTCAAAAAGGAGGCGCTAGGGACGCGCTAGTGTCCTTAGCGCTTCCTTTTACTGCGTGCCCTAATTTACATACCTGGGCTTTCTGAATCGCGCGCCCAGAAGAGTGGCCTCTGTGCACGTCGGGAGAGCGGGCGCTCGCCAGCTCCCCCGCATGTTTTTCTGCATCAGCCTGAAAGTTAGGTTTCATATTCATTTTCTTAGATTTAGTCTCCTAAATTAGATGCCTACAATTGAAAATCAGTGCTAAGCTCCTATCTTTGTTTACCCGCCCTAACTCTGCCCTATAATCACTCACTAATTAGGTGCCTAAATGTAGTAGCTTAGTAAAACCAGGAACCTAAATTTATGTACTCGGCCTTTGTAATTTTTATAAGGGCCAATTTAGGAGGCCAGCTCACATGGCCTGAGGACATAGACAAATTGTAATGGTGCAGGCTAGAAAAGCACTAGCCTGCAATCTGGCAAGCATGAGCACATCTTGAGCTGTAGCTGTTTTTTTTTTTTTTTTGCAGGACTTTCTTGGCATTTGGGACATTGTCAATTTGAATCAAGGCACAGGCCCACCTTGTGATACTCCTCAGCTAGGGAACTTGGTTTCCTTAGTGCAAAAAAACCTCCCCACTTATCTTTTTTGTTGCCATATTTTGAGGGGTTTTTTGCACTTATAAACAAGAAAAATATTTTGTTTTAACTTAGTGTGCGTGCATGTATGTGTGTGTGTGTGTGGTGTGGGAGCTTATTTAGCTTGTTTTTTTTCTTATATTTTTAAAATGTCTTTATTCTCCCCTTACCTTTTTTGTCTCTCTCTCACCCTTTCTTTCCTCAGCCTCCAATTTCTTCTCTTCTTTCTCCAGCAATTATGTGTTTACACTTATGTATTACATCTCCTGAAAATCAACTTGAGACAATTTACAATTTAAAAAAATCAGAAAAAAATTTACCAAAATCATACATTTAGCATACTTTAAACATAATATTAAATAACATAATGGAGACATTCCAGGTGGCCTCCCTTTTGTTCATGTTGCTCACATTATTTTCAATGGGAAAACATATTATTTATTTTTTTTTCTTTCCACAGAAAATTACTGAAGGCGGCATCTTTTTACTCTATCCAATTTTATGGTAATGGAACTAGACAAAAAAAGTCTAAAGGAAAGAGTTGTAAAAAAGCCCTGTTTCAGAACCCTTTCTGGCCTCTCTTTTTTTTTTTTTTTTTTTTTAAAGACAATACCATACTGGTGGCAGCACATTGCATCATTTTTTTTTGTTGTAAAACGGCTTTGGCAGGCCCTACCTATCCGGCCCCAAATGTAGGCATAGGCAATATAGGGAACTTCTTATGGTGCCAGATTTTGAAAGTGCCAAATATCCACGCCAAAGAGCCTACTTGTGCTTGTCGACACAGCTTCAAAGAGATGCCATAGTAGTACTCTGCCTATGGGCACAATATCTTAATTCCAGCCCTGTCCCTACCTGGTAAGCATCCCAGTACACATCCCTCTTCTCCCAGCATTTATGCATTACCCTCACACACCTAGACTACCTGAACCTACACTACACACATCCACTCAGACGTCAGCACTCAGCCCCATCATTTATGCTTACATATTTCTAAAACTATGTTTCTTAGTGTCTAGTCAGATGAATCCAGAACCAGTGGGTTATGCACCTTTACCTCTGTATCGCTCCATGGTGAGGCTGCACCTTGACTACTATGTACAGTCCTGGTCACTGCATCTCAAAAAGGATACAGCTGCACTGGAGAAAGTGCAGAGAAAGACGACCAAAATGAAAAGTGGCATGGAACGGCTGCCTTATGAGGAAAGGCTAAAGAAGTTAGGGCTGTTCAGTTTGGAGAAGAGACAACTGAGGGGGGGATATGATAGAAGTCTACAAAATCATGAAAGGACTTGAACAAGTTCATGTAAATCCATTATTTACTCTCTCAGATAATAGAAGGACCAGGGGGCACTCCATAAAGTTAGCAATTAGCTCATTTAAAACAAATAGACAAATTCTTTTTCACCCCGCGCATAGTTAAACTCTGGAATTCATTGCCAGTGGATGTGGTTTCAGCAGTTAGTGTTACTAGTTTTAAAAAAGGTTTGGATACATTCCTAGAGGTTAAATCCATAAACTACTATTATGGTAATTAATAAGATTGTGATCTATCTTAATGTTTGGGTACTTGCCAGATACATGTGATTTGGCTTGGCCACTGTTGGAAACAGGATACTGGGCTTGATGGACCCTTGGTCTACACCAGTATGGCATTTCTCTGGAGATTGCTTCAAGTTTTAGGAGGAGAAATAAAAGGAAATTTAATTTGCCCCACTCTCCTGTAGTGATACCAAATGGTCCCTCCCCCAGTTGAGAATTCCTGAGGTGATTTCCATGGTTCCTCAGAGGAGTGCCTTGGTCCAGTAGCTGGTTTTCTCAGCTAGCGTGGATTTAGCTGTTAAAACAGCTGAAAGGCAGTGGGTGCAGGAAGCCAAGAGTGGCAGTGGCAGTATATGCCCTCTCCCGATGCATCCGGAGACTGCCTCTGTTCTCAGCTGGAAAAGGCTGAGCTCAGGTAAGGCTTAAAAAAAAAAAAAAGAAAGAGAGTAGAAGGGTTGTTTGTAAGGCTTCCCCCTTCCTCTGGTCTCCGTGCTTGGCATGTTGTTCTGATTTCCGTTCCCACCGCTGAGGGAGGTTAAGGGACATGGGCAGCCTGTGTGGACTAGATCCCGCTATTAGGCTTTTCTCCCTGCACTGTGCGGCAGGCCACGATTGCATTTTCGCGTGCCTTTTCCTGTGCGTTAGGCTGCCCTCGTCAGGACTGTTGGTGTGTGCAAGTGCGTCTGGCTGTGCATCCAGGTTGTGTGCCCAGAGTTTGGACATTTAGTCGTACGCCTGCTTAGGCTTCCAGGTGATAGTGGCTTCTGTGTTAGATGTGCGCTTGCCTGTGCGCACAATTTGGGCCGCATTGGTTGAGCGCTTAAGTTGAAGGGTGGAAGTGCACCTAGTTTTGCGACGCCGAGCCTTAGGATGCCTCCATTTTGGGTACATAAATTTTGGATGCAAATATATTTTAAAGCATGAAGTCAGCTGGACGCACACATTCAGTCACCTGCTAAGCGTACTGACAGATTGATGGCGCCTGTGGCTAAGAAACCGAAGCGCCTTTCCCTGTGTGCTGCCTGTCATATTCAGGCATCTCAGCTTGGTGTGCCCTCTAACTTGTGCCAGCGCTGCTCCGAGGCTCAGGGAGAATTATCTTCCTTTGATTTTACTAAGCCTGGTTCTTCCTAGTCTGATGACGGCCTGGGTAAAGACATGTCAGGAGGGGGTGATTTTGGTATTCCGTAACTGGTTCATCAGTGGGGGAAGGGGGCTCAGCACTGGTTTCTTCTGGTTTTGGTATGGATCCTTCTGCTTTTTCTTAGGTAGAACTTTTTTCAAGGATTGCAGTCCTTTCTTCAGGTGCAGTCCTCAACCCCATCCAATCCTGCCAGGTCAGAGTCACAGTTGGTGTCCTCTCACTAGCCCGGTATTACTGTTAAACACCAAAGTACAACTAGATCAGCAGCAGTTCCTCCCGATAGGAATCCTGGATACGGATGATGAGGCCGAGCCTGACTCTCGGGAGATTGGAGAAATTCCTGCGGGACTGGAATCATATAAGACTGTGGTGCGGTTCTTTCATAGAGATGAGTCTTGGCTCTGATTTCCCAGACATTAAAGATGCTTGGGAGTACCTGGGGGCAGATTCCTTGTCTGAACCAAAGAAAAATCCCATTTTGTTTCTTTGCGTAAAGCCTCTTGGTTTTTTTATCCCATTATAGAGGCCATTCAAGAATTGATTAATCTTGAGTCGGGCGTCCCGGAGGCTAATTTCAAAGGGGGTCAGGTTTTGGAAGGCCTGTACCTCTGGATCCAGTAGTGAGAGAGCGTTTGTGTTTTCTGAAAGTGGATGCACTTGTCTGTGCCGTCTCCAAGCGGTTGATTATCTCCGTGGAGGGAGGAGAGGCCTTGAAGGATGTGCACAACAGAAGGATTTAAGGTCATCCTTAAGCAAGCATTTGAAGCAGCGGCAATAATCTTGCAGCTAGCTTTTTGTTGTTCCCTGGTGGTTCACTCTTGTTTACTTCTCTCTCAGGAGGTCGATGAATCTGTAGTGAATTCCAGGACAGTTTTGGAGCCAGCAGCCGCCTTTTTGGCAGATGCGGGCTGCGATTTGGCCCGTACCTCAGCCAGAAGGGTGGCTTTAGTAATAGCGGCCAAGCTTCAGTTATGACTGAGAAATTGGTCAGTCGATGCGACCTCCAAGGCTAACCTTACGAAAAGCCCTTTAAAGCTCGCTCTTGTTTGGGAAGAAAGTTGGAGAAACTGGCCAGTAAGTGGGGCGAATCCCAAGTTCCTCACTTGCCGGAGAATAAGAAGCAGATGCCTCACTCTTTTGGCATGAGAGGTTGTGCCAGGGGATCCAAGCATTTTCGACCCTACAGAGGAACGACCTTTCAGAGGACTCATCCTTTTGTCCCAGACAACCTAGACGGGGCATGGGCTCGGGTAGTAGAACCTCACAAACCTCCCAATAAAAGTATGCTGACCCACCCCCAGGAACAGGAGATGGGGGGGGGGGTGCCTCTCTCTCTTTTATCAGAGGTGAGTCAAAATCACATTGGACCAGAGGATCCTGGAGGTGATACGAGAGGGATATGCGCTGGAGTTTCGCAGTGTTCCTTGGGATGTGTTCATGGTGTCTCCTGCCACACCCCGCAGAAGAAACATATTGGGGCTGATGCAATAAAATTTGCGGAAAGCTGGCACTAACTTTTCAGCGCCTGCTTTCTTAGCGCACGCATGGTGCCTGCAAGGGGGGGCGCAATGCAATAAACAAATTAGGGAGTCGCGCTAGCAAGGAGGCAGTAGGGTCGCTAGCGCGACCATAGCGCCTCCTTCCTAACGCGACCATGCGGTTACCAGCTGTCTGCCGGTTATGAACACCGATGCCGATAAACTCTGCGTCGGTTTTCATAACTGCAGTCAGCCGGTTATGAAAACCGACGCCGAGCATATCGGCATCTTTCTTCAAAGTGGCCGGCAGAGTTTTTTTTCTTTTAACTTAAAAAAAAAAAAAAAGTACAGAAAAGCAGTTTTTTCTCCTTTTCTTCAGTGCGCTCAGCTATTAACGCCTGCTCCAGGCAGGTGTTAATATCTGAGCGATAAATGTGCATCTAAGACGCACACTTCTTTTTTTGCATTTGGAATGAATGAGTAATAGCCTCATTCACATTCATTTGCATGTGATGAGCGCTAACTCATTCACTCCGCGTCGGACGCGCGTTAAATAGGCGCTAATCCCCCTATTGCATTAGGGGGTGGATTAGCACCTATTTAACCTGTGTCCGACAGCGGGTTAAACAGTGCGCTCGGCTGAGCTCCCTGTATTGCATCGGCCCCATTGAGAGCTGTGGTTCCAGTGCCCATGTCTCAAATGGAATATTGACCCGTATTTTCTTATTTCGTTATGCCCAAGAAGGAGGGCACCTTTCATCCCATCCTGGACCTCAAAGGGGTCAGCTGTCATTTGCGGGTGACTCATTTTTGCATGGAAACATTGCGCTCAGTGATAATGGTCGTGCAGTCGGGGGAATTTCTGACCTCCTTGGACCTATCCGATGTGTACCTGCATATTCTGATCCAACTAGAGCACCTTCAGTTTCTGCGATTTGTGGTTTTGGGATGCCATTATCAGTTGCGGGCACTGCCTTTTGGTCTAGCCACCGCACCTAGAAGATTTTCCAAGGTTATGGTGGTGGTAGCGGCAGAGTTGACAAAGGATGGGATCCTGTTACACCCGTATTTGGATGACTGGCTGATTTGGGGCAAGTCTCTGGAAAAGAGCCACCTAGTGTCCTGCAAGGTGATTTCCCTGTTGCAGGAGCTCGGCTGGGTGGTGAACCTGACCAAGAGCAGTTTTCAGCCTTCTCAGTCGCTAGAGTATCTCAGTGTTTGGTTCGACCTGAAGCAGGGCAGGGTTTTCCTGCCGGAAGCTCGTATTCAGAAGTAGATGGCGCAGGTGCGTCAGCTGATGAACACTATATACCCAACAGTGTGGTCCTATCTACAGGTACTTTGATGGTGGCAACCCTGGAAGTGGTGCCATGGGCGAGGGTGCACATGTGTCCTCTTCGATGCTCTCAGCTGTCCCGTTGGAGCCCACAGTCTCAGGACTATTTGATTTGGCTCCACCTGCTGATGGAGGTCTGCTCTCAGCTACAGTGGTGGTTGCAAGCAGATCATCTAAGAAAGGGTGTTTCCCTAAAATCACCAGAATGGTTATTACTCATGACAGAGGCAAGCCTCCAGGGTTGAGGAGCTCACTGTCAGGAACTGACAGTACAAGGGTGCTGGAATGCAGAAGAGTCTCTATGGAACATCAATCAGCTGGAAGCCTGGGTGTTATGGTTGGTGTGCTTGCAGTTCAGCGGCAGGTTGCAGGGTCGAGTGGTCCAGATAATGTTGGACAATGCAACAACAGTGGCTTACATCAATCAGCAGGAAAGAACCAAGAGCCAGCAAGTGTCACAGGAGATATACCAACTTATGGAATGGGCAGAAGTGTCTCTTTAGGAGATCTCAGCCCCACACATTGCAAGAAAAGACAATGTGAGAGTAGACTTTCTCAGTAGGGAGAGTCTGGACCCAAGAGAATGTGTATTGTCAGATGAGGCGTTTCAGCTGATAGTGGATCACTGGTGACATCTCGCAATGCAAAGGTTCCTCGATTTTTCAGTTGCAGGAGAGATTCAAAGTCCTTGGGTATTGATGCTCTCATGCAGGAATGGCTGGAGGACAAGCTGCTGTATGCCTTTCCCCTGTGACCCATGTTGGGCAGCATGGTTCGGAGGGTCAAGAGTCAAAGAGGGATGGTGCTTCTGGTGGCACCAGATTGGCCCAGGAGACCATAATATGCAGATCTGTGAAGACTTCTGGTAGACTCCTCCCTCAGGTGTTTCCAGTGCACAGGGTTCTTCACAAAGATCCAACTCAATTTTGTCTTACAGTATGGCCTATGAGAGGGCTTGCTTGCTAAAGCGTGGATATTCTACTGCAGTAATTGCTACCTTGCTACGAGCAAGAAAGTTCTCCACTTCCTTAGCCTATGTGCGGGTTTGGCAAGTGTTTGAGGTTTGGTGTAAAGGTCGGGGTGATCTTCCTCGTTTGGTTAAGATCTCACTCATTTTGGAATTTTTGCAGGATGGATTGAATAAAGGGTTGGTCCCTAATTCCTTAAAGATATAAGTAGCGGCTCTTGCTTGTTTCAGGGGTCAGGTCCTTTGACAGCTCATCCAGATGTGGCCAGTTTCTTAAGAAGAGTGAAACATCTTTATCCTCCCTTGTGGTTACTGGTGCCCTTATGGAGTCTTAATATGGTTTTGGATTTCTTAGCGGGCCCTACATTTAAATTGGTGTAACCTTTCCTTGTGGTTACTGACCTTGAAAGGTGTTTTGTGGTGATTTGTTCTGCGCGTCGAATTTCTGAGCTACAGGTCTTGTCTTACCAGGAGTCATTCCTCCGAATGACTCCAGGGGCAAAACAGCTGCGTATTGTTCCTTCCTTTTTGCCAAAAGTGGTCTCAGATTTTCACTTGAATCAGTCCATTTCCCTGCTGTCTCTGGATAGAGAAAGAGATGTGGAGGAATATTGCTTGTTGGGACCCTTGGATGTCAAGAGATATATCGTGAGGCATCTGGAGGTTTCTAAACCTTTCCAGAAGACGGATTTCCTGTTTGTCCTCCATGGTGGTAGTAAATAGGGCAAGCCAGCTTTGTGGGTTACAGTAGCTCGCTGGATTAAAGAGGTGGTCACGGCCGCGTACGTGGATGCTGAACAGCCATTCCCTAGTCAGGTTAGGGCTCATTCCACTAGGACTCAGGCAGTGTCATGAGAGGAAGTTAGATTGTTGTCTCCTGTTGACATTTGCCGAGCTGTGACGTGGTCCTTCTTACACACCTTTTCTAGGTATTATCATCTGGATGTGCAGGCCCAAGAGGACGCAGCCTTTGCACATGCGGTTTTGACAGAACCGCGGGCAGCCTCCTGCCCTATGCGGGAGTAGCTTGGGTATATACCACTGCTTCTGGATTCATCTGACTAGACGCTAAGAAATGAGAAATTACTACTTACCTGATAATTTCTTTTTCTTTAGGATAGTCAGATGAATCCAGCTTCCCGCCCTTGGCTGCCAATTAATTGTGTTATATGGTCCTCCTGCGAGGCTACGTGTTCCGGGGTTACTGGTAAGTGTTAGTCCAGTCCCTAGACTAGTGTTAATACATTCTTTGTCTGAGCTCAGTGTTTCCTGTTGGCTTTTGACTGAAATGGGTATCTGTTATTGATCAAGTTTTTTGCTAGTCTGTGCACAGTTGACTTTTGCAGAGAATACTGGCAGACTGATGTCTCTGCAGGGGTATTATATACTGTGACGTCAGCTTGCTCCGTCTCCATCTGCTGGTAGAGGTGAATAACCCACTGGTTCTGGATTCATCTGATTATCCTACAGAAAAAGAAATTATCAGGTAAGTAGTAATTTCTCACTAATTTACGTAGGACACAGAAGATATCCAAACTACAACATTTATTACAAAACCATAGACAAAAAAGTAACTTTCCCCTTCTTCCTGAAGATGAAGAGTGGCAGAATTCTGGTGCCTGTTTTGGGGAAGAAGGTGAAGAGTCTTGCCTCTACCTCAGAGAGAAAGGGGAGAAGGAGGAAGTCTCTGCTGCTGCTCTCAGAAATGGAGCATCAGTATATCCAAGGGAAGCTGAAAGAAAGAAAAAAAGGACAGTCAGAATGTCTCCCAGACAACATAGAAAATAACAGGTACAAAGCAGGAAATAATGTGGCACATACAACTACTTCTCCAAGACAGCAAACACCAAGGAATGCATGCTGCCTTGCCTGGATTTCTGGTCACTGGCTCCTTGAAGATGCTACTGTGGGTAGTCCAGAATAAAGAGAAAAATAGGGAAGAAACTTGTATAAAAGGGGTAACAGTAATGCAAAGGCAAGATACACAGAAGAGATTAAATGTGTAATGTAACCAAGAAGAACAAATACAAGCAATATGGTATACAGTACCTAGGGAACACAGAAAAAAACAACCCATGCCTTTCCATAGCATGCAACAAAAGTCCACAACCAAAGCACAGAAAGGAAACCAGGCCACGCATATAAAAACACAGGTGCAATAGAGAGCAACAGAAAGAGGGAACATACATGTCTGGAAATTTTGGATCAAATGATATACATAAGCAAGATAAGAACAGCAGGTGCCACATTAGTATGCCAGACAGAGGCAGACAGCACGTGAAAAAAAAACACTTGTAGAAATACACATAAAGTGCCATGTTGGACAATGACAGACATATACAGGGAAATATTCATGGGGTGTTTTCCTCCAGGTCTTGATACCCTTGAGGGTTCTTCATAAGCCATCAAGGCACCTTTGCGTCCCTCATTTTTGTTTCTTTGTAACCATGAAGCAGGTTGCCCTTGCTCTGATCCCTAAACAAGGAGCAGGTGATTCATAGGATCTGGTCAGACTGACAAATCTTAAAAAAAAAAAAAAAAGACACCCACCCCATGGAGCTGCGCATGTTGTTATGAATGCTATTCCAGGTATCATTTCTTTTTGTTTGTTAATTCAAATAAATAAAAAATGCTTGTCTTAAAAAAAGACCTTTATTACTGGACCGAGTCCATATAGTGGTAAGCTAAGTAGTAGTCTAGAAAAACATTCACTACTAGATACTACTCACTCTGGCAGCAAATCTTGGACCCCAAAGAATGCAGATCCTATCCTTCTCACAGAAACATAGGAGAACATATGGGCAGAAAGACCTAGCAAGAGTAGTTCTCCTTGTCCCAGTACTGATCCTGGAGGACCTGCTATAGGAATACAGGTGAGCGGCACCTGGGGGTGGCTGAGATGGTGGTTACCATTCATGATTCTCAGACAATGAGCACAAGCATGTGAAGCCTAAATGTGCACACTGTGCACCATGCCATTAGTAAGGCCTCTATTTGTGCTCCATGGGCATAACTAACAGACACCCTGTGCTCTTGGGTGATTCTAAACAGCAGCCTTTCTTTCCCCTTCCCTCCCCATAAGCAGCTCAGCAGCAATGAAAGCACTCCTTGTCTTCAGTCCTGGCAACCAGCACTGCTTCCAATATATAAAGAACTACATACCATATGCAGTTTGCCCACTGATATCTTTATCATCTAAAAATTTGTCCAGGTTGCTTTTAAAGTTGTTTGATGTTGTAGTCATGAATTGTCTCAGTTTGCAAAATGTTCCACAATTTCACCAGACTTTGAGCAGATAATTCCTTCCTCTGAAGGTGATAAAGTCTATCTTCCCTTAACCCTAGATGGTACCCTCTTATTTTATTGTTGCTCTGGTACCAACAAGATTGCTTGTGAGATCCTTATAGAGTTCATTGATATAGGAGGGTGTAATTAAAACATTACTCACATATCTTTCCTAATGTAAATAGCTCCAGTTTGGATAAGGTTATGTATAAACCGTTATGTTCCTTTTAATAATGTAATGGCCTTTTTTTTTTTTTTTTTTTTTTAAACCTTTTACAACATTTGGATATTCCTTTTCAGAATGGGTGCCCAAAACTGAACCTCATACTTCAAATGTGGCCTGATCAGGGTCTTTTAACAATGGAAGAATGATACCTTTCTACCTTGTTACCAACCTGTTTCGTGCACAAAAAACATTTGTCTAGCTTTGACTGTCACTGGTTGTTGACTACACTAATTTTGTGTTTGTCTTTCTTCTGGTTAGAGTTAGCAAGTTCTGACTCTTTCAAAGTATATCACCCTTGCCAATTCCTGTGATCCAAGTGCATTTCTACATGTGTTCGGTTTAAATCTAATCTGCTAAACTGGCTGTCTTTTTGCCAAAGATATTTACTATATGTATTCCTCTGTAAAATCAATATTCTGCAGTATATTTACAATGCAATGCGTCAGTGCCGTTTGCTGCTCTTGAATCCATACTGATTTTTGCTACTTATAGCCCTCCCTTCCAAGTATGCACTATTTCCAGTCTTTTCCTGGGACTGATATTAAATTAATTGAGTCACATGATTCTGATCTGGATCTCTTTCTTAATATTGGCATTATTTGGGCCCTTCGCCAGTCTAGAGGAACCTGGCCTTTGCTAACTGATTTCTGAAATTTTAGATAGAGAAGTCATGCAATCCATGTCACTCATTTCCTGTAACTTTGGGCCAATTGCGGATGCCATGGCATGGTCAATCTTCACTCAACCCCCTGATGCCGCCATGCTTCCTCTGACTCTTGGGTATTCCTTTGGCACACGTGCATGCCAAACCTTAAAGGGTCCATGGTAGGAAAGACTCCGTGGCACCCTGCATTGACGTCACACACCAGTCCTGCATCAATGGGACCTCAGCTCGGCAATGCAGCAACAAGTTATTCTGCTCTGCAGTGCATGTTGCTATTCCTTGCTCAACTTGCTCCTGACTCTGCCTGTCCTCTGGGTTACTGTTTGTGCCTGCAGAGTGTCTCCAGTTCCTGCCCTGTATCTATCCTCCGCACCTGCTCCCTGCCTCAGTTCTCTAGCTCCTTCTTGCCATGCCTCCTTCTTACTAGAGATGTGAATCGTGTGATCGATCGTCTTAACGATTGATTTCAGCTGGGAGGGGGAGGGAATCGGATCGTCGCCGTTTGGGTTTTTTAAATATCGTGAAAATCGTGTAAATCGAAAACCGGCACACTAAAACATCCCTAAAACCCACCCCGACCCTTTAAAATAAATCCCCCCCCCTCCCGAACCCCCCCCCCCAAATGCCTTAAATTACCTGGGGTCCAGTGGGGGGGAGGGCGGGAAAACCGGCACACTAAAACAACCCTAAAACCCACCCCGACCCTTTAAAATAAATCCCCCACCCTCCCGAACCCCCCCAAAATGCCTTAAATTACCTGGGGTCCAGAGGAAGGGTCCCGGTGTGATCTTTTACTCTCGGACCTCCGGTGCTTGTAGAAATGGCGCCACCTTTGCCTTGTCATATGACAGGTCAAAGGTAGCGCCAGCGCCATTTTGTTTTTTGTCCCCCGAGGTCAGGAGCGCAGGAGATCGCTCCTGGACCCCCGCTGGACCCCCAGGAACTTTTGGCCAGCTTGGGGGGGCCTCCTGACCCCCACAAGACTTGCCAAAAGTCCAGCGGGGATCCGGGAATGACTTCCTGCATGCGAATCGTGTTGTCTACGGCCGGCGCCATTTTGCGCCGACTGCAGGAGGTCGTTCTGGTGTATGGCGCCGGCCATACACCGTATGGCCGGCGCCATTTTCCGTATGGAAAAACGATTCGCATGCAGGAAGTCGTTCCCGGACCCCCGCTGGACCCCCATGGACTTTTGGCCAGCTTGGGGGGGCCTCCTGACCCCCACAAGACTTGCCAAAAGTCCAGCGGGGGTCCGGAACGACCTCCTGCAGTCGGCGCAAAATGGCGCCGGCCGTAGACAACACGATTCGACTGCAGGAGGTCGTTCCGGACCCCCGCTGGACTTTTGGCAAGTCTTGTGGGGGTCAGGAGGCCCCCCCAAGCTGGCCAAAAGTCCCTGGGGGTCCAGCGGGGGTCCGGGAGCGATCTCCTGCCGCGAATCGTTTTTCCGTATGGAAAAACCAAAGGTAGCGCCGGCGCCATTTCTACAAGCACCGGAGGTCCGAGAGTAAAAGATCACACCGGGACCCTTTCTCTGGACCCCAGGTAATTTAAGGCATTTTGGGGGGGTTCGGGAGGGTGGGGGATTTATTTTAAAGGGTCGGGGTGGGTTTTAGGGTTGTTTTAGTGTGCCGGTTTTCCCGCCCTCCCCCTTCCCCCGATTTACGATTTTTTGACGATAAATCGGGGGAATTGTTATTGTATCGCGGCTCTAACGATTTTTGACGATTTAAAATATATCGGACGATATTTTAAATCGTCAAAAAACGATTCACATCCCTACTTCTTACCTCTCTCCTGCGTGCTCCACCCCCTTGCCTTGGCCCTTGTTCTCCCTTGGACTGGTCTTCCATGCCTGATTTCTGCCTGAATGCTGTCTTCCTGACCTCTGCTTGGAATTGGCTCTGTGTGAACGCTGCCAGCCCCGACACATGCCTGGAACATGACCTTGCCTGCATCTGCCTGCCCTGATCACTGGCCTGTTCTCAAACTTCCTTCACTCATTGGGACCTTGCCTAGGTCCTACTAGTCTCTGAATCTAAGGGCTCAGCCTACGGGGAAAGGGGTTGGTACAGGTGAAAACCAGTCCCAGTCCCCGAGTGTATGCACCTTCTGACAGTGTGGTTGTGTCAACTATGTCTTAGTCCCAAAGGCTCACTGACCATGACATTTCCCATAATAGCCTTGGATAGATTTTGTCCAATGCTGAAGCCTTATTTGATTTTTACATGGAAGAATCTATAGCAACCCTTATCATTCTTTTGTCATTAACATTCCTAAAGAACCTTTGGGGGGTCTGGATTTATCTTTAGCAATATATCTTTCATTGTTGAATTCCCTTTGAAAACTACATTTCTCCAATGTCCCAAAGTTTTTTTTAATTTAAAAAACTCAAAAGCTCCTGGTTTTGCTTAACATTTAATGGGGTGAAGTGCTATGCTGATTTTAAGAGTTACAGCTCTTTTTATAGCTGAGTGGGAAAAAAAGTCTACAACATATTTGAAATTGAAAACTCCTTGTGTTTTAGCCCTCAGTTATCTGAAAAAAACTATTGAACTGATTTTTTTCTTAAATTTGACCAGCTGAGGAAGTTTGGAAGCCTGATCTTCCCTGCCACATTTCAGAAAACAAATGACATATCTTTGTAAAATCATAATTTAGCATAGAAGTGGAATTGTAACAAAGACCCCCTAGGTTTTTAAAAATGTTTTGGCATGGTAGTTCCTACCTGCTTCTTTGGGTTGCTTGCTTAGTGGGAACTGGCCTTTTGCACCATAAGCTTTCTTTCAAAGCTATCTTCCCCATTTTGTAATTCCCCCTTCCTATTTAGTTCCTCCATGCTGGACAGTCCTTGACCAGTTCCAATAAACTACAACACCGTATGGAATCTGGTGCAAGTTCACCTTGAGTCTTGACTCTAGTTTGTTATTAATATTTATTGTTTTTGATTTATGACTTGTTTTTCCAATAATTTTGCACAAGGTGAGGAACAATAAAAATATACATAAAGACATAAAAATGAGCTTACAATAAATTATAAAATCAAAGTATAAAAATAAAACAGAATGCATAAATAATTATAAAAAAGAAATTAAGCATAACAATAATAAAATGACCTAATTACAATAAAAACTATAACGGAGGCATCCTTAAAATGCACTAGTTGCAATAAATAGAACTACGAGCCTGAGAGAAGAGCTATATTTTAAATGCTTGAACATTTGCAAATCTCTGCTTAGGCGAGCCTGTCATGGAATAGAAATCCAAAGTTGTGGGACAGAGCATGAAAAAACTTGTTTATGAGTCCTTACATGTTTCACTATAGATGTTGGTGGCCCATGTTTAGAACATAAGAAATTGCCAAACTGGGTCAGACCAAGGGTCCATCAAGCCCAGCATCCTGTTTCCAACAGTGGCCAATCCAGGCTACAAATACCTGGCAGGTACTCAAACACTAAGTAGATCCCATGCTACTGATGCCAGTAATAGCAGTGGCTATTCTCTAAGTCAACTTGATTAATAGCAGTTAATAGACTTCTCCAAGCCCTTTTTAAACCCACCTATACTAACTGCACTAACCATATCCTCTGGCAACAAATTCCAAAGCTTAATTGTGCGTCGAGTGAAAGAATTTTCTCTGATTAGTTTAAAATGTGCTACTTGCTAACTTCATGGAGTGCCCCCTAGGCCTTCTATTAGCCAAAAGAGTAAATAACCAATTCACATTTACCCTTTCTAGATCTGTCATGATTTTAAAGAGCTCTATCATATCCCCCCTCAGCCGTCTCTTCTCTAAGCTGAACAGCCCTAATCTCTTTAGCCTTTCCTCATAGGGAAGCTGTTCCATTCCATTTATCATTTTGCTCATCCTTCTCTGTACCTTCTCCATCCTAACTATATCTTTTTTGAAATGCGATGACCAGAATTGTACACATACTCAAGGTGCGGTCTCACCATGGAGCGATACAGAAGCATTATGACATTTTGAGGTAGATTTTAAAAACGTACGCACGCGCGAACAAAAGTACACTGGATTTTATAAGATATGCGCGTAGCCGCGCGTATCTTATAAAATCCGGGGTCGGCGCGTGCAAGGGGGTGCACATTTGTGCAACTTGCGCGCGCCGAGCCCTGCGCACGCTGCCCGTTCCCTTCCCCTACCTAAACCCCCCCCCCCCTATCTAGACCCCCCCCACCTTTATCGGAGAAGTTACTACTGCCTCCGGGCAGTAGTAACTTACGCGCGCCAGGCCCCGACACAGGCCGCTGTGTCGGGGCACTCGGCCACGCCCCCGGACCGCCCCTTTTTGTAAGCCCCGGGACTTACGCGCGTCCCGGGGCTTGTGTGCGCCGCCGAGCCTATGCAAAATAGGCTCGGCGCGCGCAGGGGGGGGGGGGTTTGGGGTAGGTTTTCGGGGGGTACGCGCGTACCCCTTTGAAAATCTACCCCTATCTTTTTATTGGACTAATTTAGCACATCTGTGATTAGCTTTGGGGAGTTATCCTCCCTTCATTAGGTCAGTGAGGAAACTGTGTAGTTACACTTTGTTTAAATAGTACAGAATAGCTAGGTTTTATGCTGCTTATGTATACCATTACAGCTCAGTAAAGGAATGGGAGCTGGGGGGATGTTAGAGGTGAAAGGATAATAAAACTTGACAGTTGATAATGGGTGAAAAAGCCAATGTTCTTAAGACCTTTTGTGTTTATTTCAAAGTGTTTGATCTTCTTAATATTAAATGTTTTGCATTTTTGCATACCCTAAAGTTCCCTTTAACTCCCTGATTGTGATTTTATTAGGGCAAATGATCTTCCTTTGAGAATTTTTCACTAACTGAGCTGTCATTCTCTAGAATGGTTTGTGTTATGTCTATGGAGATTGACTCTTGTCCTTTAATTTTTGACTTGTTTCACTGCTGTAGCGTCCTTCACATTTTTTGCATAAGATCATGTATATTACATTCTTAGAGAAGCTTGAATGTGAACCTGTTATTTTGAATGCCTTTCCCATGTGGTTAGCAGTAGGGTCCTGTGATATTTTATTATTTTTTAATTTAGATATGTGCTGGCACAGTTTACATCGTCATGTCTTGCAGGTTTTATGCTATTTTCTTCTACTTGGGTTTATATTTGGAGCTTTTGCCTTATAATTTTTTTTTTGGTTGGGTGGTTGCTGGAATTGTCTTGTAATTCATGAGATCTATATTCAGTTGCTGTCTGGATAGCAAAACTTATCTGGCTAACTTTGGAGGTATATTCAACAGTGTAGCCGCACTGTTGAATATAGTCGGCTATACTAAAGTTAATGGGCTAATTTTCACACAGCTCTTTGGCCCAGCCAGACTTAGGGCCTCATTTTCCACGCCGCTCGCACGTGATAAGGGACCTTTCGCACGCAAAAAGTCCCTTATCGCGTGTGATACCAGGATGGGGGCGGAGACTCTGCGCCGACACCGCGGACAGCGAAAAGGTAAGTGCCTTTTCGCATCGGCTTTCGCTTCCAATGGCTACACCTCCTATGGTGGCGCTATTGGGTGCGAAACCGGCAGCGATCGCTGCCGGCTAGCGCAGGCCCTCCCCGCATTTCGGCCTCCCGCCCCTCATCTTCTAAAGTATCGCAGGCCAGCTAACTCTGACTATCGGACGGGGTTAGCCGGTTAACTTAGCCGACTAACTCAATTCCTCTCAGTTATGCCCTTGGATTGCCCTAACTTATCCTGCTAGATTCTATCCGGCTAATAAATTAGCAGGCTAAGCGCCCAAATCTTCTTTTAATTGGATAACGTTTGAGTTATCCAGCTAAATGCTTTTGAATTTGGACCTCTATATTCCTGGGGGAATTCTGTACCAAAAAAATAAAAACTTCTGTACACAATATTTTAAAATTCTGCATACTTTATTTTTCAAATAACACAATATAATCACTGTCTGAGTAATAATCAATTAAAAATTCAATAAAGAAAAAGTTTTTACTTAAATATGCAGAATTTTAAAATTTGTTTTCGTGTAGAATTTCCCTGGGAGTATTGTAATAGGACAAAGAAGGTAGTGGTTACCTTCCTTCTAGTCTCTCTCTCCGTTTCCCTCCCTCCAAGTTCAACCCCATTACCCACTGTTTCTCTCCACCCCTCACCCTCAGGCTTGATCCTACCACTCTCACCTTCTCTCCATGGGCCTGAGCCCACCATATTCTCTCTCTCAATTCTTCCCTTCAGACTCAACCTCATCTCTCTCTTCCCTCTCAGAAGATGTGCCTCCAGGCTATTCCTGCATCCTTCTTGCCTGTATGCAGCAAAGTTACAATGGGCCCTATCCCAGCCCACATGGTTTCAGCCACCACCTCCTTCATCCAGGCCTGTACTGATTGATGACATCTCCTCTTCCTGCCCCATGCAGCCCAATGCTGCTGCCACCTTCTTTTTCCAGCCCACATTTTGTCTGCTCCCTTCAGCCCTGCATGGATTATGTCAACGTTTTCTCCTCCTTCCAGCTTGTACAGGCCACTAACTTCACCTCCACTCCTACCCCAAAATGATTCCTTTTTCTGGCCCACTCAGGCCAATGCTTTTATCATTCTATTGGCCTACATGATGGATACCACCACAACGTCTCTCTTTCTGGCTTGTACAGGTAAAAGCTATTGCTGCCTCCCTCTGACACCGTGCAAATTCTATACGGAATTTGTAAATTCTGTGAGCAAGGGGTATGCTGTGCCAAATTTACATTGCGAAGTAGTGCAGCAGTTCACCCAGCAGTAAATCCAGATCGTAGGGATCTATCAAATTTAACAAAAACTAATGAAAAATAGGGAGAAATTCCTACTTACCTGATAATTTCCTTTTCCTCAATAAGGACAGGTTAATCCACACCAGTGGGTTATGCACCTCGACCAGCAGATGGAGATGGAGCAAAGCTGACATTACAGTATATATATATACCCCTGCACTATCAGCCCACCAGTATTCTCTGCAAAAGCCAACTGTGGACAACTAAACAACACATGAACATAACTATTAACAGACAACCAATCAAATACTCAGTTAACAGGAAAATACTGAGCTCAGACAACGAGTGTAATATCACTAACCTAGGGACTGGATCTGACACCAGTAATCCCCGGAAATGCAGCCACTCAGGAGGACAATATCATCACCGTTTGTTGCGGCCTGGGAGCCGCGGTTCGGGAGCGGACACTTGAGCTGAACCACCCTGGGTAGAGTAGCTCTGGAGGCGGAGCCACAAGCACAGGAGTTCGCCCGGGAACCAGGAACCCCCCAGGAGGAGCCCGTAGGGTCCTGGAGCCTTGGGACTTAGGAGACACGCAGGGGTCTTCACCCGGGAACTGGGAACCCCCCAGGAGGAGCCCGTAGGGACCCAGAACCTCGGGACTTGGGAGTGCAGCTAAGCTCTTCACCCGGGAACCAGGACCCCCCAGGAGGAGCCCGTAGGGTCCCAGTCCCTTGGGACTTCTGCACAGTGAGAGTCTCTCTAGGAAGGCCCGGGCAAGGGTGAGCACAGAGTCCAGAAGCAAGAGCCAATAGGCCAGAGAGCACAGGGCCAGCGGAGCAGGATCAGAGTCAATAAAGTCTAGACTGGGGCTTGCAGGGTGCAAGCTAGGAGCCAGCAGCGAGTAGGCCAGAGCCTGGCAGAGAGTAGCAGGTAACAGGACCCGAGACAGTCGGGCAGCGATTCCAGTCCAGGCCTGCAGGAGGCAATGTCCACAAGCGAGGCAGCTGCGGCAGGCAGTGGTCGAGTCAGGAACGAGCAGAGGTCGGTGGCTGGCGGCAGGCAGAGGCAGAGTCAGGAACGAGCAGAGGTCGGTGGCTGGCGGCAGGCAGAGGCAGAGTCAGGAACGAGCAGAGGTCGGTGGCTGGCGGCAGGCAGAAGCAGAGTCAGGAACGAGCAGAGGTCAGTGGCTGGCGGCAGGCAGAAGCAGAGTCAGGAACGAGCAGAGGTCGGTGGCTGGCGGCAGGCAGAAGCAGAGTCAGGAACGAGCACAAGTCGATAGCTGAGGCAGGACAACGGAAGTGCAACTAAGAACTACTCACGGTAGCGACCCTCGTTGCAAGGCAATGAGAGGACTGGGGGACGCT
This sequence comes from Rhinatrema bivittatum, assembly GCF_901001135.1. Taxonomy (NCBI): domain Eukaryota; kingdom Metazoa; phylum Chordata; class Amphibia; order Gymnophiona; family Rhinatrematidae; genus Rhinatrema; species Rhinatrema bivittatum. Next base: position 129,312,403 of record NC_042619.1, on the reverse strand, counting down.
GGTTATATTGGGCTTGGGGCGTGGCGTAATTAGCTCAGGCGGGGTCAGGCTTCCGGCGAGCGTACGTCCATAACACGCGCACGCGGGGCGGCAGCGAGACGACCCAGTAATGGCGGACACCCAGCATGCACAGCAGAACCGCGGAGGCGGCATTCCCAGCCTCGGAGGTGAGCCCTGAACACGGCTAGCAAGGGGGAAGCGGTGGAGACCGCAACACCGTTGGCAGCCAAGGGCGGGAAGGTGGATTAACCTGTCCTTATTAAAGAAAAGGAAATTATCAGGTAAGTAGTAATTTCTACTTTCTTAGCATTCGCACAGGTTAATCCACACCAGTGGGATGTACCAAAGCTACTCCTGAACAGGGCTCCTGCTCTGGGCTGCCCATGGTCTAATCAATACTGCATGCATAACGGCTGCATCCTTGTGAAGCTGAGATCTCCTGAAGATGTACATCTGCCCATTCCATGAGTTGGACTATTTCCTATGACACTTGCTGGCTCTTGGTTCCTTCCTGGTGATTGATGTAAGCCACTGTCGTTGCATTGTCTGACATTATCTTGACCACTCAACCTGCAAGCAGTCGACAAATCGCAAGCATGCCAACCGAATGGCACAGGCTTCCAGCTGATTGATGCTCCAGAGACTCTTCTTTACTCCAGCACCCCTGTGCAGTCAGTTCTTGATAGTGAGCCTCCCAACCCTGGAGGCTTGCATTCTTTGTGAGTACTAGCCAGCCATCTACCAGTTCTAGACTTCTCATGATTTCAAAGACCTCTATCATATCCCCCCCTCAGCTGTCTCTTCTCCAAGCTGAACAGCGCTAACCACTTTAGCCTTTCCTCATAGGGGAGCTGTTCCATCCCCTTTATCATTTTGGTTGCCCTTCTCTGTACCTTCTCCAGTACAACTATATGTTTTTTGAGATACGGTGACCAGAATTGTACACAATAATCAAGGTGCAGTCTCACCATGGAGCGATACAGAGACATTATGACATTTTCCGTTTTATTAATCATTCCCTTCCTAATAATTCCCAACATTCTGTTTGCTTTTTTGACTGCTGCAGCACACTGAGCTGACAGTTTCAGTGTATTATCCAGTATGATGCCTAGATCTCTTTCCTGAGTGGTAGCTCCTAATATGGAACCTAACATTGTGTAATTATAGCATGGGTTTTTTTCCCTATATGCAACACCTTGCTCTTGTCCACATTAAACTTCATCTGCCATTTGGATGCCCAGTGTTCCAGTCTTGCAAGGTCCTCATGCAATTTATCAAAATCCACTTGTGATTTAACTACTCTGAATAATTTTGAATCATCTGCAAGTTTGATAACCTCACTTATCGTATTCCTTTCCAGATCATTTATAAATATATTGAAAAGCACCGGTCCAAGTACAGATCCCTGAGGCACTCCACTGTTTACCCTTTTCCACTGAGAAAATTGACCATTTAATCCTACTCTCTGTTTCCTGTCTTAACCAGTTTGTAATCCATGAAAGGACATCGTCTACTATCCCATGACTTTTTAGTTTTCTTAGAAGCCGCTCATGAGGCTTCTAAAAAACGCCTTCTGAAAATTCAAATACACTACATCTGCTGTTCCTAGGGGTGGGTTGGCACACATTCATTGAGAGACTTGGGAGGCACCACCATTCAAGCCTGCGCCCCGTCTGGGTTGCCTAGGATGACAGGACTGAGACCTACTCAAAGGTCAAGTCCTCTGAGAAGTCGCTCCTCTTTAGGGTCGAAAGCGTTTGAAACCCCTAAATGACCTCTCTTGCTGAAGGAGCACCGTGCCTGCTTCTTAAGCTCTGGTAATCAAAGAACCTGGGACTCATCCCACTTATTGGATATTTTTTCCAGCTCACTCCCAAACAAGAATGAACCTTTAAAAGGCAATTTTATAAAATTAGACTTTGAAATTGTATCGCCTGACCAATTCCTAAGCCATAGCAGACGCCTGGCCGCTATTACCGAAGCCAGAAGTGTGGACCAGGTTGCAGTCCGCATCTGCCAAAAAGGCAGCTGCCAGTTCCATCACTGCCCTGGAATTCACATCAGACTCATCAACTTCCTGAGAGAGAAATAAACCAGAGCGAGCCATCAGGGAGCAACAAAAGGCTAACTGCAAATTCATTGCCATCACCTCAAAAGCTTGCTTAAGGATAGCCTCATTTCTCCTATCATGTGCATCCTTCAATGCTACTCCCCTTTCTATAGAGATAGTCGTCCACTTCGTGATGACACACACAAGCGCATCCACTTTTGGAAAGTGCAACTGCTCTCTTGCAGCTGGATCCAGGGTGTACAGCCCTTCCAAGTCTCGTCCCTCTTTAAAATTAGCTTATCGGGCATCCCAATCAAGATCAATCAATTCTTGAATAGCCTCCATAATGGGGAAGAAACCTGACACCTTATGCAAATAAATTAAAATGAGATTTTTCTTTGGCTCAGACATGGAATCAGCAGCCGGCACCCCCAGCATCTTCAATATCTAGCAAATCAGAGCCAGCAACTCATCTCTATGAAAGAAACACAACATTATTCTATATGGCTCTAATCCCAGAGGAATTTCCTCATTATCCAGGGAATAAGGATCAGACTCATCATTCGTGCCATCCGAGTTCCTAACAGTGTGATCCGCTGCAGATCTAGACATACTCAGATGCTTACCCGCATTACCAAGCATACGGGAATCCACAGCCTGCGATCCTGAACTGTCAGGATTGGCTGGGGCTGTCGACTGCACCCGAAGAAAGGACTGCAGCCCTTGAAAAAATTCCACCCAAGGAAAAGCAGAGGGATCCATACCAAAACTAGGGGGGCATCGGTCCTGCGCCCACTGAACTACCTTCCCCCACTGACTAATCAGTTAGGGGAGCCCCAAAACCAGGCAAAACCTCTAGCAGTACCCCCTCCTTTTCCATTCCCACATCATGCTGGGAAGGACTTGGCTTAGCAAAATCAGTTGGAGACCATTCTCCCTGAGCCTTCAAGCAGCGCTGACACAAGTTAGAGGGGACGCCAGGTTGTGATACCTGAATATGGTAAGCAGCACAAAGGGTAAGGCTTCTTACCTACTGGAGCCATGGATAATTTGCTATCAGTACGCTCCAAAAAAATGCCTGATAACTGTGCACCCAGCTGCACTCGTAATAAGCGCTTACCACAGACGCCCAAAAAGTAGGTGCCCAATATGCTTTTCAGGTACGCGCCCACCTGAGCGCTCCTAAACGTACACCTGAACACCCATCCTAGCGTGCAAGAGTGAACCAACATCAGACACTGTTTCGCTGCAGTCATGTGCGCAGAAACGTGCACGAATGCCATCGCAGCGGTGACTAAGCAAAGCCTGAGAGTGGTGCCTAGACATAAAGGCCACTCAACCTGCCATGCTGTCATGACTTCCCCCCCCCACCCCCCCGCAGATGGGAACAGATGTCTGATCAGAATGTCAAGCTCAGAGACTAGCAAGGGGATGGAATCCCTAAAATTAACTCCCCTTTGTTTTTTTTAATTACTCTTTACCTGAACTCAGCCCACCCTGGCCGAGTACAGAGTCGGTCTCTAGCTTTGGGGGGAGAGGGCAAAGGCCTTTACCATCGTGCTCAGTTTCCGGCACCTGCTAGCCTCTCAGTTGTTTGTCTCTCCACTGCTAAGTCCACACCGTAAAAAAACAGCTACCTGACCAAGGCACTCATCTGAGGGAGGGATCTGCAGGAAAACACGACTGAGGGAGGGACCATAAGGTATCACCACAGGAGAGTGGGGCAAATTAACTTCCTTCTTCTTTTCTCCTTCTACAATTTTATTTCAAGCAATCCCCAGTAGGAAGGTGCACATCCACCATCTGCTGGAGACGGAGAATATTGGAGGGCTGATGTCGGTGCAGGGGTATATATACCATGAGGTCAGCTTTGCTCCGTCTCCATCTGCTGGTAGAGGTGCATAACATAGTGGTGTGGCTTAACCTATCCGAATGCTAAGAAAATAATAAATGAAGGGAGTTCAGGGATCCAGGTAGAGGGAAGAAATGAAAGAGGGAGAATAAGGGGATCGAAGGGGAGAAAAGGGAAATAGGATGGAGGTGTGATTCTACTACCACACATCTCAATTATGCACTTCCTACACTTCACAGTATTTCCCTGTACTTGAATGGGCTTTTAGTACTAGTTATTTTATACAAGGCAAAAAGATTTTTTAATTCGCATTAAGGAGATGTTAAACTTGCCAGATGGTCTCTGAAAAAGTTCTTTTCTCTCAATTATAATGTAAAAAACGCTATTTTAATATGAGAATTATAAAAGGGAGATATTCTGTATCAAATTCCATGGATACAAAATTGTAGAAAATCAGGGGTTCTGTTACTCCTAGTTTTATAACAGCTCTGAGGGTAACCCTTTGTCTTACATTATACTGCAGATAGTATATACTGGTATCCCATTAGAATTCCTAATCAGTGAGTTAAACTTGAAAAAATGTACTAGATAAAGTGAAGTTATAAAGAGCTTTAATCTAAGTCAAGGTTATGTTCTTCACATTTATAAATAGTTCATTTTACTCACTTTAAACTAAGTTAAGTTCATGTTTTGTCCGCATTTATAAATAGTTCATATTACTCGCATATATCAAGAGTTCTCTGTAAAGCATTTATAAGCTAAGTTCATGTTTAATGTAAACTGATGTGATACTCACAGTGAATGTCGGTATATAAAAACTTTTAAATAAATAAATAAATAAATAAATAAACTTAAAAGAACCTGAAATTATCTGCCTACTTATTTCTTAACTCTGTGCGTGCATCTGGTGGTCTTATTCATAGTCTCCTTTCTTATTTTCTTCAAAGATATTTGTATCTTATGTTCTTGGAATCTGCCTAGAACGGGTCCTGGTAATAGATGGAATATAAATTATTGTAAATAAGAAATAAATACTTTATTAGATTTTTTTTTAATGTTTTGCAAAAGGTGTGTCAAAGATGGTTTAGTGAGTGAGACCCAAAATATCGATCTGTCGTATGCTTTTGTACTAAATATGCTAATATAATTTTTTATTTGGCAAGCCTGACATTACCTGCTTATAGTATATTTTGCAGTACTGGAGGGCTCTCCACGTTCTTTCAATGTTTCACTTTTAACCAATTCTCCTAGTACAAGTTTTGTGTCAACACAGTTTATCATGGTTATGACTTCTATTTTGTAATTCTTATGACACCCTGTATCTTCTTATGCTATATTTATAATCTAGTTTTGACTTATAGATTTTCACACAGCAATATGGTTGATGGTAGCAACTTTAATTATTTTGATTTATAAGGTAAAGCAGGAGGATCTTTCATAAACTGCAAACACTTATTTTTCTTAAGCAACTGACGAATAAAAAGGGCTATTTTAATGATTTTGTCTGCTCTGTTTTGGTATCATTGTATTAATTAGGTGAATTAGTATAGAAAAATCATGATTATTTTTCTTGTTAATTCGGAAGATAATATATTTGGAGGGACTGTATCTCTTTCAGCTTTAATGGGGCAGTTTGTCACTGACTGAGTGCCCCTAACAATTCCTAAAAGATTTTTTTTGGGATGTTTTAGCTTGTGATAACAATACCATGACCCTGTTGGTTTATCCTGTGATATCACTACTATTGTGTTTTTCTTCAGTGTCTATTAGAGATGGGCAAATGTTTGTATTGTAAGTTGATCCTGACCAAAAAGTCAGGATGTATAATTGTGATCCTAAACTTCTCCAATTAGTTGTTGATTTTCCCCTTTAGGCAGGGGTTTCTTGGACCACAATTATAGACTGCAACAATTAAATCAATAAGAAATCAGGGGAAACAGCAACATGTTTTATTATCATAATATACAAAGCTGAATCAGTCCCCTACCTGCAGAAAAATCCCTGTATTTTAGACGAAGTGTTGGACCACAATTTTTGATCCATCTCTAATCGTAAGAGGATCACAATTTAGGGGGCATGGCCTTAACCACATATTTTTGCTTCTAATCCACTGTTTTTTGGATTAAGATCATTGATCAGTATGTTTTTGAACCAAGTCTCTAATCAACAATTAGCAGCTAGTAACTAACTAACTGTTGGATTAGGGTTTACCCAGCTTGATTTTTCGATTGGAAAAATGTTGATTCCAGGATTACAAGCAAAAAAGGAATTAAGAACAAAAATGCCCATCTCTGTACACTTTCTCACTCTCTTCAGCAAGAAGTAACTAGAGAAAAGAATCTGTATACTATGGGAATAGGATACTAAGGAAATGAACCACTTTTTCATGAAATTGTTGTAATTTTGTCATTATCTGAGTCAATTGGGTCCAATACATAAACAAAATCTAGTAGCAAGTTCATAAATAACATTCTCAACATTTGCTAAAAGAGAGTGACTAGATCATATAAGCTTGATAGCTTCTTTTTTGCCATTGCTTTTTATTTCCCTTCTGGTAAATCCAGTTGAAGAATGTATTGTTAAAGAGTAAAATTGACAGTATTGCAAAAGTGGTTGACTCAGAATATTAAAAAAGGGAGGGTCCGTTGGAATCTGTGTAAGGCCTCTATATGTACTATTGAATGATTTATACTTTTTACTCAGGAAGCATGCCTTACTTCTCATTTTGTTTATTCTCTGTCATATATTGTGGCCTTTTTGTACTATAGTCTTCATTTCAATATCTTGCCATCTTGTGCAGCACTTACATTAGTGAAGATGTCTTTTCTCATACTTTTTATCTTTTCACACTCTGGACTATGAAACCATACCAGTCCTTCCCATAGTGTTTCTACATCTATTTTTTTTTTTTTAATAATCTCAGAAGACAGACATTGATAAACTTGTGACAAACTTAAACTTAAACCACTTTTTTTTCCCCACATTTTAGAGGCCACAAGAAGAGAAATATCCTGTAGGACCATGGCTTCTGGCACTGTTTGTTTTTGTTGTCTGTGGATCAGGTATGAACAAATCATTGAGAATAGACAAGGGAAGCTTTGAGTCAAGAGCAAAGAACCTGTTTGCCCATGACAGGGCTTGATGGGAATGTCAGGATTTCATAGAAACATTAGCACTGTGTCAGACAGCGAGCCACTTTTTCAGCACAGCTGGTGTTTCAGTGAGCCACATTTCTTTCATCCTAGATTCTAAGGGTTTCTTCTGTGTGGTCCTATGATGTTCTAAAATGTAAAAGAGTCACACCAAAAGCTGGTAACTTCCAAACCACAGGTTGAGTATCACCGAATTAGCATTTGCTAAACCAGGGATGAGCAACTCTGACCTCAAGATTCACAAGCAAGTGGGTCCAGGGCCCCATTTAATATTCTGGTGTCCATAGGCAGAACTGGAAAGCAGAGGGTAGGGCCTCTTCTCCCCTGGGGAGCAGAGAGTGTTTGTGTTTGTGTGTGTGTGTGTGTGAGGGGGGGGGGGGGGGGGGAGTGTGGCACTCCTTTGAAATGCCACATGATCCTAAAGCAAGCAGGAGCAGGCTCCCCTTTGACCCAAGTATTTGGTACTTTCAAAATTTGGCACCCTAGGCACGTGCTTATTTTTGCCCTTGCCTAAATCCAGGTCTGCTTTTCAGCATATCCACTATGAATACTCATCTGCTATATTTGCTTACATTCAGTCTAAGAATCCAGTTAATTTGTGTATGTGATTATCCTGAAAGCCAGACCTGTTGATTGCTTGGGCAGACTGGAGTTACCTTCCCCATAACTCCAAAAGCTTTTAGTTCTGTGGGAGAATGGCGACGGATTTAGACACAGAGGTAAATGGGCAGGAACATGGTAAATGACAGGAACCTTGAAAGAAGATGCACCCGATTTTAAAAGAACATGGAAAGTGTTTGCATGTTAACTAGGAAAACCAACTAGTCACTGAGCAGGCGAGGAAGAGAGAGGCTATGAAAGATAGGTAAGTGAAGCTGACAGAAAATAAAAGTTTAGCTTTCATGGAAAAATGGCACCAGGAATAAGTATTGACTCTTTGTATATCACGGGCTAAAGACTTATCACCTGCCTGCAAATGGACAGGGTAGTGTAACAGGTAAGAGCAAAGCCTGTAACTTGGAGTCTTCCGTTCAGTTTCATTTACCTAGAAAGTTACTTAACCTCTCTCTGCTTAAACTTTGATTGTAAGCAAATTACCTTGTATAGGACTATATATGCAAATGGCATTATAAAACAAAATTTGGATGACAAAGCCAGAGAATTCACATACCAGTTGCAGGCAATAAAACTGAGCAGAAATTGTGCCACCAAGAGAAATACTGGAAGCCAGTTTAAAAGGTCTGGATCTTCGAACCTGTACTTTTTCAGTGTAGAAATGTCTTGAAGATCATTATCTTTTCACGGCAGGAATAGGCATTTTCTGTTCCCAGTTGCTCAGAATCTCACTGCAGGGACATATATGCCAGGGGATATATTTTCAGCCTTTTTTGTCATGTACCAATCTTTACTGATCTCAGGATCTTGTACCAGAAGCCCTGGTGATGATTAGAGCAATAGAGAAGAGAAATGGAGCATTTTAAGTTAAAGCTAGAACCATAAGACTATTCAAAAGTAAAATAAAGTACCATGAGTTGCTTTGTTTGGGAACAAGGCTTTGGGAAGTGCTGAAGTTTCTGAGAAAGCCCTACATTTTCTTCCAGTGTTTGGACTGGACTGCAGCTGGATACAACACTATGGTCAATTCTGAAAACTGTGGGGGTATTTGTTTAGGAATGAGTGTTAATCTAATCTCTCTCGCATTTTTCTTCTTCTAAAGTGTGGTTTTAATTTAGCAGATCTTCTGCCCAAATATACCATCAAAGAAACAACCACAGTACTAGCAAAAACTGTTTTAGTAATTTAGATGGTATAGAAACAAAATCCTCCTTTTCATTCTGATTTTAATTTTATGGGGTTTTTTTTCTCTGCCTTTCCCTCTCTGAGCCTCATTACCCCATTGGTGGCATGAGGAACCCTCACTGGTTCTAAAGGCTGGAGGGCTGTCTCCCCCTGAGGCAATTCCTCACCACTGCTCTTTCTGGCTGGGTGGGGTTGCCACAGTAGCAATAACTGCTTTTCCTCCATTTTGGAGATCAAGATGTGCCTCCATGGAGTGACCCACCTTAGCCAGTTTTGACAGACAACAGACTCTTGCATTGCAGCACAAGGGGCTTAAACCTGAGCCACTGGACCACCTCCTTAGATTCATTCTTAATGAGGTATTTGTTTTTAAAGCTTAGGAAAACTCCTCCTATTTACCCACTCCTTACCAGCTCATAGCTATGCTGCTCATTAACAACCCTCTGCAGGCATTACAGATACTTGTAAAATGCAAACACAAAATTAGACTGAAGGAAGCAAAGTTTCATAAACAGGTGCGGCAGCCATAACAAATGGTGCCCACCTTTTATTACAAAAATGTGTAGAACTGTAAGAAATGTAATAGATTGTGACAAAAAAGGACATAAGGGAAAGAGACCAAAAGAGGAAGCGATACTGACAAGAAACAAGCATGTTGATATTTAGCCAACAACTACTATAAGGAGTCAAATAATGTGAAATGCAAAAGAGTACTGCATCAACGATATAGGCATTCATACAGCAAAATTCAAATCTTTGAGGATTGTAATCAACAGTAGCGTGAGCTTAAAAGACCATCATAATACCCAGCAGCAAGAAAGATTGTATATTGTTCAATTGCTTGCATGGGTCATTCATAATCATAGGTCTTAGTGCACAACAGTTTTTATATATTTTTTTTGCATGTAAAACATCAAAGAAAATTCACTTCCCTCATGGAGTGTGTTCTTACGTTTCAAAAATGAAGAAGTGTGTATCTGGAGTGCGGCTGTAATTAGTCAGAAACCCGACATAACATTATATTTCGAAGTGCTTCTGCTTCAGGGGTATTTTTTGCACTCGCTAGCCTTCATTTCCTACGGCTCATTGAACTGAAACAACAAACATACATAAAGCATTATACTTGAAACATCTTACAACAGTGATCTCACCAACCCATTTTGATGGTTTTCAGAACTGGGGCCATGATTAAGAGGGACGGCCGGGGGCATTCGTATTGTACCGCTAGAGGTGAAATTCTTGGACCGGCGCAAGATGAACCAAATCCAAAGCATTTGCCACATCCAAAGCCATCTTCTTACTGGCATTTGTGTCCTTTATCAATGTTGAGCCGCAAATGAGCACATTTTTGAGCCAAAACAGCACCAAATAGATGGAATCCCCCGCAGATGTCACTTCCAACGTCAGCGTGCATCAGCTGTTAGTTGAGCTGTCAAGCTATCAGAAAAAGAAAAAAAGGAAGAATAGCATCTATATGCAATTAAATCTTGCTGATTAAAAGCTTTTTGTGCCAAGATTTGAGATGCTTGCAAAGTCATACCAAAGTGGTTCTAACAGACATGTCTCCGAAAAGATAGCGCTATCAACAAGTGATACCAAATACATGAATTCCACTCAATCTCACTATTCAGGCCATGAGGGAACACAGACTTCAGGTTAAAAATCCATCTCTGTTCATGTTGTAATAACATTTTCACCCTATTATCCCACCTTCAATCTTCATTAATAATGTCCAAAACGTACCAATTAATTTCTTCAAATTAATGTTGTAATTGTAAGAAATGAGGTACCATCAGAGCCTGCAACTTTTGTGTTCTAGTAGATGTGTGCACAATTGTCTAGTGGTTTGTCCAAATTATTGCAGGCAATAGATCACAAATGAAATTCTGAAATTTGAAATAGATAATGTAGGAAAAACCTTATGTGAGAAAAACAACTTTATTAAAGTATCAGCCCCCTGCATATCACACAAAAAACATGTGCATGGTTCAAGAGTGCATATCAAAGAAGTAGTAGTATTAGTGGAGAGTAAACTGGACTGTACAACCTTGTCTTTGATATTACAACCCTGAGTAAAGGCAAATCTAGTTGGTGCTTCTGTAGATGCAAACGAGTCCATAATTGACCAGTATTGTCGAATGATGCGACATATTTTAGTCAATAAACACGAGTAGGTAAGAACACAAGTTTGTCTTTCAGAAATTGGCTTTATAGCCATAGTTAGAAGTCTCTATTATGAAACAACACCCTCTGAAAGGTGCGTTTCACGACATTACTGGGTTACCCCCTTTCCAGAAATCTGTCCACTAATATTTGTGATTGCTGTTTATATTCCTGTAAACCAGTGCAGATCCTACGAAGTCGTAAGAATTGACCCACCGGCAGAATTTTCTTCAGAGGGGACGGATGAAAACTCAAATAAGATAACAAGTTGTTACATTCATTAGGTTTTTTTATACAAGGTTGTTGTAAGAACAGATCCAGTTTTTTTGATCATCAAATCAAGGAACGTAATACATTCATTTGAGAAGCTGAACGTGAAGGGTAAATTTGGATTCCGCCGGTTCAGCCATTGATGGAATTGTACAAGTGTCTCAGATGGCCCCTTCCAGATGACAAAAATGTCATCAGTATAGCATTTCCAACAGCATAGATGTTCATGCCATATGCTTCCATAAATAAATTATTCCTCAAATGCTGCAACAAATATGTTAGCAACATCCGGTGCCATTGCGGTACCCATAGCAGTAACTTGAATTTGTAAGAAAAAGATCCCTCTATAGCCATCTGAGACAGATAAAGTAGTTTTCTACATATAAAGTTTTTCTTACGTTATCTGTTTTGAATTGTAGAATTTCATTTGTGGTATATTGCCTGCAATATCCATATGGATTACAATATGTTGGACAAACCACTAGACAATTGCGCATACGTCTACCAGAACACAAAAGCTGCCTTAAAACTCAAAAGCTGCAGGCTTCGATGGTACCTAATTTCTTGCAATTAAATTTGAAGAAATTAAGTGGTACGTTTTGGACATTATTAATGAAGATTTGAGGGGGTTATAGGGTGAAAGTTTTATTGCAATGTGAACAGAGATGGATTTTTAACCTGAAGTATGTGTTCCCTCATGGCTTGAATAGTGAGATTGAGTGGAATTTGTGTATTTGATGTAATTTGATCTTTACAGCGCTATCTATTCGGAAACATGCCTGTTAGTACCACTTTGGTTTGACTTTGCAAGCATCTCAAACCTAGGTTCAAACAGCTTTTGATAAGCAAGATTTAATTGCACATAGAAGCCGTTCTTCTTTTTTTTCTTTTTCCGACAGCTCAACTAACAGCTGAGGCACACTGACGTCTGAAGTGATGTCCACGGGGGATTCCATCAGTTTGGTATAAGAATGGTGCCGTTTCGGCATGAAAACGCGCTCATTTGCAGCTCAACATTGATAAAGGACACAAATGCCAGTAAAAAAGATGGCTTTGGATGTGGGTGAAATCACTGTTGTAAGATGTTTCAAGTATAATGCTTTATGTATGTTTGTTGTTTCAGTTCAATGAGCCGTGGGAAATGAAGGCTAGCGAGTGCAAAAAATACCCCTGAAGCAGAAGCACTTCGAAATATAATGTTATGTCAGGTTTCTGACTAATTACAGCCACACCCCAGCTACAAACTTCTTCATAAGAACATACTCCATGAGGGAAGTGAATTTTCTTTGATGTTTTACATGCCAAAAAATATATAAAAATATTTGGTTCACTTTGGTGCTGTAAGACCTATGATTATGAATCACCCATGCAAGCAACTGGACAATCTACAGCCTTTCTTGCTGCCGGGTGTTATGATGGTCTTTTAGGCTCACGCTACTGTTGATTACGATCCTCAAAGATTTGAATATTGCTATGGGAATGCCTATATCGTTGATGTTGATATTTAGAACAATCTTTCTAGTATTGCTGGGGTAACAGTATTATCTTCTCTCTTACTATAGAAATACACCAAATGTTGTAGAAATAGTGGATCAGTAGTGTGAGCAAGCAGTGCAGATCAGAGATCAATTTTGCAGTCAGCTGAATAAATGTGGAGGACCGATACTGAAATACAGCATTTGTTATAGTATCTGAGCAGCATCTGCATGCAGCAGAAATTACTTTACATGACATAGTGTGCTTGGGAGCTACCTTTCATCTTCCTTTGATGGACCTGCATTATTTATTATATGCAATTGTTAAACATTGTCAGTAATGTAAAGATAAACCAAGTTTAGCTGCAAGTAATATTAAAGGCTGTGTTGAGTAGCAAATATTAGAATGTAAAGCCTGGGATAGTGGCACATGTCAATGAACGGAAAAATATCAGTTTGATCATGTTCTATCTAGTTATTTGTTGGTCCTTAAAACAGAATGCTGAAAAGTAAAGGTGTCAGAATTGCTAATCTGGAAGAACTGGTCTTTTCCTATTTTAGTACTGGAGCAATACCGAGAAATGTACATTATCTGCCAATCCAGCTTTTACAAAAAGCTAAGCCAACAGGTAGTTAAGCCCATTGCTGCACTTGCATAGAGAGGACACTCAGGTGGCCTTAATTCAGCCAAAAGTAAATTCTGGATTGACTGATGGAATTCATCATAAGTGAATCGGATTGGTAAGTGCTTTGCAGACCACCGAAGAGATTTTTCTTACCATCCATGTGATGTGCTGTGCGCCTCTGTTTAGACATTCCATCCGCAAACAAATAGCTCTAAACCATCTGAAACCCCATTGGTGATTTTAATACAGATTATTTGCACCACTGGAAAGGGGGTAATGGAAAAAAAACAGCTGCTTATACCCCTACCAAGAAAGATTTATGTAGGTGATACAGGCAGTGCCTTCCTGTCCAGGAAAAAGTATTTTTCCATATCAATGTAGTATTTACAAAATAGTCACAAACTTCCATACTTCAATGGGGACAGGGGGGGGGGGGGAGAATGTAAGGTTGAATTAGGGTCCCCACAATTATGCTTGTATTGTGATTGTGTTTGTAATTTTTATGTATGATGTATCTTTTTTAAGCTGAGCTGACCATTTTTTAAAATTTATATTCCGCCTTTCATGACAAAGTAGATTACATTACTGTAGGTATTTTCTTATGCACCTCTACCAGCAGATGGAGACGGAGCAAAGCTGATGTCACGCTATATATACCCCTGCACCGACATCAGCCCACCAGTATTCTCTGTCTCCAGCATATGGTGGATGTGCATCTCCATATTGGGCATTGCGTTAAATTTTTTTGTAGAAGGAGAAAAGTTTTACCCTGTGTCCTGTGGTGATACCTTATGGTCCCTCCCTCAGTCAAGTTTCCTGAGGTGATATCTTTGGATCTCTCCCTCAGATGAGTGGCTTGGTCCGGTAGCTGGTTTCTGCCGGTATGGACTTAGCTGTAAAAAAACAAAAACAAAAAACAAAACAACCAGCTTGAAAGCAAGTGGGTGCAGGAAGCCAAGCGCAGCGAAGGTCTATGCCCTCTCCCCCAGAGCCAGAGACCAACTCTGTACTCAGCCAGGCCAGGCTGAGCTCAGGTAAAGAGTAATTTAAAAAAAAAAAAAAAAGAGGTAAGGGGGAGTTGATTTTAGGGATTCTTCTCCTCTCTGGTCTCCGTGCTTGGCACACCGATCCAATGTCCGTTTCCGCCTCTGAGGGAACTTGGGAACTTGGGCTGCTTGGCGGGTTCAGCAGCCTTCTGGACTAGGCCCCGCTTTCAGACATGGATTGTTCACTGGGTGGTAGGCTACAGCGACATTCACATGCATTTTTCTCTGCACATAAGGCTGCCCTCTTCAGGTACGTCGGTTCACGCTTTCGCACCCAACTGTGCTTACCTGGGCACTCAGTTGGGCGTCTAGTGGATGCAAAGTACTGCGCTTAAGTGCACCTCGGCAGGTGCTCAAGTTACATTCAGACGGTGAGCGCTTGGGTGGGTGCTCAGTTTGTGCATCTACCTGAATGGTATATTAGGTGCCTAATATTTAATCACCTATCTTTTCAAGCATCTATTGTGAGCACAGCTGGGCACACAGTTCTCAGACACCTGTTAGAGCGTACTGACAAATCTATGGCACAGACAGTAAAGAAGCCTAAGCGCCTTACCCTTTGTGCTGCTTGCCATATTCGGGCATCTCAGCCTGGCATCCCCTCTAACTTGTGTCAGCACTATTTGAAGGCTCAGGGAGAATTGTGTCCATCTAAGTCCGGTCCTTCCCAGCATGATGCGGGAATGGAAAAAGACCTGCCAGAGGTTTTGCCTGAATTTGGGGCTCCCCTAACTGATTAGTTAGCGGTGGAAGGTAGTTCAATGGGTGCTGGACCGACATCCCCTGGTTTTTGGCATGGACCCCTTGCCTTTTCTTGGGAGGAATTTTTTCAAGGGCTGCAGTCCTTTCTTCAGGCACAGTCAATGGCCCCAGCCAATCTTAACAGATCAGGATTGCAGGCTGCGGATTCCCATGCACATGGTGCTGTGGATAAGCATCGGAGTATGTCTAGACCTGCTGCAGGTCACGCCAATAAGGACTCGGATGGCATGGATGATGAAGCTGATCCTTACTCCCTGGAGGATGGGGAAATTTCTCCTGGGTTGTAGCTGTATAGAACTATATTGCATTTCTTTCATAGACCTGAGTTACTGGCTCTGATTTCCCAAACATTAAAGATGCTGGGGGGTACCAAGGACTGATTCCATATCTGAGCCAAAGAAAGATCCCATTTTGATTCCTTTGTGTAAAGCCTCATGTTTCTTCTATATTATGGAGGCTATTCAAGAATTGATTGATCTTGAATGGAGCGCCCTGAAAGCTAATTTTAAAGGGGAACAAGCCTTGGAAGGGCTGTATCCCCTGGATCTGGCTGCGAGAGAGCAATTGCACTTTCCAAAAGTGGATGCACTTGTGTGTGCCATCACCAAGTGGACGACTAACCCTCTAGAAGGGGGAGTGGCACTGAAGGATGCACAAGATAGAAGAATTGAGCAATCCTTAAGCAGGCCTTTGAAGCGATGGCAATGAATTTGCAGATAGCTTCTTGTGCCCCTGGTGGCTCACTCTTGTTTACTTCTCTCTCAGGAAGTTGATGAATCTGGTGTGAATTCAAGGGCAGTGATAGAACTGGCAGTCACCTTTTTGGCAGATGCAGGCCGCAATCTGGTCTGCACTTCAGCCAGAGGGGTGGCTCTGCTAATAGCGGCCAGACATCAACTATGGCTCAGGAATTAGTTGGCCGATACGATTTCAAAGTCTAATCTTACGAAATTGCCCTTTAAAGGATCACTCTTGTTTGGGAGTGAGCTGGAAAAAAATGGTCAATAAGTGGGGTGAGTCCCAGATTCCTCAGTTACCAGTGGATAAACAGACGTTGCGCTCCTTCGGCACGAGAGGGGTTTCAGATGCTTTCGACACTACAGAGGAGCGGTTTCTCAGATGACATAGCCTTTAGGTAGGTCTCAGACCTTTTGTCCCAGGCAGCTCAGAAGGGGTGCAGGTTCAGATAGTGGTGCCCCCTGAGCCTCTCAATGAAGGTATGCCCTTGGGAACCCCTGGGAACAGGAGATAGGGGGTCGCTTCTCTCTTTTTTATTGGAGGTGGGTCGAGATCACGTCAGACCAGTAGGTTCTGGAGATGGTAAGAGATGACTAAACTCTGGAATTTCTCAGTGTCCCTTAGGACGTTTTCATGGTATCTCCCTGCAGCTGTCTGCAGAAGAGACAAGCAGTGGAGTGTACGTTGTCAAGGCTCCTCAGCCTGTGGGTTCTAGTTCCAGTGCCCATGTCATAAGAAAATATGGGTCGATATTCCATTTATTTCGTTATGCCTAAGAAGGAGTGCTCCTTTCGTCCCATCCTAGATCTCAAGGGATTAAGACGTCATTTGCAGGTGACTCATTTTCGCATAGAAACCTTACACTCAGAGATAATGGCAGTACAGTCGGGGGAGTTTCTGACATCTCTAGATTGTCAGAGGCGTACCTTCATATTCCCATCTGTCTGGAGCATCAATAGTTTCTGTGTTTTGCTGTTTCGGGGCGACATTATCAATTTTGAGTGCTGCATTTTGGGTTGGCTACATGCCCAGAACCTTTTCCAAGGTTATGATGGTGGTTGCGGCAGTGTTTAGAGAGGATGGCGTATTGGTTCACCCGTACTTAGACAATTGGCTAATTTGAGCCAAGAGTCTGGAAGAGAGCCTTCAGGTCTCATGCAAAGTGATCTCTTTGCTACAGGAACTAGATTGGTTGGTGAACTTGGCCAAGAGCAATCTATGGCCATCCCAGACACTGGAGTATCTCGGTGTTCAGTTCAACACGAAGCAAAGCAGGGTGTTCCTGCCAGAAGGCTGCATTCAGAAGCTGATGGCGCAGATGCGACTATTTACCGAAAAAATACGCTCGACAGTGTGTTCTTATCTACAGGTGCTCGGGTTGATGGCGGCCACTCTAGAGGTAGTTCCATGGGCAAGGGCGCATATGCGCCCTCTTTAATGCACTCTGCTTTCTTGTTGGAGTTCACAGTCTCAAGACTATTTAGTACAGCTTCACCTACCGGTGGTGATCAGCATACAACTGCAGTGATAGTTGCAAGTGGACCATCTAAGGAAGGGGTTTTCCCTACGATCACCGGACTAGCTAGTACCCACGACGGATGTGAGCCTCTGTCAGAAGTTGATAGCACAAGGGTGCTAAAGTACAGAAGAGTCTCTCTGGAGCATCAATTGGCTGGAAACCCGGGTCATCTGGTTGGCATGCTTACGATTCGTCGACCGATTGCAGGGTCAAGTGGTTTGGATAATGTCAGGCAACGCAACAACAGTGGCTTACATCAATTGCTGGGTAGGAACCAAGAGCCAGTAAGTGTCGCAGGAAATAGTCCAACTCATGGAATGGGTGGAAGGGCATCTTCAGATCTGCCTTCCACATTGTAGGAAAAGAGAATGCAAGAACTGACTCTCTCAGCAGACAGAGTCTGGACCTAGGAGAATGGGAATTGTCAAACGAGGCATTCCAGCCTATAGTGGACTGCTGGGACCTTCCGTTTCTAGACTTGCTGGCGACATCTCACATTGTGAAGGTTCCTTGCTTCTTCAGTTGCAAGAGAGATCAAAAGTCCTTGGGCATCGATGCCCTCATGCAGGAGTGGCCAAAGGGCAAGCTCCTATATGCCTTTCTCTCATGGCCCATGTTGGGCAGAATAATTCGGAGGATCGAGAATCACACAGGGATGATGCTTCTGGTGGCACCAGATTGGCCCAGGAGGCCATGGTATGTAGATTTGCTAAGACTTCTGTTGGACTCTCCTATCTGATTACTGGTTCATAGGGATTTGCAATGGCAGGGGCCTGTTCTTCACAAAGATCCAACTGGATTTTATCTTACAGTATAGCCCTTGAAAGGGCTCAGTTGCTGAACTGTGGATATTCCACTACGGTGATTGCCACCTTTCTACAAGCAAGGAATTTCTCCACTTTGTTAGCCTATGGTGGGTTTGGCGAGTTTTTGACACTTGGTGTAAGGATCGAAGGGTTCAGCCTCGTTCAGTTAAGATCCCGCTCATTTTGGAATTTTTGCAAGTTGGATTGAGTGAAGGGATGGCCCTTAAATCATTGAAGGTGGCTCTTACCTGTTTCCGAGGTCAAGTAGATGGTGGACCCTTGTCTGCTCATCCAGGTGTGGCTCATTTCTTAATAAGAGGTGAAGCATCTTCCTCCTCCCCTGTGATTGCCAGTGCTCTTGTGGAGTGTTAATCTGGTTTTTGGATTTTCTGGTGGATTCCACCTTTTGACCACTGCATAGCCTTTCCTTGACGTTACATATCTTGAAAATTGTGTTTCTTGTGGCAATTTGTTCTGCATGTAGAATTCCCGAACTGCAGGCCTTGTCTTGCTGGGAACCGTTTTTGTGAATGACTCTGGAGGCGATACAGTTGCATACTATTCCACCCTTTTTGCCAAAAGTGGTCTTTGATTTTCACTTGAATCAATCAATTTCCCTGCCAATTCTGGACAGGAAGAGAGATGTGGATAAATATTGCCTGTTACGAGCCTTGGATGTCAAGAGGCATATCTTGAGATACTTAGAGGTTTCTGAACCTCTCAGGAAGATGGACCAGCTGTTTATATTCCATGGTGGGAGTAAACAGGATGAGCCGGCTTTGCAGGCTACAATAGCGGGCTGGTTTAAGGAGGTAGCCACAGTCGCATATGTGGATGCTGAGCAGCCATTGCCTAGACAGGTTCAGGCTCATACCACTAGGGCTCAGGCAGTGTCATGGGCAGAGATTAGATTGCTGTCTCCCATCAAGATTGGCTGAGCTGCAACGTGGTCCTCCTTACATACCTTTTCCAGGCATTACCGCCTGGATGTGCAGGCTTGGACGGACTCAGCCTTCACACATGCAGTATTGACTGGACTGCGGGCAGCCTCCCGCCCTGTTCAGGAGTAGCTTTCGTACATCCCACTGGTGTGGATCCACTTATCTGAATGCGAAGAAAGGAGAAATGACTACTTACCTAATAATTTCTTTTTCTTTAATGAAGATAGGTGGCTCCACCTTCCCGCCCTTGGCTACTGGATGGTTGTGCTATTGTCCTCCTGCGTGGCTGATGTTCCAGGGGTTACTGGTAAGTGTCAATCCAGTCGCTAGACTAGTGTTATTACCCTCCTTGTCTGAGCTTAGTGGTTTCCTGTTAGCTGAGTGCTGGAGTGGTTGTCTGTTAATAATCACTTTTGTTAGATGTCCACAGTTGGCTTTTGCAGAGAATACTGGTGGGCTGGGGTATATATCAGCTTTGCTCCATCTCCATCTGCTGTTAGAGGTGCATAACCCACTGGTGTGGATCCATCTTCATTAAAGATTTATCTTCATTAAAGAAAAAGGATTTATCTTCATTAAAGAAAAGGAAATTATCTGGTAAGTAGTCATTTCTCCTTTTCCCAAATTCCCAAAGTTTGTACTTGGTTAAGATTTCGGTATAAATATTTGGAAAAATAAATGAAATAATAATTTAAAGGACTATTTACTGTATATCGCTAACGTTACATAGGTATCACCAGACCTGGATTTCAAAATTTTATAAATTTGGGCCAGGTTTGGAAGCCTTGTAAGTACAAGCTAAATATTAACAAAGAACAATTTGACAAAGAATTCAGTAAAAGCTAGGAAAATGAAAGTAGCATTTGCATAATTTATCTGAAGACAAGGCCAGGGCAATTACAGTTGGCGCTCTAGGCAAAACTTTGGTTATTTACCCCTTCTCCCAGCACAGCAGTCCCTTCTTCGACAGTAATGGCTATGGAACAGCATTTCTCTGTACATTTAAGAATTTTTATATTCTGCCAACTTCACATTATCTTCAGTAGTATTTTGCCTCCCCAGGCAGCCACCTTGCCTAATAGAAACTGCCTGAAGATTTTTAAATGGAGAGATGGCACAAAGTAATTTGTCGGGATGTGAATCGGGCTTCGGACAATTGAAAATATCGTCAATATTTTCAAAACCGTCAGAAATCGGGGGCTCCCCCAAAACGATAGGAAAACCCCATGATATTGATCGTGGGGGTTCCCTTATCGTATTGGGGGAGGGCGGGAAAAACTGCACACAAAAATAACCCCTAAATCCACCCCGACCCTTTAAAACAAACCCCTTAGCTTCCCCCACCCTCCCGACGCCCCCAAAAACATTTTACAGGTACCTGGTGGTCCAGTGGGGGCTCAGAGCGGGAGATCGCTCCCGGGACCCTCACTGGACCACCAGGTACCTGTAAAAAGTTTTTTTGGGGGATCGGGAGGGTGGGGGAAGCTAAGGGGTTCGTTTTAAAGGGTCGGGGTGGGTTTTTTGTTTATCGGCTCGGGCGCAGCTGATAAACAAAATCGCGATTGGGCCCAATGCAAAAAAACCCACATGTGAATCAGAACCGGAATCCGAACCTATTCCGGTTCCGATTCACATCTCTAGTAATTTGGGTTTAGGTTTGCAAAAATGTTAACCCTAGCATTAGCAATGAGATACTTAGGTTTGTTGGGAATAATATTCACCTGGGTTATTTGAAGAGAATGGAACATCTGGAAACATGGTGTACGAGGCCCCAAATTTCTCTCAACTAACTTGTGCATGTGCCTTCTGCATGTGGTGTCCATTACTTGGTTAAACATATAAGTGAGAAATCTCATAGCTCATTTAGTTAAACCTCCTATACCAAAGGGAAAGTGCCATGACAGTATTAAAGACTACTTCATTGGAAGAAAAAAAATAGGTACAGATGGAATTGAAAGGATTACGGGATTTCTTTTTTATAGTTTAAAAGGACAGCAGAGGTAGCATTCATAGTTCCTTGGGATGGTGGAGGGAGGAGGGGAAACATCTATTTGCTGTTTCAAGAGCACACTTTTACCAGAATTGTGCATCCCAGCTAGCCAGCTAGAGGACAGTCACTGAAATGGGAGGAGAAGAGGGAATAAAAAAAAGGAGAAACTTCAAGGTACCTGCAAATGAAGGCTGGTGTTGCCAAAGCCCTAGTTGGGGCTGGATCCCAAGGATTAATGTGTATATGTATCTACCTTATAAATGGCCTGTGACCGACGGCCCGCAAATGCGCAGTAGAGCGCAGCTCTACTGCGCATGTGCGGGCAAGGACGTCGGTCAGAAAAAAAAATGGCGGTGGGGCCGCAGGAGCGGGAGGAGAAGCAGCGGCGCCGCGCGCGCGCGCGCGGTGCCGCTGCTTCTCCTCCCCAGATCTGCCGGCAGGAGCGGGAGGAGTTAATGGAGCCGGGTGAGGGTTGCTGGAAGTCGCGCTTACGGCGCCGGGAGGAAATGGAGGTGGGTGTGGGCTGCGAGGAGTCGCGAGTACGGCGTCGGAAGGAAATGGAGGCGGGTGAAGGGAGGGACTGAGTGGGAGGGAGAGGGGGGAGAAAGGGAGGGAGGGACTGAGTGAGAGGGAGGGTGGAGAGGAGTGGGGGAGAGAGAATGAGGGGGAGGTGAGAGACAGAGGGATGTAGCCCGTTTTAACGGGCTTAACGGCTTGTATATATATATTTTTTTTTCTTACAACAAATTCAGATATGGTGTACATTATTATGATATAGATGTCATTACAGTTTCATAATATATTTTAGTTTGCATCTGCTTTTCCAATATTTAGTGAGGATTAATCTTATTCTTGTCTTAAGTATATAGAGGGCTATTCTGAATAGCTCACAAAGTTGCAAGTGTATGCACACAGTTTTAACACATATAACTCGTAGCTAATTTTCAAAGGGAAATTACCCAAGTAGTTAGGAGTTAAAATTGGCAGTGTACATTTGCATTTGCTATTTGTGTAGGTATACAACTGGAGTAAATGAGCCTGTATATATTTGAGAATTCAAGTGTTCATACACCTCTTCCCCTCGGGAGTGTCTCTTCTAAACTCAGCTAAAAGTGCCCATGCTGTGAAAGCTGGTGTGTACTCTTAGCTGTCAGGGAGACGAGGGCAATTTTCATTTTTGGTATTCTACTTGGGTAAAGTTACTTGCATAACTGTCCTCTATGTGAACTCTTAAAACTAGTACTGTACATTAAAACTTTGGTTTGCCATCATCTTCCATATGTTTTCTGTGCTTTCGAAACAGTATGCAGCTGTTACTTGTTAAATGTTATTTGATGAACTGCATTTGAATGGCTTTTTTGCTCTTCTACACTGTGAGGGTAATTTTCAAAAGCATTCATGGGTACACATGTGGTTGTATGTGTGTAGATGGGCTTTTTGAAAATTACCCTGGCTCCTGTACATATGAAAGTACGCATGGAAGCGATTTTGTACGCACTTTTTCATATACTGCAAAGAGGTGTTCCTGGGGGCAGAGTTGGGGTGAGGAAATCATTTACACCCATACTTTGATTTTAAAAAGTATGTGTGTAAATATTTGCATGATCATTTCTACTCCCTACTTCCTCTGCCATGCAAAAGTACGCACAGTCCTAATTTTCTAAGTGGACTTACGCTTGCAAGTCTGCTGTGAAAATTTTCTGCTCTAAGCATCCAGCTATAAAATTGCATTCTGAGTTTCCAGATGTTATTGTTCCAAAAATTATGTTTAAGGGTTAGCGATGTGTGAAGCAAAATATTCCTAATTAAAGTCATTCATCACCACAAAATACTATAAGATAGTTAATTTAATAGATTAGCTATTTGGTTAATATGTATAATATATTAATGTAGTAATTTTACCTTGTAAACTAATCCAGATGGCTCGAGAGCACAAAATTAGGCCTTCATCGGCCACCCCATCATGTTGTTAAGATGTGAGTCGGTCATAAATAGTGTTGGAACGTGACTAACCTAATGGCTTATTACATAAATCTAGTTCAGCTTTGTGCAGTCTTGGGCTTAGAACTACATGTATCACCTACCAGGAATTCATGCCTCCTCAATTGTGCTGGGAAATAACACAAAAATCTAAATGATATGGCTGCCCCATCTCAGGGTAAGCAGCTTCAACACTCTTTTCTACTCTGCTTTCTTCAAGGGCTGGGGGGCAATATGATCTGTGCCACCATCAGCTCTGTGTTCTTTTTCCATTGGGGAACCAGAATTGATTTAACGTGCTGGCTCTTCTCTGCTTTCTTGGATCCCAGAAAAGAGAGAGGCAAAATGCTGTTACGGGTCATTCTGCCTGAAATTAAGCCCTGGGTAACAGACAGAAAAAGGAGCTGAATTAACACAGATTTGAAACCAGGGAGCAGTAGCGCCAATCATCAAGACCAGGGCTGAAGCCTTGACAAACGGCACTATTGCTCACAAGTTTCAAACTTGTACTAATTCAATCCCATTTGCCTCTGTTCTTTGCTCTGCAGTGTCTATTTCAGAATCATCCCTTCCCCTGCAATACAGGAGGTGGTGGGGTGGGGGACAAAAGAACTGGAGGCTGCATTAGGGAGCACAGTAGCTGTTCACTGCTCTGTCTACTCCAGGCTCACTCTCTCTTCCCCTCTTCCCTGCAGACTGCCTGTTGGGGAGAGGTTGAAAAACACCCCTGCTGCTTGGCCTCTTAAGCCCTAAAAGAAGTGCCAGAATTGTATTCCTGGCCGTTCCCCCACAAATTAAGCCTTGCTTGTTCCACACCACCCAATGTTATAAACTTTTATTATATTTCCTCTCAGCCATCTGTTCTCCAGGATGAAGTATCTGAACCTCTTCAGCCTTTCCTTAGAGTGGAGCCATTCCATCCCCTTTATCATTTTTGCTGTCCTTCTCTGCACCTTTTCTAGTTTGTGTTCTCCCTTAATGGAAAACTGCTGACTCCTTAAACTGAAATCATGTTAATTCTGGGATGCAATAAAACTTAACTGTGCAATCAAACTAAAGTATTTTTTCATTTTTAAGATTTTCTATGCAACTTACAAATTAGCTACCATTATGTTCTATTGATGTCATATGTTAAATCTCACTGCAGTATAAATCCATTGAAATAGCAGGACATTACTTTTACTGTTTTATTCATGTTGTCTCCTTTCAGCTCTAAATATCGAAGGCATTCACAACAGCAAAAAAAAAATTCAGGATGCATGCTGTAACAGTAGACTTGCATCGGTGATGCATAATGTACATTATTAAAGGCATCACTATTAAATGGCTTGTTCAGTATTAAATACATTGTTTTGAGGGAGTTGTGTAAAGATGTAAAATAAGTATACTTTAATTGAAGTTATGTTGCTCTTGCCTTTTTCCATACTCATGATTGCAACCTGATTAGACACCACTTCTTCCATCAGTTAATTTTTCTGCCTGCCTTGTCAATACTTTGTTTCTTGTTCCCTTCACCATTTTGTAATCATCGTCTGATTACACAGTAGTTAACATCTGTTTCATGTTCTTCCCATAACCTTTATCAAACTGTTTGCTTCTTTTCCCAAGTGAATTTTCAAGACATGACTCTGAAATATAGGAGATCTTCTTTTCAGTCCTGTGCTGTAAGGACCTAAGACGTTTCATAATGAGTTAAACCAATGGTCCACTGAGCCCAGTATCCTGTTTCCAACAGTGGCTAATCTGGTCACTCTAAGGATCTTAAAGGAAAGATCCCGTCATTTTTACTCATTATCAGAAATAAGAGGTGGAAATCCTCACTTCTCCTTGGCTAATAAATGTTAATGGACCTGTCCTCCAAAATCCTGTCCATACCTTTTTTAAACCCAGCTATACTATTAACCTTGATTACATCCCTCGGGCAACAAATTTCACAGCTTAATTGTACATTGACTGAAAAAAACGTCCTTAAATTTGTTTTAAATCTGCTACCAGTCAGGCCGATACAGTAAAACCCATGGGAGAGGCGAGCGCCCGCTCTCCTGTGCGCACGATTTGGTATGCAAATGAGGGCCCGCGGTAAAAAGAGGCGCTAGGGACACTAGCGCGTCCCTAGTGCCTCTTTTTTGACAGGAGCGGCGGCTGTCAGTGGGTTTGACAGCCGACGCTCAATTTTGCCGGCATCTGTTCTCAAACCTGCTGACAGCCACGGGTTCGGAAAACTGACACCGGCATAATTGAGCGTCTGTCTTCCACCCCGCAGGCCGATTTTTTTTTTTTTTTTTTAATTTTACTTTTTTTTTTTTAATTTTAATAATACATATACCTTACTCCATCTATGCGCATAACACATTTACAAGGACATCTTATTACAGTTTGAATGCCGTATGCTCTTGCTAAGTTGGCTAAGGTTATAAATCTTTTTCGTCTTACTTGTGTTTCTTTGGCCACATCTGGATAGATCCAAATTTTTTGCCCCAGGTATAGAGAGGTTCTATTTAACATAAATGCTTTTAAAACTTTGTCTCTGTCCGAAGGCAGAGCAAATTTTACCAAGAGAGTACCTCTCTTCTCAACCTGGGAGCTAAAAGATGATTCTATCAACTCAGTAACATTTAGTGAAGTTTCTTGTATAGCTTGATCAGATATTATACCTTGTTTTCTTCCATTTATAAAGTACGCATTAATAATCGATGGAAAATTCTCAGGTGACCATGATAATATTTCAAGAAAGTAATTTTTCAATTGTTCCTTTGAGGAAACCATCTTACACTTTGGAAAATTGACAATTCTTAAATTTGGATACCTAACAGAATTTTCCAGTATCTCAACTTTTTTTGAAAGAGTCAATTCCCCTTGTATTATTGAAGTCTGAACATTTTTAATGAAGGTTAAATCCTCCTGTACTTTCGTCAAAGCTACCCCATAGTTAGTTACAATGGGGTTCAAGTTTAACACTACATTTTGCATTTCTTTTATATTGGTATTCAACTTCATTATATTATTTTGTAAAAGAGTTATAGCTTGCCACAACATTTCCATTGTCACATTTTTTTAATTTCCTGGTATTGCCATAGGCATAGAGGGTAAGGATTGAAAGTTAATTTGCTCTTGGCTGACGTTGTTCCTCCTGATGGATCAGATCTTCCGTCGGCTCCGCCCAAACACTCGCTGACTAAAGGCACCATCTGGGGGGGAGGGAATTCCTGACCTCTACCCCCATTCCACAGTACTCCTACATCACGTTCCTCCTCGAAAGGACTCGACTGTATAAACGGAGCCCGTATTACAGGAGGGCCAGGATCCGTGGTGGATATGCTGCTCTTAGGCGGTGCAGATGTTGTTGGGGCCCCGAGACTGAGACTAACTTCTCCCAACAGTAGTGAAGCTTGCTCGCCTTCAACTGCTGTAATGGGATTCTCCGGGGTCAAAAACTCTACAGGTGAGTAAAAGTTTGTCAACATTGTTTGTACTGGGATTGGTCTGACAGGGGTTGAGGCTTCCTGCCTCACCTTGCCCTTCCGCTTTGTATGCAGCATTAGCAACAATCGAAAAGAAGAAACAAAATTTTTCAAACAAGTTTAACCCTCTTCTCACGCTTCTGTTGTTTCCCAAATATTAATGGAGATGAGGTCCTGTTAGGGGGACCTGATCCAAGTCAGAAGGAGAGGTGGCCTTCCAGCCTTTGCAGGCCTAAGCCAGACCAAGCCGCACGCCCCTTACGGAGCGTGCGGCTTAGGCAGCACGCTGACGGTGGTGGGGCGCCGTCTGCCTCTCGATTTTATGGGCAGACGCTCTCCTCCTCAGTCACTTGGCGCCGCCTCCTCACACGCCCAGCGGGTTGGCTTAGGCTCCTGAGCTGTTCTAAGGGCATCCACCAAGTTGTTCCGGGGGGTTCTCTCACCGGGTGCAGGTAGGAGCTTGGTGCCCCTCACTCTCTCTCCACAGGCTCCCCTCCCTTTATCATTTTTGTTGTCCTCCTCTGCACCTTTTCTAGTTTGTGTTCTCCCTTAATGGAAAACTGCTGACTCCTTAAACTGAAATCATGTCAATTCTGAGACTCAATAACAACTTAACTGTGCAATCAAACAAAAATATTTTTTCATTTTTAAGATTTTCTATGCAACTTACAAATTAGCTACCATTACGTTCTATTGATGTCATATATTAAATCTCACTGCAGTCTAAATCCATTGAAATAAGGGGTAAAGCTAGGGCATCAAATGTGAGGCCAAACCCAGGCTAACAGTGCGCTCCACCGGAGTTCACTGTACTGTATCGGCCCGAGTGTTTTTATTTTTATTTCATTTCAGATTTATGTGCTACCTTACTGACTATTAAAGCACAAATACACTAAATAATATTCCCCAATAGTTAACTTAGCCCCAATACTTTAAAAAAAGGAAAATTTCACAAGTAAAACTTACTGATTCCTTTCAGCCACCAGCAAGGTGATCCTCTCCTCTCAGTGCTCCCACTGGATTGTGGGTTACTGAGCCCTTCCCTTGCAATATATATTGTGCTTCTAAGGTAAATTAGTGCAAAACAATCCCTTTGGAGATTTACACTACAGTTAGTTGTCCTGAGTAACTCACCGCTGTTCTGATTAACAAATGATGGTACCTAATCAAATCAAACACACAACCTTAACACTTCAGTTAATCAGCCAGAGTGACTCGCTGCTCTCTTGATTAGGTATACACTGCTCCTAGCTTATTTCTAGCTTCTGGCTACCTTTTTTTTTTTTTTAATATACAGTCTAACTTCTGTTTATTCGCTGCCTTACTGACTATTAAAGCACAAACACACTAAATAATATTCTCCAATAGTTAACTTCACCCAGATACTTTTAAAAAATAAAATTTCCCAAGCAAAACTTACCGATTCCTTTCATCCACCAGCATGGTGATCCTCTCCTCTCAGTGCTACCCTCTTCTGTGTGGACATTTTATATCTCTGCCCAGATTGTATTGTGGGAGTCATTGGAGCAGGTGAGAGTGGCCAAAAAGACTTAAAATCTGAGGTGAATTTGGAGCTCAGAATTCAGGCAGCCATTTCGCAACATGGAAGAAGAGCACCCCCCTTCTGTTGTGGTTTTATGTAGAGTGGACCCAGATTACTACAGATCTGTAGGTCCTGAATATATTTTTAAGGGGATACATGCCCACGTGCATCTCCCCATTACCAGATGCCTATATGATTTTCCCATGCACATCTCAAATTAAAAGAGAGATAGTAAGAGCTACATTGCAAAGATCGCAGGACCTGGAGCCATAGACCCAATCCCTCCTCAGAAAAGGGCTCAAGGAACCTACTCAATTTATTTCATCCTGTTCTAATTTTACAAGGAGTCAACAAGTTCTTGAGGATTCCCCACTTCAGGATAGTGACCCTCCATTCAGTAATGGTGGCAGTAAGAAGAGAATTTCTGTCATCATTAGGTCTGGCAGAGGCTTATCTTCATATACCTATCATAACTTCTCACCACAGTAGTCTTCATTTTTACATCCTAGACCATCACTGCTAGGCTTTCCCTTTCTGGCTCACGACTGCCCTGAGGACTTTCACCAATGTCATGGTAGTAGTGGCAGCAGATCTTTGCAAACAGGAGAGAATAGTACACCCTTGTTTGGCTCATCAGGGTAAAAAACCATCCAGTAGACCTGGTGAGCTTCGGCCATTGTAGTCCAGCTTCTAGGCTGGGTTGGGTTGGGTGGTAAACTATGAAAAGAGAAACTTAGAGCCCTCTCAATCCCTAGAGTTCTTTGGTGCTCTCTTTGATATGGGAGAAAATTGCTTGACCGAAACATATGAAATACTCTAGCAGGAGGAAAAGGAAGGTACATTTTTTTCTTACCTGATAATTTTCTTTCCTTGAGTCCTGCTAGACCAGTCTAGACATCACCCAGGAATACAGGGACCACAAGTGGAGATGCCAGATGTAATCTGGATCTCTCTATCTCTCTCCATCTTTTCTCTCTCCCCTGAGATGGGGAATAATCTTGAGGGACAATTTTATAATTTTTTTTTTTTATATGAAAGTGCTGAGAAGTGGGGTCCTTGTCCATTTGCTTTGACAGTAGGCTACTGGCAAGAGCCTATGACTACTCCTCCTTTATAGTCGAGGAGGAGATCAAGAAGGGGATGTGCCCTCTGTCTCTGGCAGCTGAGGAGCAGAGAAATCCCAAGTGTAAGGATTGGTCTAGCAGGACGCAAGGAAAGAAAATGATCAGATAAGAACAAATTTTACCATCTGCCACACAATCAACAAACCTGAAGTTCTCCCACTTCCTAATTCAATCATCTGAAGAAAGCTACATTGTGACTGCCTTCAGTCTCAGCTTCTCTGTTTGCTGCTCCAGCCCCTCCCATTAGGCAGCCTGCAGGGAATGGCTGAGGCTGGAGCAGACACTGGAGAGAATACTATTCCCTAATCCTACCCCTCACCTCCTGTTGACCCCCACTCATGACCTGAAGGGATTAGGAAGGGAGGGTTGAGGTTGGAGTGGACAGAACAAGCAATCAGAATGTTTGATCCCTTAAAGATTTCTTAAATCAAACCAAAGATGATTTTGATATAATTCCTGGATGGAGAAATGTCCCTTTTGAACAGGGGGTCCCCAAACTACAGCCTGTGGGCTACATCTAGCTTGCAGAGAAACGTTTTCTAGTCCATCAAACTTTCCCTGCCTGGAGCCAAATCCATTTAAAGTCAAGGTTTAATTTTTTATTTTTTTTGCTCATGTGCTGCAACAGTAAAGGCTTGAATGCTGGTAGGGTTCCCAACTTTTGCCTGTGTAAAATGTCTACAAGATACAATACTTGTGGCAATTTATCTAATATATCACACAACAACAATATTCAATAATACATAGTGACATATAAATACGTTTCTCAATCTTTATTAATGAAAAAAGTGTTAAAAATCCCAACCAATTTTCTTTTAAATATACCCCGGATCACCACATTTAAAAATTCACCAACATCATACTCTTTCACATCCCACTCATTCAACACATTCACACATCAATTTGTGCAAAAAATCTTTGAAATTCACATTAGATATACAACAAATGTCTCATATTCGTTTGATAAGCAGAAAGAGTCCAATTTCACCAAGATTCTTCTTCGTTCCCAGAACGTCAAATACTTCAATATATCTTTATCCTCTTGACATGTTTCGCCTTTCTTCAGGCTTCTTCAGGAGAGCTTTTATGAAGTCTCCTACTGCTTATGTCCTCAATTGTTATCCAAAGGAATAGTTTCTCTACAAACATTTTACAAATTTAATTAATATCTTAATTCAGAAAAATTTTTACTCTCAACATCTCTCAAATCTATTCTTAAACATTTCATCATTAGCTATATTACCTGAACGTCCCAGCTAATCTCTCTCGGACGAGCAGCAGATATCCCCGACTCTTATTTCATATCATCTTTTAAAGATTTAAATACATCTCACTTCACCTAAAGTCAAGTAAATCAGGAAACATAAAACTTTCAAAACTCCAAAGATTGAATTTCACACATGTATAGATTGTATAAGAGAATCCTACCTTTTCATATTACAGCGAAAGAACGCCATGACCAAACCTTCAGACAACGTCAAGACCGAGTGAGTCAACGGAAGTATAACTTTCAATTTCCTCCAACCCTTTAAATTCCATTGAACCAATCACAACAGACTATTTCTCCAAACTCCACCCCTCAGTCACCCGCCAAATTCAAACCTATCAACACAGTAGTTTGTTTCCACAGCGCTCTACTCAAACTTTAAAGGCATGCCGCCCAATCGATTTTATCATTTAATCCCTTTGGCCACATAGTTCCCAAAGTGTAAATCCATCACTGCTCTGTTTGCAATAATTTTTTATTTACATTGCCTCCACGTCTACTACAAATCTCCTGTAAAACAAAGAAACGAAGCTCTTCTACCAAATGTTGATGCTCCCGCCAATGTTTTACAAGCGGCGCTGTCTCCACTTCATTTCTAATCCTACTACAATGTTCAAGTATGCGAAGTCTGATCACTCTCGATGTCTTTCCTACATAAAAAAGCCCACATGGGCACTGTATTATGTATACCACTGACCGTGTCTGACATGTTGTAAAATTTCTCAAATCTGCTGCTCGTCCGAGAGAGATTAGCTGGGACGTTCAGGTAATATAGCTAATGATGAAATGTTTAAGAATAGATTTGAGAGATGTTGAGAATAAAAATTTTTCTGAATTAAGATATTAATTAAATTTGTAAAATGTTTGTAGAGAAACTATTCCTTTGGATAACAATTGAGGACATAAGCAGTAGGAGACTTCATAAAAGCTCTCCTGAAGAAGCCTGAAGAAAGGCGAAACATGTCAAGAGGATAAAGATATATTGAAGTATTTGACGTTCTGGGAACGAAGAAGAATCTTGGTGAAATTGGACTCTTTCTGCTTATCAAACGAATATGAGACATTTGTTGTATATCTAATGTGAATTTCAAAGATTTTTTGCACAAATTGATGTGTGAATGTGTTGAATGAGTGGGATGTGAAAGAGTATGATGTTGGTGAATTTTTAAATGTGGTGATCCGGGGTATATTTAAAAGAAAATTGGTTGGGATTTTTAACACTTTTTTCATTAATAAAGATTGAGAAACGTATTTATATGTCACTATGTATTATTGAAAAATGTGTAAAATGTCTGGCATAGCACCACAGTTAGGGTGGCAATTCTGATGGGGTCCCCACTCCCTGCCAGCAGAAGTCTGGCACGGTGACAGCCTGCAGGCTGCAGTTAGTGTAGCTGTGTTTAAAAAAGGATTGGATAAGTTCTTGGAGGAGAAGTCCATTACCTGCTATTAATTAAGTTGACTTAGAAAATAGCCACTGCTATTACTAGCAACAATAACATGGAATAGACAGTTTTTGGGTATTTGCCAGGTTCTTATGGCCTAGATTGGCTACTGTTGGAAACAGGATGCTGGGCTTGATGGACCCTTTTTGCCTGACCCAGTATGGCATGTTCTTATGTTCCTTTTGCTAGTGGGATTCCCACTGCCCACCAATAAAAAAGGAAGCTGTGGCAAGTGAGGGGAAGGAGATGGGAGCCTAAGGGAATGGAATGTGGGTGAGGAGGAGGCAGTGTTTGTGAGGAGAAGAGGTTGCTAGAAGTGTGAGGCAGGTGAGCATGAGAGGAAGAAAGTGTGGGTGAGAGGAGGGAAATGACATGAGAGGAAGAGAAGGGTGTGTGAGGGATGCCATGGTAGGAGGAAGGATGTGTAAGTGGGGAGGGGGAAGAGGGAAAAGGAGGAGAGAGGGAGTGTGAGTGGAGGGGATGGTGTGAAAGAGGCGTGGCACACTCTCTCCCATACACTCTCTTCCATACAAGAGTGTATGGGAGAGAGTGTGCCACAAACACCACCCTGCCATTCACTTCCCCCTATTTTCCCAGGGGATGCAGGTGTACAGTTCCCCAAGTTGTGGCAGGATTGCAGACTTACTAGAAATATTTTTTTACTGCCCTAGCTCTTTGGGAACCCTACCTCTGTCATCCCCCTTCCACAGCATTTGAAATCACAGAAAGGGCCAGGCTTCAAGGGGGATTGCCCGCCTCTCACCCCCTTTTCCACCCTCAACAAAGTTCCAAGGGAGACACCCTCTTTCCCTAGCTCTCTCAGTGATTTGAAATGTCACATTTTGCCCTTTGGTTAAAAAATCTGAGGACCCCTGGTTTAGAAAATTTCACATATGTATAAAGGTTCTAGCACCTGCATATGTGGCCAGCCATACACCAGCTACAAACATCTCTGGATGTGGTTTGAAAGCCTGGTGTCCCCACAGCTGGCAAAGAGGGCATTAGTTTCACTTCACAGAAGCCTTGACAATTGGCACTACTGCTCACAAGTTTCAAACGTGTGCTAATTCAACCTGTTTTTATGTCTGTTACCAATATGCAATATTTATGCACATATTTGTCTGTGTAATTAACATCATGACAAATGATAAAAAGTTGGCTTTTATTACATTTTGTATTTGTATATAGCTTCACAAAGTTTTTAAACTATTTAAGTTTTCAATAAAAAATAAATGTTTTTGCATAGTGAGAGATGTGGAACTTTATCCAAAATTAATCAAATTTGCTAGATAATTGTCACAGATTTTGCTAACTCTTGCCATAGAATCTTGAAAAGTCTGCCGCAGGAAACCCAGATGCTCTATTCTTAAGTGAAGACTGAAGCAAATTCATTTAGTTTTTTGCTGTGGCCTTGTGTTGCCTGAGCATGCCTTTCCTTTACACCCCCATCGCAGTTATCTAATGGCCCAATTGACATCTTCCCAGTTTCTTGTTTTTTGATGTACTTCAGAGTTTTATTAGTAATTTATGCCTCTATGGCAAATTTCCCCAAAATCTCTCTTAGCCTGCCTTATTAACGTTTTACATCCAATTTGTCAGTGCTTATGCGCTTCTCTGTTTTCCTCATTAGGTCCTGCTTTCCATTTTTTTTAAAGGATGCCTTTTTAGCTTTAGTAACCTCTTTTGCAGCACCATCTGCAATGCTGGAAAACCATTTCTTCTTCTGTTGACCATTTTTAATTTGTGAAATATATTTCATCTGGGCTTCCAAGATGATACTTTTAAACAGTCTTCATTCCTCATGCAATAACTGCTCTATTTGGTGTCTTTCCAACTAGTTTCCTCATTTAATCATCATCTCCCTTTTTTAAAGTTAAACACTATAGTAGTTTTATTTACTATTCTCTCTCCAGTGATTGTCAGATTTCATTGTGCTATGATCATATTGCCAAGAGGCTCCACCCAAGTTACCGACCAGATCCTAGGTTTCACTGAGAACTTGATATTAAATAGCCACCACCCTTTGTCTGTTCTGGGACTAGCTGCTCCTAAATGAATGATTACAATACTGGATTTATTCAGTTGTACTGATATTATTGCCCTGGTTATCCAAAATAAAGGAAAATCAGCTAAAATCCCACATGTAATTGAAGGCAAGCAAGTTTTAAGTCATAGACTTCTTTGCTCAAGGATACTAACAGAATAAATATACAGTAGATCCCACTTTATTGAAGCAGCCTTGATGAGTATAATACCATTCGTGATGATGACAAAGAAATTATCACTCAAAAAGAAAAAGTGGTCACATGAAACTATGATTTAAAAAAAATAGATTTACAAACTCTGCCATCTCTAAAATCTATAATGAAGCCTTTATTAAAGGTCCCACAGGTTCCTTCTTTCTACAAGCCCATGAAACCTCTGCAAGGATTCAGAACAGAAAACTTTCTTCATTCACTTCCAAGGAACACTTAGGTTGGGGACCAAAATTTATATTCCAAAGTTCTGAGATTTTGCTTCATAATCAAAATTATGCTGTCAAGAAATGCTGGTATATTAAAAGAACAAAGTTTGGTGCAAGAATCCCTAGACCTATTTATTAGTCGTCTGGGGCCAGGCTCTAGGCAATGTACACAATTTACATACATAATAAAATCAAAACAAATTCTAAAACATAGATTATATAATAAAAAAAAATAATTTCAGTTTGACCAAATAGTTTTGCTATCTTTGCCTATTTGTTTCTATCATCTCACAAGAAAGCCCGTTGGAAGAGAAAGGAGGTTTAACACAAGTCATTAGATATAGGCTTTCAGGTAGGGAGCTCCAGGGTATCAGGGCAGTCACAGAAAAAGCCTTCTCTCTGGTCTCGGCCAGGCATGCCATACTTTCTGATGGAATGCCCAATAATCCTCATTGGGAGGAGCACAATGCACAGGTGGAGTTATAAACATGGAGCATTGCGTTTACCCTGAGAAAAGATTCTAGACTCAACAGTCTGTGTACCAGTATTGCTCTTTTATATTAGGAACGAGTGTAGTTCAAAAAAGATCAATATTATGCGGTCTCTGATGCTTCACCCAGAGATTAAACAAGCAGCAGAATTATGCAATAATTGCAATGCCCTTAAAGCAGAGACTGGAAGGTCTGTATACACAGAGTTACAGTAATCCAAAAGAGTGGAACCAGGCTGCTGGTGCTAACTTTTAAAAAGGAGATAGAGTAGCTTTTAAATTAGAACAAGAGGGAAAGCAGATAGTCACTCAGCAGTACATTGTTCGGAGAAATGTATCTTTGAAGGATACTAATGAAATAGAAGAGTTAGGGCATTCCAACAGAGAGGTTCCAATAAAAGCAAAAGTAGTCTATGTGCCTATAAGTAAAGAATCACCTGAGCTAAAGAATTCCACATTATCCCTATCAACTGAAAAGCAGATTGTTAATACAAACAAAAACACACTTTTAAATGTCTGTATGCCAATGCCTGAAGTCTAAGAAGTAACATAGGAGAATGAATGATGAGATAGACATAACTGACATCTCAGAGACCTGGTGGAAGGAGGATAACCAGTGGGATGGTGCTATATCAGGGTACAAATTATATTGCAATGATAGGAAGGATCAACTTGGTGGGGATGTGGCACTTTATGTCTAGGAGGATATAGAGTCCAACAGGATAAAGATCATACAAGCTCAGTAGACTATCTGGGTCGAAATCCCATGTGTGTTGGGAAAGAGTATAGTGATAGGAGTATACTATAGTCGACCTGGACAAAATAATCAGACAGATGATGAAATTCTAAGAAATCAGGGAAGCAAACCAATTTGGCAGTGCAGTAATAATCGGAAATTTCAATTATCCCAATGTTGACTGGGTAAATGTAACATCAGGACATGCTAGAGACAAAGTTCCTGGATGGAATAAATGACTGCTTCATGGAACCAACGAGAGAGGGAGCTATTCTTAGTGGAATGCAGGATTTGGTGAGGGAGGTAATAGTGATCATAACATGATAAAATTTGAACTAATGACTAGAAGGGGGACAATATGTAAAGCTACAGCTCTAACACAATTTTGAAAAGGAAAACGTTGATAAAATGAGGAAAATAGTTTAAAAGAAATTGAAAGGTGCAGCTGCAAAGGTTAAAAATGTACAATAGGCATGCACATTGTTTAAAAATACAATCTTAGAAACGCAGTCCAGATGTATTCTATGCATTAAGAAAGGTGGAAGGAAGGCAAAACGATTACTGGCATGGTTAAAAGATGAGGTGAAAGAGGCTATTTTAGCTTTAAAAAAAATCCTTCAAAAACTGAAAGAAGGATCCATCTGAAGAAAATAGGAAAAAGCACAAGCATTGTTAAGTGTAAAACATTGATAAAGCAGGCTAATAGAAAATTTGAAATGAAGTTGGCCGTAGAGGCAAAAACTTATAATAAAAACTTTTTAAAATATATCTGAAGTAGGAAACCAGTGAGGGAGTCAGTTGGACCGTTAGATGACCAAGAGGTTAAAGGGGCTCTTAGGGAAGATAAGGCCATTGCAGAAAGACTAAATGAATTATTTGCTTCTGTGTTTACTAATGAGGATGTTGGGGAGATACCAGTTCCAGAGATGGTTTTCAAGGGTGATGAGTTATATGAACTGGACCAAATCACTGGCCTACTACTGAAAGTTGTAGTAGGCCAGATTGACCAACTAAAGAGTAGCAAATCACCTGGACCGGATGGCTAACTGGCTAAAAGACAGGAAACAGAGAGTAGGATTAAATGGGCAATTTTCTCAGTGGAAGGGAGTGGACAGTGGAGTGCCTCAGGGATCTGTATTGGGACCCTTACTTTTCAATATATTTATAAATGATCTGGAAAGAAATACAACGAGTGAGATAATCAAATTTGCAGATGACACAAAATTGTTCAGAGTAGTTAAATCACAAGCAGATTGTGATAAATTGCAGGAAGACCTTGTGAGACTGGAAAATTGGGCATCCAAATGGCAGATGAAATTTAATGTGGATAAGTGCAAGGTGATGCATATAGGGAAAAATAACCCATGCTATAATTACACAATGTTGGGTTCCATATTAGGTGCTACAACCCAAGAAAGAGATCTAGGTGTCATAGTAGATAACACACTGAAATCGTCGGTACAGTGTGCTGCGGCAGTCAAAAAAGCAAACAGAATGTTGGGAATTATTAGAAAGGGAATGGTGAATAAAACGGAAAATGTCATAATGCCTCTGTATCGCTCCATGGTGAGACCTCACCTTGAATACTGTGTACAATTCTGGTCGTCGCATCTCAAAAAAGATATAATTGCGATGGAGAAGGTACAGAGAAGGGCTACCAAAATGATAAGGGGAATGGAACAGCTCCCCAATGAGGAAAGACTAAAGAGGTTAGGACTTTTCAGCTTGGAGAAGAGACGACTGAGGGGGGATATAATAGAGGTGTTTAAAATCATGAGAGGTCTAGAACGGGTAGATGTGAATCAGTTATTTACTCTTTCGGATAGTAGAAAGACTAGGGGGCACTCCATGAAGTTAGCATGGGGCACATTTAAAACTAATCGGAGAAAGTTCTTTTTTACTCAACGCACAATTAAACTTTGGAATTTGTTGCCAGAGGATGTGGTTAGTGCAGTTAGTATAGCTGTGTTTAAAAAGGGATTGGATAAGTTCTTGGAGGAGAAGTCCATTACCTGCTATTAAGTTCACTTAAAGAATAGCCACTGCCATTAGCAATGGTAACATGGAATAGACTTAGTTTTTGGGTACTTGCCAGGTTCTTATGGCCTGTTGGAAACAGGATGCTGGGCTTGATGGACCCTTGGTCTGACCCAGTATGGCATTTTCTTATATTCTTATGGTATGCACCACAGGGTTCTGAAGGAACTCAAAAATGACATTTCAGATCTGTTAGTTAAAATTTGTAACCTATCATTAAAATCATCCATTGTACCTGAAGAATAGAGATTGGCCAATGTAACCCCAATATTTAAAAAGGGCTTCAGGGTTGATCCGGGAAACTATAGACCAGTGAGAGCCTGACTTCTGTGCTAGGAAAAATAGTGTTAACTATTCTAAAGATGAATATCAGAGCATATAGAAAGACATGGTTTTGTTAGATCATTATGTCTCTAAATGCCAAGAAAAGTTTTTGGAAATACAATCGCAGGTTAATTTGTTGTCAACTAAATTATCTGGTATAGAAGAAAATGAAAAGAAAACTCAAGAATTCAAAGCTGCCACAGTTAAAGATCGAGAAGTTCTTGCAAGATGTATAGAACATTTGGAGAACAATTGCAGACATCTTAACTTGCGTTTTCTTAATTTCCCAAGAGTGGTTGGGGAAATTCTGTTTACAACTTTAAAGAAATTTCTGCAAGCAACTCTGGGGTTTTCAAGTGAAAATTTATCTTCTATAAATATTTGCTTTTTTCTTCCAAAATCCAGAACCTCTAGAATGGTTGCAAATGTTCAATTTCAAAATGATCTATCTAATTTTCTAGATAATTCAGCAATGGAAGTTCTAGATAGAGGAACGTTATTGGTTTCTTTCATCTCCTCTTTAGATTTAAATGTTGTAATGAAAAGTTACTTCAGGAAGTATCCTGTTAGTTATTTTGATTTACCTGTAAAACGTT
Source organism: Rhinatrema bivittatum (assembly GCF_901001135.1). NCBI lineage: Eukaryota > Metazoa > Chordata > Amphibia > Gymnophiona > Rhinatrematidae > Rhinatrema > Rhinatrema bivittatum. The sequence continues at coordinate 129,273,746 of NC_042619.1, read as the reverse complement.
TTTCTGATTTAGCTTCAATTACCCAAATTCCACGAAGAGGGTTTTTAACCCTCTGCCAAGACCTTGTTGCTTTAAGTTTTTCTGTTTTACTTCGTTTTCCTTGTAAATTGTGTAATGGAGAAAAGGGTGTGAATGTTTTATTTTTTTTTCTCTCCTGAACAGTTAAAGTTATTTGTGGAGTCAAAGAAACCTACCACTTCTTCCCCGATAAGCACATGAAAAATAAGCGCTAGATGACTGTGCTGTACTTTTTCTTTCTTCCTTTTTTTTTTTCTCTCTTCTAAATTCTCCCTGTAAAATCCATTCTCCTCCCCTCATTTCTAATTGTATTTTGCTGGGAAGTGGATTAGATATTAGACCTTGATTTTATTTCGATTTTGCTGACATTGATTGTGATTATCCACTGATTTCTGTAACAAACTATGGGGGTCATTTATCAAAATGCGCTAAGGCATTTTCACGTGCGTTAAGGGCTTATCACATGCGAAAAGCCCCATTAACGCATGCGAAAACGTCTTTAACGCATGCGATAGCACCATATCGTATGGTGCGATGAAAATTTGAAAAAGAGGAGGGGTTAGGGGTGGGGAGTGGGCTGGGTTTGCCAATCTGCAAAATGCTATTGCTCAGACTTAATGCCGATGTTAACTACACCTTTTTGAATAGCGTTAAGCCATGCGATAGCTTGCGTTACGGGTTTATCGCATTTTGCGATGTCTCCTGAAAGGCCTGTTTGAGTTACAGCTGAGAAAGAGAGAGAGAGAGACTAGCCATAGTGTCCTCTCCCTAGATAGATATTTGTATCCCTATGGTCGTGAACATTTGATGACCCTTGGAGTGAGGACACTCACCCAAAGATCAGATTTGGGCAATGTTTTCTCAGCCTAGGTTGAGAGAGCCCATCAAGCTAGGCTGAGAGAACATTGCCCAAATCTGATCTTTGGGTGAGTGTCCTCACACCAAGGATCACGAGAGACCACTGTTCTGTTCGTACGTCTAACATTGAATGTCAAAGTGGCCCCTAACCCCCTACACTAATACCTAAACCTCACCTTGAGTTACTAGGTGGGCCTACCATAGGGATACAAATACCTATCTAGGGAGAGGACACTATGGCTAGTCTCTCTCTCTCTCGCTCCCCACCCCAGTGCGTGACTGCAGGAAATACAACAGGTCGGGCACTTATCGCAGATTCTGCTAACGTAGCTCTTCGGATAGCTAGTTAGCACAAATTGCGATAAACTGTTTATTAGCATAAAACACGCCCCTTTTGCTATCACATGCGATACTTATCGCATTTTGATAACTCCAGGCCTATGTTGTTTGTAAAATTAAAAATCCATAAAGAGTTTAAAAAAAAAGACATGGTTTAATGGAACACAGTCAGCATGGATTTACCCAAGGCAAGTCTTGCCTCACAAATCTGTTTCATTTTTTTGAAGGGCTTAATAAACATGTGGATAAAGGTGAACCGGTAGATGTAGTGTATTTGGATTTTCAGAAGGCATTTGACAAAGTCCCTAATGAGACGCTTCTAAGAAAATAAAAAAGTCATGGTATAGGAGGCGATGTCCTTTTGTGGATTACAAACTGGTTAAAAGATAGGAAACAGTGGAAAAGGGTAAACAGTGGAGTGCCTCACGAATCTGTACTTGGACCAGTGCTTTTCAATATATTTACAAATGATCTAGAAAGGAATATGAAGAGTGAGGTAATCAGATTTGCAGATGATACAAAATTATTAATTCATAAGTGGATTGTAATAAATTGCAGGAGGACCTTGCAAGACTGTTAGATTGGGCATCCAATTGGCAGATGAAATTTAATGTGAACAAGTGCAAGGTGTTGCATACAGGGAAAATAACCTATGCTGTAGTTACACTGTTAGGTTCCATATTAGGAGCTACCACCCAGAAAAAGATCTAGGCGTCATAGTGGATAATACATTGAAATCGTCTGCTCAGTGTGCTGCGGCATTCAAAAAAGCAAACAATGTTAGAAATTATTAGGAAGGGAATAGTGAATAAAATGGAAAATGTCATAATGCCTCTGTATCACTCCATGAGACCGCACCTTGAGTACTGTGTACAGTTCTGGTTGAGACATCTCAAAGATATAGTTGCACTGGAGAAGGCACAGAGAAGGGTGACCAAAATGATAAAGGGGATGGAACAGCTCCCCTCTGAGGAAAAGCTAAAGAGGTTAGGGCTTTTCAGCTTGGAGAAGAGACAGCTGAGGGGGATATGATAGAGGTTTCTAAAATTTTGAGAGGTCTAGAATGTGTAAATGTGAATTGGTTATTTTCTCTTTTGGATAATAGAAGGACTAGGGGGCCCTCCATGACGTTAGCAAGTAGCAAATTTAAAACAAATGTGAGAAATTTCTTTTTCACTCAACACACAATTAAGCTCTGGAATTTGTTGCCAGAGGATGTGGTTAGTGCAGTTAGTATAGGTGGGTTTAAAAAAGGTTTGGATAAGTTCTTGGAATAGTCCATTAACCATTAATCAGGTTGGCTTAGGGAATAGCCACTGCTATTACTGTCATCAGTAGCATGAGATCTACTTAGTGTTTGGGTACTTGCCAGGACTGGTAGTCTAGACTGGCCACTGTTGGAAACAGGATGCTGGGCTTGATGGACCCTTGGTCTGACCCAGTACGGCAATTTCTTATGTTCTTAAAACTTGGATCACTGAATGAAGCTCTGATTAGCCTAGGAGAGGATTTAAACTGCAAAATATGTTATTTAAAAAATCCAGCTCTTACTACAGATTCAGTCTGCATTAGAAAGGTCATATTGGAATCAATCCAGTTACTTAAGCATGGGATGGGATGCTACCATTAAAAGAGTATTTTTGATGGTTAAAGAATAAGGGGCTGTCACTACACCATCACATTGCAATATCAGTACAGCAACTTGAGTTTAACAAGGTAATTTTAGAACAGTCTGTGTTGGGCTAAATTCTGAGTGTAGAAAATACACACAAACGTTTAGCATAAATTTTCAAAATTGACTTTGTGCATAAATCAGCTTAAAAATTAGAGGGTGTGTGCAGAACCCTGGCAGCATTCACACACACACACACCTGTAACTTACCAGATGTAAAGTATACTATGCACATACTTTCAAAAATCAAAAGTATGAGCGTAAATGGTTTCTCCACACCCCTCCACCTTCAGAAAGCTTCTTTCTAGTATGCATAAAAATGTGTGAAATCATTTTTGCATATACTTTTACATGTACAATCCCTTGGGTAATTTCTAACATTTTTGCACATCCAAGAGAAAACAATCTTTAGTCTGGCCAGCTTTCTTCTTCCCACGCAACTTTAAAGAACAAGAGGGTTCAAGTATTTTCATACCGCCAGACTCACCAAATTGGTTAATCAGTGCAAATATAGATTGCAGCAAAAAATCTCATTAGTTCAGTTTTGTGCATTTGCACTCAAGTTGCTTTCTTCTACCCTGATGAACTGGAAAGTGTTAATTGCTTACCTGTAACTTATTCTCCATCATCAGAACATTGATCCACATAAATAGGTCAGGTGACCATGTCTTGTACATTGATTGGAAAGCTTATTCTGAGCTTTCTAGGAAAGTTGTGAACATACACTTTAGGCTTACCATGTGCCACTAGACTTGATGTTCTTCAGCTGACTTTACAGCCTAGCTGAGTAACTATTTTAATTAGGGTAAAAGGAAGGAGGGTAGGTTGTATGGATCATTATTCTCCTGCTATCAGGGAGCTTCTATCATAATTACACTTTACCTGATAGCAAAAAAACCAAACAGTTCATACAAATGATAGTACCTTCTAACAGCTTATCATCAAATGAAAAGTGGAAAAACATGATGAACAAAGTCAACACTTGGAACACTAGAAAAATTTTATTGAGAAAATCTATTTTATTATTTTTAAAAATAATTTCTGGAACTATAAATCATGGAACCAAGAATAACCATGGAAAGCAACAGAAATAAGCACCAGGAAGAAGGAATTTAGGCTGTATTCTACAAAAAGGCCTTGTAAGCCAGACAGTATAAACCTAGAATCCCAACAAAAATCCATATCAAGGTAATAGTAACTAATGACTGTTTGAACAGAGCTCTATGTTGCAGTATTGCAAAGCTCTTCTACTTTGGCAGAAGAAGACCGGAAGGCTCATCTGTATACTGTGCCCAGCATCCCCCGGGAGAGGACTCCAGAGGTCACAGCAAGCAAACCAGGTTTGGAACTCCACAGCCCTAGCTTCCAGAGGCCTCGCACTCTTTGCAGTAGAAGAGGACTGGAAGGCTCATCTGCATACTGCTCCCAGCATCCCCCGGGAGAGGACTCCAGAGATCACAATGAGTGATCCATGTTTCAAACTCCACTGTGCTGTGGTGGTATAATATCCTCATCTGAAACTAAGACTGGAATATCTTCCAGGTTCTAAAATTAGAGATGGAGGTCAGTTGGAAATAGAGTTACTAGAGAGCAAATGAGTTCTGATGTTTCTAGATGCAGTTCTTGGCCTAGTAATTTTCTTGGCGAGACCATTCTGGTGACTGTTGAAGGGAGAAGCATTGTGTCTCCCTCTGATCCCATAAATTAACTCGTGTCCCATGTATAGTTGTGTAGGAAGAGTTGCAGTCCAGTGTCAATGTTTCTGAATGTAAAGGCATCGAGGAAAGATGTGTAGCTGATTTATGCATTGACGATGCCGGAGATTTTTGTTTTGATGGTGCCGACAGTAGTCTATGAGTAAATAGCACCAATGTACTCAAGTGTCTATTCTTTTGTGAGGCAGAGTGCTTTGAGTGATCTATGGACCGGTGCCTTTTTTTTTTAATGTATGTCAGCTATGTCTACTCAACCCCAAGGATTCAGCCTGGTGGGGGAGATATTTTGGAGGAGCTCTTGCTCAACATCCTTCCCAGTGAGGCAGATGAAATTGCGCTTCGGAAGGAGGACCAACTACGGCTTTTCTGAACCTTTTGCAGTTCCTCCATTTTGTATGCCTTTGCTTTTTGTGTACACCAGGACATCAGTCCACAGTTACAACTAGCTTGGCTGTGGTCATGACCCAGGCAAATATAACAAAGCTTATGTCTATCTATAATGGAACATTTTTCTGCCACAAATACAGTTCTTAAAACCACATACTGTGAGCTGCTTCTTTCCTGTAAAGTCCAGGGGAAAGCGGGCGAATGCCCGCTCTCCTGTGCGCGCGATTCAGTATGCAAATTAGGCCCGGCGGTAAAAACAGGTAAAAGGAGGCACTAGGAACACTAGCGCATCCCTAGCGCCTCCTTTTGGACCGAAGCAGCGGCTGTCAGTGGGTTTGACAGCCGACGCTCAATTTTGCCGGCGTCGGTTCTCGAGCCCGCTGACAGCCACGGGTTCGGAAACCGGACGCCAGCAAAATGAGCGTCCGGTTTTCGACCCGCGGGCCGACTTCAAATTTTTTTTTTTTTTTTTTACTTTTGGTAACTTTCGGGAGCTCCAACTTAATATCGCCATGATATTAAATCGGAGGGTGCACAGAAAAGCAGTTTTTACTGCTTTTCTGTGCACTTTCCTGGTGCCCGAAGAAATTAGTGCCTACCTTTGGGTAGGCGCTAATTTCTGAAAGTAAAATGTGCGGCTTGGCTGCACATTTTCCTTTCTGAATCACGCGGGAATACCTAATAGGGCCATCAACATGCATTTGCATGTTGCGGGCGCTATTAGGTTTGGGGGGGGGGTTGGACGTTACCCCTTACTGAATAAGGGGTAACGCTAGCGCATCAAACGCGTGTCCAATCGAGGGTTAACAGTGCGACGGAGTGCACTGTACTGTATCGGCCCGACTGTGAGGAAGAAATCTTTTTTCTTCTTCTCTTTTTTCCTAGGTAGCACTGAAAAGTGCTGTTTATGGGGCTGCTGAAGTAGTAAGGCAACTTTTAGAAAGAAAAAAGTATAGATTATTAGAAAAAATGTGACAAAGATAAAGGTAGACTGAAGTGGCTTTTGAGACAATGCCCGAGTGGGAATTATTGCAAAAGCTCTACTAGGTTGTAGAGAGAGGTCTGTTCGGTACGATTGGATGATGTCGCCTCCACTTCACTACTAATTCAGCCCTACTTATCGATGGAAAAGGATATATATGACATATTAAGATGGGAAATTGGAAAGAACTAGTTGTATGATCAAGCTAAATGATAAGGATGCAAACAATCTGGGAATGTTTCTTCAAAGGTACATGGCTATATGTTGCCTAATGCAAAAATGCTGATGAGCTGAGAATATAGGTCATTGAAAACTACTGTCCCCTCACAGTTATGCTATTTTATTTTAAAAAATTCTTTAAATCAGCTTATGGCATGGTAGTGTTATTTCAACATTTGTATTCCTCCCTGTGTAATAATTGTTTGTTATCCATGTTAAAACTAACATCAATAAAATATAATGTACTAGAAGACTAGCATTCAGTGTCAGGCTTTTCATGTTCTAGTTAGTAAAGAATGAATACTGAAGAACAGACTATTTTTCTATCTTTTTTTTTTTGCAAAGCCTCTAAAGGTTAAAGATCCACTGTGTTGTTAGTTGTCTGTAGAGGATGGAAAATCAGAAAGTGAAAGACAGAAAGCCAAGAACAAACTAAGTCAAATCAATGGATCAAGCTGCAATCCCACAGACTTCATTACTGTAGTCTAGGAAGTTCCAAGGACCTTGAAACTTGGATTAATTGCCTTGACATGACAAGTAAAACTGGCATCTAAATGATCCAGTCATTACTTAACCTTCACTGTTATTTTAGCTCACTCTTTCTGATTAACAGAGAATAGAGCCAAGGTTTAAGCTGATATCACCTGGCTTGTCAAGCTTTGTTTAGGAATTAAATTGTGCATGTGTGTGGTTGAAGTGCCATGATGTGTGCTACCTGGTGGAGGTGGGGAGTCTATTTTGAAAGATTATTTCAGATACTGTTCTCTCTTAAGGAATAATTTGGATGTTTAACAAATCCCACCATGGCGTAGACCTTTTCCTTCTAGCCTGTATCTCATGTAATGCTTTAGGGTCCAGACTTTTTCTTGCCATCATTGCAAAGACCAAATATATAGAAAAATCAAAGTGGATAGAGAAATGAACTTCGTTGGTATAAAAGTAGTACATTATTTCTTTTTCAGGGAAGGGCTGGGCTGTACTTAAGACCTCATCTGCATTGAGTCTGTTCCCTTTCCCTTTATATGTTTCACCCTCTCCTTCATATCATATTATACGTTCTGGAGCTGACTTAGAGCAAAATCTTTTTTTTTGGCAGGTTGGAATGAATATATTTGAGCACAATTTAATTGTACACAGAATATCAAAGATTTTAGATTTCAGACATCTGTGTGCTTTTGGGGGCCCTGAGCCGATCAGATCTATGCTCTACGAGTAAGACTAATTATTTATATGTGGAAGAAAGTTCTTTGTTATTGGCCTATTTTAGGGCCTCATTTACTAAGCATTTTCCCATAGACACAGAATGGGAGAAAAGCCTTAGTAAAGCGTGCCCTTAGTTTGAAAAAAGTTATTGTAAACAGTTTTATCAAAACTAATGAATATTTCTAAAAGTAGACCTTTACAACTGGTGAATGTTTAATTCTTTGGAAACACGATTGCTTACACACAGATGTTCTATGTTTAATAAATACTGTAAAACACATTTTTCTGAAACAGGAACAAGCTTTTCCTCCCTCTCCCTGTACACTTGAACATTAGATGAGAGCTGTTGATTCAACCACCTCTTATTTGACTATTTGCTCTATAATGTATGTTCTGGAGTTTCATGTTGTATTTATCTTGCTTACCAGTGGTTGACTAACCTCTCTTTTCTGTTTCAGCCATCTTTCAAATCATCCAGAGCATCAGGATGGGCATGTGAGAAGCTACACAGATTGCAACATTTCTGTTTTGTTTTTTTCCTACGGACCAGATAGAATTGTAACCCAGCACAAACATCCTTGCACTGCCTGTGCATTTCATTATGGATGTCAGGCTCAATTATCTTTCTACATTGGGATGCATTCATGTCTTAACTGCCACAACAGAAAAAGACTTCTGGCTTTTCTATTGACTTAATAGCTTAACCACATTGGTTGACTGCACCAGTCCTAGGTGTTTGTTTAAACTCTTATTTACTTACCAAATGTATAGGTGTTGAGTGATGATTCATGCATCATATATATATACATTTCTGCTGTATGCTAGTAGCTTGCTTTACAAATAAATATGGTAAATACTGTTAATTTTGTTGATTACTATAAATGTTAAAATGAATATATAAAAATATATTTTGCCTTAATATTATCCTTTTATGCTGTATATATATTGCACGCTCATATTTATAGTAATCAGTTTGAAAAAGCTTTTTACACAAAAATAAAATTAACTGATAGGATTGGGGTAAAGTGAGAAGAATTGATATTGCTTTTTTACTTTTCTTATATAATCTTACTAATTACAAGGCAATTCTCTTTAATGGGAACAGAAATGAAAACAAAACGTGCAATTGATTTATCAATGTATTTCATATATTGATATTCAGAATCAATAGCTGTACAAGTTTAGATAAAACATAAGCCATTGTGTGGCCAATTTTCAGTGGGCCGATTAGTTGAAAAGTATGTGTGCACTTTTAGCATGCAGACTTTTCAGCTAATTTTATAGTGCAACACGTACAAGTATAAAGGATGAGCGTACTTTTGTATCCGCTGTTTGTGTGGATAGAAGATTGGGCTAAAACAGCATGCTTCCATTTGCAATGTTCATGACATCCATGCTAAATACCCAGACCAAATTATAGTAGACCAATCTGCTATGTAACTAGTGGATTAAATTGCTCACTTTTCCAAACCTGCACTGAAGGTGCCTGAGGCAAAGATCACAGAGTGTCAGTGCCAGAAGTAGTGTAGTGTTTAAACTTAAGCTTTCAGCTTGCTGCTGTAAGCAGTAGGATACGCCTCCATTTCACACAGTAAAACAAAGGATGAGTTCAAGACTAGGCACCAGCTTATTTGCTTTTTTTGGAACCTGGATTAAGTTGTGCAGTGATATTATTTTGACAATTATGCTGTGACCACTGTCAAGGCCCCTGGGGATGAATTATGAAAAATTGGTGTAGAGAATCAAAGCATTAGCATTATTCTCTATTAAAAATTCAGCATCAATTATATCATACTGGGAAAAAATTGTGTTTTTTCATGTTTAATTTTTAAAAGCATTTTTATTTTCATGTTTCTCATTGGAGCTTTTTGTTGCAGAAGCTCATATTCTTTATTGGTTTTTTCTTTTTTTGACCTGGCCATTTCCTTCCTTGCCTTTGGACTTCTGGTTCATTTTTAACAAGGGCTGGGGTCTGCTGCCATAAGCCTTAATGTTGCAGCTCCTAAGGGCTTTCCCCCCTATGTTATATCTGTTCCTAACTCATTTAGCCCATTCATTGTAGTGAAAGTCCCTGGCTGGAAGTCATGCATCAGGGCTACTTCTGGAACCTTATACTCATGGGCTCTAAATCGGACCATTCAGTGTTTGCCATTGCACCATGACGAACTCCCCCCCCTCCCCAGAGACTGTGAGAGCACTGCTTCCTCAGCATTGCAAGCCCTGAACAACCCAAGGAGCAGGAAATCTGAGCTGGGAAAAGAACCCAGGTCCCTCGGCATTTATTGAGCCAGCCTTAGAAGCTCACTTTTTGTTTTTACTTTTTATTTATTTCATTTACAATACTCAAGACATAAATCTTGAAAACGAAAACCAGAATTGAAAAAAACAAGAAGAAAAAAGAAAATCTACCTATATTCAATTCTATTTCCGGTCTTCAAACAAAAAAATAGATTCAATAACACCAACCAAAGGCAAGTAAGAAAAAAGGAAAAATAGCAGCAGCAGCTTCCCATGACCATCCATAAAATTAGAAACTATATGCTAGCCCAACTGGAGTAGAACTAAGATATATCAGATGGAGATAGTAGGGATAAACCAGATTAAACAGAGTCAAATGATTAGGCTCAAAGAATATGTATGAAATATCTCTATATCTAACATAGCATTTACAGGGGATATTTTAGAAAAAATAATGCCCCTATCTGCAAAACCTTTGGCTGCATAATAAAAACTGGTTTTGTTTCTTCTCGGTTTGTTTTGCAAACAATTAACCTTAAGCTGTAAGAAAGTTTCAATATGGTGCCTAAAGAAGTTTCAGAAGCAATCTATTCAACTACAAGTCCAGGGACACAATTAGAATTGACAATTTAGCCAAATCACTATCCGAGGTCTCAAGCAATGTTGACATATCCAAATTAGTCTCATCAATTGAAATTGGAGATAACTCTAGAAGTCCCATGTCTGTTGCATCTTCTTTCCTTTTAAAAGGAGGCTGGAAATGTACCTTAGACACAGGAGGAACAGATTGTTCAGGAATCTTTAATATTTCCAGCAAACACCTCTTAAACATCTCTCTGGGAGATATCAATGTTTTAGGAAAATGTATAAAGCGGAGATTCGTCTTCTAATAATGTTCTCAAGATTTTCCATTCTAGCTGACAAAAAAAGAATTTTCTTTAATAATTAATTGCCTCTTGGACCTATTTAACATGGTCAATTTCGGTTAGTTTGAAATTGAACTCTCTGAAAATTGAATCTGATTATCTAAGTCAACATATTTCCCCACCAAAGGGGTCAGTTGTAATTTGAAGGAACGCCCCAGTCCCTCTACAGCAGGGGTCGGGAACCTTTTTGGCTGCGAGAGCCATGAACGCCACATATTTTAAAATGTAATTCCGTGAGAGCCATACTAACTACAACCCCCCACCCTCCTGACCCCCCCAAGACCTACCAAATTAATTTACTACAACCCCCTACTCTCCTGACGCCCCCCCAAGATCTGCCAAATTAATTTACTACAACCCCCCACCCTCCTGACCCCCCCCCCAAGACCTGCCAAAAGTCCCTGGTGGTCCAGCGGGGGTCCAGGGCTCGCAGACAAATCTTTAATAAAAAAGTAAAAATCTAACAAAAACCCCCACCCTCCTGACGCCCCCCAAGACCTCCAAAATTAATTTACTACAACCCCCCGCCCTCCTGACCCCCCCAAGACCTGCCAAAAGTCCCTGATGGTCCAGTGGGAGTCCAGGAGCGGTCCGGGAGCGATCTCCTGGACTTGGGCTGTCGGCTGCCAGTAGTCAAAATGGCGCCGATGGCCCTTTGCCCTCACTATGTCACTGGGGTCGACCAATAACAGCGGTAGCCCCTGTGACATAGTAAGGGCAAAGGGCCGTCGACGCCATTTTGATTACTGGCAGCCGACTGCCCTTTGCCCTTACTATGTCACAGGGGCTACCGCCGCCAATGGTCGACCCCAGTGACATAGTGAGGGCAAAGGGCCGTCGGCGCCATTTTGATTACTGGCAGTTGACAGCCGAAGTCAGGAGATCGCTCCCGGACCGCTCCTGGACCCCCGCTGGACCACCAGGGACTTTTGGCAGGTCTTGGGGGGGTCAGGAGGGTGGGGGGTTTGTAGTAAATTAATTTTGGAGGTCTTGGGGGGCATCAGGAGGGTGGGGGGTTTTGTTAGATTTTTACTTTTTTATTAAAGATTTGTCTGCGAGCCAGATGCAGCCATTAAAAGAGCCACATCTGGCTCGCGAGCCATAGGTTCCTGACCCCTGCTCTACAGCATCCTAAATTGATCTGAAAATAAATTGAGTCAGTCTTATCATACTGAAGCTTCTCTGAATAGCCTGAAGTGATAGAGGAACAGTCTGTGCAGTAAAAAAAAAAGTCTCTTCAGAACTCCCATTTTCTCCTAGGACAAGCAGGATGGTAGTCCTCACATATGGGTGACATCATCAAATGAAGCCCGGCACGGAAAACCTTTGTCAAAGTTTCTAGAAACTTTGACTGCCACATTGAGCAGCCCAGCATGTCACTAACCCCGCATCCACGTGGGGTCCCTCTTCAGTCTCTTTTTTTTCCACGGAGTTATTGCCTCTCGCGCTGTTTTTCTCTGGAAAAGTGCCACGTTTGAGTTTTCTCGGGGGTTTTCCTGCTCCAAGTCCCTTGTCTCCTCCCGGCCTTAGTTAGAGAGCATTGTGGTAAGTTTCTATGTTCCCTGCGGTCGATCCCTGATGGTGCCATCCTCCGGTGTCTGCTGGCCATCATCAACCGCTCGTTGGTTATTTTTCAGTATGGCGGCATCGGGCTTTCGTCAATGCCCCCAGTGTCCCTGGATCATATTGATCACAGATCCCCACGAGGTCTGTGTGTTGTGCCTGGGGGCACTGCATGACATCAGGGGGTGTTATTTGTGTTCACGTGGGTCATCACGCATGCCTAGATAAAATGGAGACGCTGTTTGGCCTCAGGAAGTCCGATCTCTCGGCCTCAGCATCAGAGGCATCGACTCCTCTAGGCAAGGGGAAACTGGTGGCCACTGGCCTCGTAATGACTCTGCCGCCAGGTCTGCAGGTGGAATTAGGCAGCGGAGACCAGCCTTCCTCTATCTCTTCTCATACCAGGTCCAGATCGTCGCTATCTTCCTCCATGCTGGGGAAAGACCGGGCCGAGCACCGTGTGAAGTCTAAGAAGCACCGCCACTGGTCTCTGTCTTTGTACGAGACCAAGCTCGGACGGGTGCTGGCTCTGGCGAAGATGTCCCCAAAGTGCCCCCATGCCGGGGCCCGAGGCAGTCCCCGATTCCAGTGCCGGGGTTGGAGACAGTCCCCACTGATTCCATTGCTGGATATCGGTCTCCTTCGGGGCTCCGAGGGAGGTCTGGTCACGACGACTCCTCCTTGGGCTGTCCTGTCTTTGGCAGCTTTTGAGGAGGAGTTAGGAATGCAGAGTACAGCTGGTGGTCGACTGAGCCCTACAAGGCATCGAGCCGCCGGCCCTGGGTCCACAGGAAATACCTCCGATTTGTGGTGGCAAAGAACACTTCCAGAATCGGGTGCTACCATTTGGCCTGACATCTGCGCCCCAAGTCTTCACCAAGTGCCTAGTTGTGATAGGGGCCTACCTACAGAGGCTGCGGGTGCCAGTTTTTCCCTACCTGGATGACTGGCTTATCAAAAGTGCCACCCAGGAGGGGGTGCTGCAGTCCCTGCACTCCACCATTCGGGTGTTGGAGACCCTGGGGTTTCTGGTCAACTACCAGAAGTCCCAGTTTGTCCCGTTAACTCAGCTGGACTTTATTGGTGCCAGGTATGACATGACACAAGCCAGGGCATTTCTGCCCCGGGATCGAGCACTCATGTTAGGGTCCCCCTGGTGGGAGAGATCTCTCAGAGTCGCCTGGTCAATGGTGCACTGCATGCTGCAACTGTTGGGGCACATGCTGCGACCATCCATGTTACTCCCTTTGCTCGACTGCAAATGCGCAGGGCGCAGTGGACCCTGCGGTCCCAGTAGTGCCAGGCCAACCATGACCTTTGGGTGTGCATCCATATTAATACACCACTCTGAAACTTCCTGGCATGGTGGGAGAATCATCCAATTTGGAGACAGGGGTATCCTTCCAAACCTCCCCTGCTCAAATTGTGCTCATCATAGATGCTTCCCTCCTGGGTTGGGGTGCCCATATGGACAGCATCCGCACCCAGGGTCTCTGGTCCACTCAGGAAGAATGTCAGATAAACGTCCTGGAGCTCCAGGTGATCCAATAGGGTCTTTGGGCATTTTGAGATTGCCTTGCCAACAAGGTGATCCTCATCCAGACCGACAACCAAGTGTTGATGTGGTACCTCAACAAGCAGGGGGCACAAGTTGTTTCTCCTCTGCCAGGAGGTGGTCCAAATCTAGTCGTGGGTGTTGTCCAAGATTTTTATTTATTTATTTATTTTTAATTTTTATAGACCGAAGTTCTTGTAGGAACTACAAATCAATCCGGTTTACATACAACTTTTAAATGCCCAAAAAGAGTAGTGGGCTTTACATAGAACAGTTGAACAATAAAACAGGTAACAATAGAACTAACAATACATTATGGAACAAATAGAATAGATAACCAATTAAACATAGTAATGTAGTAATAAATATTATATAGAAAAAAAAAAATATAAAAGAGATAGAGTAAATGGAGTGTGAGTAAAGTATAAATACAAAGATGAAAGAGCTCAAAAATTAAGGTACAGTTGAAAAAAATTGTAATAGGAAAAAACAGTGAGATAACCCATGATTTGGATTAAAAGACTTGATTAGGTAGCATTAGATATCTGGGAAGGCTTGACGGAAAAGCCATGTTTTTAGCTTTTTTTTGAACTCCTGATGACTTGGTTCTAGTCTTAGATCTGGGGGGAGCGCATTCCATTGGTGGGGGCCTCCTGAAGATAGTGCTCTTTTGCTCAGTGATGATTTTACCTGAGGGGCTTGCAATGTGCCTTTGTATGCGCTTCTAATTGGTCTGGATGAAGTATGAGGTTGGAGTTGGGTGCTTAATATGATCGGAGCAAGATTGTATGTTGCTTTGTGAATAATTGTGAGCACTTTATAGAGGATCCTGTGGTTAATAGGAAGCCAATGTAGGTTACGAAGGATTGGAGTGATGTGATCTCTTTTATTAGAGTTTGTAAGTATTCTGGCAGCGGCGTTTTGAACCATTTGTAAGGGTTTGATGGTATTTGAGGGTAGACCGAGAAGGAGGGAGTTGCAATAATCGAGCTTAGATAGTATGATGGATTGAAGTACTAGCCGGAAGTCAGAGAAGTGAAGGAGGGGTTTTAGCTTTCTGAGGACTTGCAGTTTGTAAAAGCAGTCCTTTGCGGTATTGTTTACAAACTTTTTTAGGTTTAGATTGTTGTCTAGCCAGGCTCCAAGATCCCTGACGTCTGGTGAGAACTTGCTAATTGAGTTTGGGTGAGAGGAGCTTGAAGAGATGGTGAGGGGATCTTGGGAGATAATGAGCATTTCAGTTTTGTTGGCATTCAATACTAAATTGAGGCTTGAGAGTAAGTCTTTAATTGGCTGTAGACAGTCATTCCAGTAGCTGATCGTTTTTTGAAGGGATTCTGAAATAGGGATAAGGATTTGGATGTCATCTGCGTAGAGGTAATGGATAAGCTTGAGGTTTGAGAGCAGGTGGCAAAGAGGGAGGAGATAGATATTGAAGAGGGTGGGTGAGAGTGAAGATCCTTGAGGGACTCCTTGATCTGAAAGAACTGGAAGCGATTCCTTGTTGTTTATCCTGACTTTATAGAATCTGTTGCTTAGGAAGGACTGAAACCAGCTGAGAGCTGAGCCTTTGATACCTATGTTGGCTAGTTGATCTATAAGTATGGTGTGTTTTACCGTATCAAAGGCAGCGGATAGATCTAGAAGAATAAGGAGATAGGATTGTTTTTTCTCTAGGTTGACTAGGATTGTGTCCGTAAGTGATAGTAAGAGAGATTCGGTGTTTGAGAGTTTTCGGAATCCGTATTGTGCCGGAGACAGAATGTTATGATTTTCCAGATATTCTGACAGTTGTTTGTTAACAGTTTTCTCCATTAATTTGGCTATGAGAGGTAGGTTTGTGATTGGTCGAAAGTTCGCTGGGTCTGATGGAGAGGCGTTTGGGTTTTTTAGTAGTGGTTTGAGAATGGCCAATTTTAACTGGTTGGGGACTTGGCCTTGAGAGAGTGATGTGTTAATTATATCAGAAATTGGTTTTGAGATTGTGTTTGGTATGGAGATGAGCAGGTTTGTTGGTAATGGATCCGATGGGTGGGATGATGGTTTGATTTTCTTGAGGGTAATTTCTATCTCCAGTGAAGAGGTAGGTTCAAAAGAAACAAGACTAACGTTTTGTTGAGGTGGGGATATGAGATGGTAGGTTGGGGGAATATTGTTGGTTGTGAGAGAGTAGGTGAGGTTGGTGATTTTTGACTTGAAATAATTGGCGAGTTCGTTGGCTTTACTGAGTGCTTGGTGGTCTGGGATGGAGGGAGGAGATGGTTTAGTTAATGAGGAGACGTATGAGAAAAGTGCCTTTGAGTCAAAAATGAAGTTGTGAATTTTTTTTGCATAAAAGTCTTTCTTTGTCCTGAGTATAGCGTTCCTGTAAGTGTTGAGGAGGGATTTGTATATTGCGTGTGTCGTAGTGGTGGGGTTTTTTCTCCAGCATTGTTCTTTGTTCCTTAGTGTTTGCTTGAGAGATTTAAGTTCCGGGGTAAACCAGGGTTTTCTGTTGTCTGATGTGGGATGTATGGTTTTGGTTGACGTTGGGCAGATTTGATCTGCAATTTTATTATTGAGATTGATCCATGAGGTAGTTGCTGTGGTTGCGTCTGTGAAATCTAGTTGATTTAGTGATTCTGATATCTTTTCATTAAGGAGATCTAGCGAACATGGTTTCCTGAAATGGATGGTGGATTTGGTAGAGTCTTTAGGTGGTGGGTTGTTGATCTTAAGTGTTGTGTAGATGACCCTATGGTCTGACCAGGGAACTGGTGAGCACGTGGGGTTAGAGTGGATGGTAAAGCTGTTGTTAATGAAGATGAGGTCCAGTGTATGGCCTGCCTTGTGGGTGGGACTATTGACGATTTGAGTAAAACCCAAGTGACTGAGTGATGAGAGGACTGTTATGCAGTTGATGGATTGTGGGGAAGCGTCCACATGCAAATTAAAGTCTCCCAGTATTATAGCGGGTTTGTCAGCGTTAATGTGTTTGGCTACAAGCTCGATAAGGAGAGAGGGATTCGATTCCAAGTTCCCTGGTGGGGCGTAGACGAGAGCTACTTGGATTTGTTCAGATTTGAAGAGGGAGAATACCAGTTTAGAGGATGTGTTTGTATATTGTAAAGATATGTTTAGACCTTTTTTTACTGCCAGAAGGAGCCCTCCACCCCTTTTTCTGGGTCTGGGGACTGAGAAGAGGTCATAAGATTGTATGGGAAGCTGATTTGTTAGTACGGTATCTGTCTGTTTTAGCCATGTCTCTGTGATGGCACAGATATCTGGGTTGACTTCTATAAGATAATCATTGAGGATGTGCGTTTTCTTGGAGAGAGACTGAGCGTTGAATAGGGTTAGAGTAAATAGTGAGAATCCTAGGATTTGTGTAATTGGTGATATCATTATTGGGATAAGCCTTTGTTGTCGTACAATGTGCTGATATGTAGGTTTTGTGTGTGATCTGAGTTTGTTCCAGATTGTGGGTATAGAGTAGCTAAGCATCTTTGTGGTGTAATTGACTGGGGTTGCAGCGAGAGAAGTTGCTCTAGTGCTGTAATAGCTGGAGAGACTGATTGCTGGATTGGCTGAATGCTGGAGTGTCTGGATGAAAGTAGAAGAGGCTAGAGGCTGGAGAGTCTGGGTAGTTGTTGGAGAGGCTGGAGGAATGCTGGTGCGGCTGGATGCTGGCTGGATGCTGGAATGCTGGTGCGGCTGGATGCTGGCTGGATGCTGGAATGCTGGCTGGATGCTGGAATGCTGGTGCGGCTGGATGCTGGAATGCTGGTGCGGCTGGATGCTGGCTGGTGAGTCTATGTGCTGGAGAGGCTGGATGAAGGAGGCTAGATGAGTGTTGGATGCTGTAGAGACTGAAAGAATGCTGGAGAGACTCGATGAGTGTTGGAGAGGCAGGGATTACCCCAATGTGCTTGGTGTCTGCTGCGATGTTCACCTTCTGCTCCCTAAGCGGGTGTTCACCTTCTGCTCCCTAAGCGGGTGTTCACCTTCTGCTCCCTAAGCGGGTACATGGCTTCAGCTTTGAGCCATGTACCAAGAATGTGGTGGTGGATGACTTGAGCCGTTCCTTCCGCCCCCATGAGTGGTCCCTGAAGCAGGAGGTTGTGGGTTGGATCTTCTGTCGGTGGGGAACCCCAGATGTGGATCTCTTCGCTTCCCCCTGCAACAAGAAGGTAGCTCAGTTCTGCTCCCTGTTCAGGGAACAGCAAGCCAGCATCAGACACCTTCACCCACCATTGGGGCCAGGGCCTCCTGTATGCATATTCTCCGTATCCGTTGATGCCAAAGACTTTCCTGAAGCTCCAACAGGACCAGGGCACCATGATTCTCATCACTCCCTATTGGCCATGACAGATCTGGTTCCCACTCCTGCAGGATCTCTCCCTTTGGGAGTTGATCAATCTGGGGACCTCCCCAGACCTCATCGATCAGGGCAGGCTGCGCCATCCCAATCTCCAGGCCTTGTCCCTAATGGCTTGGATGTTGAGAGGGTGATTTTACAGCTCCTGGACCTCTTGGATGATGTGTCTTGGGTTCTGGTGGTGTCCAAGAAGCCTTCCGGTAGGAAGTCTTTTGGCCTAAAGTGGAGGAGCTTCTTCGTTTGGTGTGAGCAACATGACTTGGATCCATTCTCATGCTCCACACCAAAGCTACTTGATTACCTCCTGCACCTCTTGGAGGCTGGCCTAAAGACCAACTCTGTCAGGGTACATCTCAGTGCCATCGGGGCCTACCACCAAGGGGTAGATGGTTTACCCATCTCGATTCATCCTATTGTGGGGCACTTTATGCAGGGTCTACTTCAGCTGAAGCCTCCTCTAAGGCACCCCGCTGTATCCTGGGATCTCAATGTGGTCTTGGCCCAGCTTATGAAGGCTCCTTTTGAGCCTTTGCACTCCTGTGACCTGAATTACCTAACCTGGAAGGTCATCTTCTTGGTGGCGGTCACCTCGGCACTCAGAGTCAGCAAACTTCAGGCCTTGGTGTCATATCCTCCTTACGTGAAGTTCTTTCACGATAGGGTGTTTCTGCGCACAAACCCTAAGTTCCTGCCTAAAGTGGTGACAGATTTCGATCTTAACAGTCAATCAGCCTAACCACCTTTTTTTTCCAAGCCTCATTCACAGCAGGGCGAACGGGCTCTGCAAAAGCTTGGATTGCAAGAGGGCCTTAGCCTTCTACCTGGAGCGGGCAGCAAACCATAGGCATTCCACGCAACTCTTCATCTCTTTTGACAGGAATAGATTGGGATTTGATGTTGCCAAGCAGACTGCATCCCATTCTGCTATGCTCAGGCGGGACTGCAGCTTGGGGGCCATATCAAGATTCATTCTGTCAGAACTATGGCGACCTTGGTGGCCCATTTGAGTGCGGTCCCCATGGACGAGATCTGCAAGGCTGCAACGTGGAGTTCTCTCCATACTGTTTGGACAAGGATGGCCGACGCGATAGTTTCAGCCAGTCCATCCTTCGGAATTACTTTCAGCTGTAGAACCCAACTCTTCCTGCCTGGGGCCCATTATTCGGGTTCAGGCTGTCTCTTTATTACTAACGGCACCTATGTTGTTGTGCCCATTGGCATGTGGTTAAGTGCCTGTTAGTCTTGCTTGTTGTTCGGGAACAGCCTATAGCTAGGGATTCACCCAGATGTGAGGACTACCATCCTGCTTGTCCTAGGAGAAAGCAGAGTTGCTTACCTGTAAGGTGTTCTCCTAAGACAGCAAGATATTTGTCCTCAGGAAATCCACCCACTACCCTGTGGAGTTGGGTTTCTCCTAGTTTATTTTTTATTTTTTCATAATTCTATATTATGAGACTGAAGAGGACCCCACGTGGATCCATGGTTAGTGGCATGGTGGGCGTGCTCAGTGTGCCAGTCAAAGTTCTCCTAGGACAGCAGGATGTAAGTCCTCACATGTGGGTGACATTATCAGATGTCCTAGGAGAACACCTCTTACAGGAAAGCAACTCTGCTTTCTCTCCCAGCTAGCATCTCCTTTGAACCTCTGGTGATATTCTGGCTAGTCACTGCTGCAGCACTGCATCTCTCTGAATTCCCTGCTGTCTGAGTAGTGACTAAGGCATCATCAGCCCATGACCCTCCTCACTGCAGTGCAGAAGATCAAGCTGTAGCAGGGTCCACTGGAGCAATTCTATCCACAGGGCTCAATGATGCCAAAGAGCCTGAGGAAGACAGGAGCATAGCTTCTCTTCCTGACTTCTCTAACAGCTCAACCTCCAGTGGCAAGAGGCCACGGACAACATGGGCATCCATCAGTCCTGAAAAAGGAGGCACCAGTAGGACCAAGTCCCATGCTTTGCCTTTCTCTTCCATTCCATAAATAGAGGACCAAAAGTTCCAAAAAGAAATATAAATCAAAGTGAAAGAGCTCACCATACTGCCAGCTGTATGTCAGCCATCTTGAATCCCCAAGCCCCTAGAAGCTCACATTTTATAATGCAGGAAGAGACATACAACCTTGAACTGGAAAAAAAATGAAATTTGAGTGGCAGAGTACTTATTTAATTGGATTCATAAATAATATTTAACAGTATTTTCTACTAATTTTGACAAATATAAAAATGAAGGCATTGAGTAAATTACGTAGAATGGTAGAAGCTTACATTGTGGCTTACAATATTGGAGAAAGCTGAGTATGTGCTACATCTGGTCTATAGCCCCAAGAAAGAATGTCAAATTAATTTCCATAAATTGTAAATGTATTTGACATTAATATACAATCAATTTGGGAAGGACATTTTTAATATGCTCTATCCTTACCCCCTCCAAAAACAAAAAAACATTTTCTAAAGACAATGAGTTTGTTCTTGTGTACTGTACCTGCATGCTAGACTTTACATACTGAGGTGAAAGAAGTATGCCCTACAAACTATTTTAAATGGATCATCATGTACATATACTAATAATACAAATGTATACAGAGTCTTTCACCTACAATCTTAACATAGTTTACAATGTATATCAGAGTCGTGCATACTGCTAGCTTTGAGATGGAATCCACAGCATCATTATTTGCAAACTTATGCTATAATGATCCCTAAAGAAATGCGGGAATAGGCGTCCACAGATATTAGAAGAATGACATATTAATCAAGACTTCTGTTTTTGTCTTTAGAACATTTAGCAAATAAAATAGTGAATGTTTTTTATGTTTTCTACTGGCATCAGATATAAGGATTGATGTGATGTTACTGGTAAGTGAAATTTAAGATATAACACAAGGGCACTAAAATAAGTTATTAGAGTAACCACCTAAGTTCCAGCTCATAAGAAATAGTCAACAGCTGGGTTAGCCTTGGTTTTTCAACTGTTTTCATATTGAGAAACTCAGCATGCTTTGTACTTATGACCTGGAACCAGATGGTCATCATGGTTGGAGTCTTCTGAGAAATTTGTCAGATGGACTGATCGGACGGACACATACCTGTGGAACAATTTGGTAACCTCTTTTTAAAAACATATGGATTCAGACACCAAAGACTCAGAATAAGAATGCATATAGAAACACAATGACAGAAAAAGATCATATGACCTATTTAGTCTGCCCATTGCTTTACAATTCCCATCACTTCCTCGAATATCCTCTGAATTTATCACATGCTTTCTTGATTTCAAATATTTTTGTCTCCATCATCTCTACTGGAAGGCTATTCCATGAATCCACTATCATCTCTGTAAAGAAATATTTCCTAAGATTACTCCTGAATCTAACCTCTGTAACCCTCATCCCATGACCCCCTTGTTCTAGAGCAGGGGTCGGGAACCCATGGCTCGCGAGCCAGATATGGCTCTTTTGAGGGCTGCATCTGGCTCGCAGACAAGTGTCGCCATACTTCGCGGTTCCCCGCTGACCCAGCTGCTCCCCGGTCCTCCGCCGCCCGGGCTTAAAATGCTGTCAGCCCGGGCGGAACGCGGCAGGACAGCTGGAGTCAGCGGCACCGGCGTGCTCTCTTCTCCTCCCCCCCCCCCCCCCCCGCGGCCCGGAAGGGGAAGTGGAGAGCATCGGGTGCCTGCGCGGGAAGAAGAGACCACACTAGCGTGGTCTCTTCTTCCGCGCAGGCACCCGATGCTCACCACTTCCTCTTCCGGGCCGCGGGGGGGAGGAGAAGAGAGCACGCCGACTGGAGTCATCCGGGTGCCTGCGCGGGAGTCATCGGGTGTCAGCCGGGTGCCAGCGCTGGAGTCATCGGGTGCCTGCGCGGGTCTTCCCGCGCAGGCACCCGATGCTCTCCACTTCCTCTTCCGGGCCGCGGGAAGAAGAGAGCACGCCGGTGCTCTCTTCTTCCCGCGGCCCGGAAGAGGAAGTGGAGAGCATCGGGTGCGTGTCCGACGGGAAGAAGACTGCAGCGCGGCTCGGAGGAAAATGAAAATCTTCAACCGCGGCCGATGGGACTCCGCCTTCGCCTCCGCGAGGGCTGAAAATGAAGGAGGTTAGCGTTGGGAGGTGGCTGCTGCTGCCGCGAGTTCCCTGGGGGGGGGGGGGGAGGGGGGAGAGAGAGAGTGAATGAGCGAGCAAGCATGTGTGTTTGAGATCCTGTGTGTGTGAGTGAGAGATTGCATGTATGTGAATGATTGAGAGCCTGTATATGTGAAAGAGAGTATGTCTGTGATTGAGATCCTGCCTGTGAGAGAGAGAGCATGAATGTAAGTTTACCATTGGGACCCTGTATGTGTAAGTTTGTAATTGAAAACCTGTTTGTTTGAAAGAGTATGTGTGTATGATTGAGATCCTTTGTGTGTGAGAGAGATCATGTGTATGTATGATTAAGAGCCTGTGTGTATAAGTAAGAGAGAGATCATGTGTGTCTGTGTCTGATTGACAGCTGGTTTAGGTGATGGAGCATGTGAGTATGTGATTGAGAGCCTGTGTTTAAATGAGAGAGAGAGACCATGTGTGTCTGTGTGATTGAGAGCTGATTTAGGTGAGGGAGCATGTGAGTATGTGATTGAGAGCCTGTGTTTAAATGAGAGAGAGAGACCATGTGTGTCTGTGTGTGATTGAGAGCTGATTTAGGTGAGGGAGCATGTGAGTATGTGATTGAGAGCCTGTGTGTAAATGAGAGAAAGAGAGGACATGTTTGTAAGCATGTGAATGAGAGTCTGTGTGTGAGAGAAAAAGACAGCATGTATTTATGTGATTGAAAGCCTGTGTGTGTGTAAGCGTGAAAAGATAGACAGCATGTGTGTGTAAATGTGTAATTAAGAGCCTATATAAGTGAGAGAGAAAAAACATTTGTATATGTGAGTGACTGAGAGCATGTGTGTATAGGTGTGTCATTGAGAGCCAGTGTGAGAGAGAGCGCTGGTATGTGACTGAGAGAGGAGAAAGTTCCAAGCAAACCACCCACCTCCTGCTAATTCAGAACAATCTCAGGACACCTGGATATCAAACGTTCCCAGGTATGCAGAGCAAAAAAATTTTTGTATCCTTATTATTTTTCATTACTGGATCTTTGTGTCTGCTATTTTGAAATATTTTGTTGGTATCTGGAAATGTTTTATATGAGTTTTTAATTATTGGATATTCCACTCATCAGCTGTTTCGAAATATGTTCTTTTTGTTAGTACAGTTTTACTGCTGATGATTTTATATTTCTTGATTTGTTTTATAAGGATGTGTGATGTTTCTTTTTTCTTTTGTTACACTGCATACAGAGACTCTGGCTTGTTGCAGTTTCCAATTCAGTTTTTGTCTGCATGCTTCTTGTTATGCGTTTTGGTCTCTTTATTCTATGTTAGGTGAGGGACAGCACGTGATTCAGGTGAGGTTTTCTGCTGGCGTGTAGTTTCTGTGTAGGACTCTATAGCAGCCTGACTTGGTCCGTTTTCCTAATAGGAGATGTATTGGTGTCTTAAGGCCTGGTGTAATATTTTCAGAGACTTATTGTACTTTAAAAGTGTGATCTTACATAAAATGCACACATTTACTTATATTTAGTTTTAAACATATTGTATGGCTCTCATGGAATTACATTTTAAAATATGTGGCGTTTATGGCTCTCTCAGCCAAAAAGGTTCCTGACCCCTGTTCTAGAGCCTCTTTCTGTTTAAAAAAAAAAAAACAAAAACCAAAAACTTGCCTCCTGTACATGGAAACCTTTGCGATATTTAAATATCTTTATCATATCTCCTCTATCGCGCCTTTCTTCTATTGCAGGGGTTCCCAACCTTTTTGGGAGCGTAGACTCCTTTTCAGTCTCCAAAATTTTCGAGGACCCTCCACATGCTCTCCTTTCATTTTTACCTGCAGTTATGTGCCATATATAGAAAAGTGATTAATATAATAACAAAGAAATAATTATATGCACACAAGGCTAATTCATAATATATAAAACTTATTAAATAATGCTTACTGATATAAATGGAATACATATAATTGCAACGCACAGCAGAACATTTGTAAAAATGTACTTATATTCAGTAACTTATGTAAAACTACAGGCTGCCACACAGCTGGATCAGGAGCAACTGGAGGGAATGGACTCAAGAAGGGAGAGAGAGGCAGATGAAGATTGACTGGAGGGAGAGAGGGACAGACTGGTGGAGATGGACAGGTGTAGGCAGAGAGAGAGACTGGTGGAAATGGACTGGAGAGATACTGGTAAAAAGGTACTGGTCAAGAGAAAAACTGGTAGAAATAGACTGGTGGTAAGAGAAAAATAGGATAGACTTGTGGAGGAAGATAGACTGTTGGAATGGACTGGTGGAGGGAAATAAGAGAGAGGGAGATTGAGCTTGGACTGGTTCTTTTTTTTTTTTTTAATCATTTTAAACTTTACAGCAAGTCAACTAACTTACAGAAAATGAAAATGCAGTATGTATACAATAATTAAAGAAATTAACTAGGTTTATATCTAGTAGAAATCAAACATAATGCATTCCCCTTTAAAGAAACTTGTACAGAAAGGGGCAGAAAATAGAAGAACAAAAAATGAAACAATAATGCAAGTAATTGGCAATAGCGTAAAATAATGACCGTCATTTATAATAAGATCCTTTCTCTAAGGCTTTACTCCGGGGGTAACAATTACTCTCCTAGCATTTAGGAAAGATTTTAACTGCTCGGGGTAGTAAAAAATATGACATTCCTTTGGAGATTTTATGACACATTTGCAAGGATATTTTAGCATGTTTGAGAACCCTAAAGCAAGCACTTGTGATCTCATGACAAGGAATTCACATCTCCTGTCTTGAGTGACAGGAGCAAAATCTGGAAATGCACGTATCTGCGATCCCCGAAATTGGAGATCTACATTTCTAAAGTATCTTTTCATAATTTCAGTTATATCTTTTTCAATTATAAAAGATACCATAAGTTTGGCACATTCATAATATTCACTAGCCGAGTCCTCCAAGAACTTATTCAGATTCCCTTTATTCATATCAGTTTGTTGCATTTCTCTATTTCTTGTGGACACAGGCAGATAGTATAATTTATTTACTGAAGGAATTTCTTCCTCCTGAAATTTCAATATTTCAATGAAATACTTCTTAAGAGTAATATAAGGAAGTTCTCCAACAATTTTAGGGAAGTTTAAGAATCTCAAATTCAAATGTCATGAATAGTTTTCTAAATGTTCCAATCTGCTAGATACCACATCTAAGTCTTTTATAATTTTAACATTACATTCTCGAGATTTTTTCATTTCAGCCTCCACTGTTTCCAGTCTTGGCTTAAATTCTTGTAGCTGAGTGTCGAAAACTTCCAACTTATGTTCCACACCTTCCAAATTATCCTGAAACTCCCCGATCAATTTCACTAATGCTGCCATTATGTCCCAAATCGCTTCCAGAGTTATTCTTTCTGGCTTGCCAGGCATCTGAAAATGGGGTCTAGAATTTGACTCACCCGCTTTCGCCACCGGAGATAGTCCAGCCAGTAAAACTTCCTGTCCTGGGACAGTCATCGCTCCTTTGAACTCCTCAGTTACCCTCTCCCGGGTCAGAGTGGATGCAGGAGGTACAGGGTTCAGATAGTCAACTCCTGAAATTTCCAGGCATTCTGAGGGTTGTAACGGAGTTTTGACGTCCTCCGCCCTCTGGCCTCCTCCTGCTGGCATCGCGCTTACCACGTCATGGGTCTGTGACCCCGCTGCCTGGGGGCTCTCGGGAAATGGAGTGATTTTGGGTTTACGAGGATCCGGGGGGAGTAAGTGTGATTTCTCCAGGTAGGACCAACGCTTCCTCAGTGGACCCCACAGCAGAGCTCTCTCCTCCCGTCTCGGCAGTCTTTCCAGCTACATACAATGTTATTAAACACTGGGTAGCCATAACCTCCAAATCCGAAGGAAAGACTCGGAGTTTGCCTTTCCTTTTAGCGGGCATTGTCAAGAAATTTTCTGCAAGAGTCGGAGCTCAGCACGTCCGTGCCTGGCTACGCCGCCATCTTGCCCTCTCCCATTCTCGGACTGGTTCATTCTCACACACACACACTCATGTATGTTTATTCTCACTCATACACACATGCTCACACATACGCTCTCTCTGATACACATGCTCTCATAGAAACATGTTCTCTCTTATAAACACATGTGCTCTCACAGACATACACACACACTCTCTCTCATACACATGCTCTCTCATACCACATGCTCACACACTCGCATGCTCTCACAGACACACTTGTTTTCTCATATACACACATGCTCCTCATTCACACAGGCTCTCACACCCTCACTCAGGCTTCTTCCTCTTTATTTCTTGGAGTCTGCGGGGGGGGGGGGGGGGGTCCTGTGGCCGCCTCCTTTCTCGTGCTGCCAGTGGGTTGGGTTGCAGTGTCGGCAGCAGTGACATTTTTCAGTCTTCAGCCACTGGCGGGATGGATGCGCCAGCAGCCTTGTTGGGCCTCTTCTTTTTCAGCACAGGCTTTATTCTCAGGAGAACCAGGGGATAGAAGAGGTAACAAATCCAGATCCTTCCCACGGACCCCCTGTTATGGTCTGGTAGACCCCTAGGGGTCTGCAGACTACAGGTTAGGAACCACTGCTTTATTGTATACATATTTTGATCTTTAAGTCAATCCCCAATGCTTTAGAATGAAGACCATTGAAATAGCCAACCTCTCTGACTGTAACCAGTTTATATCCTTTTGAAAGTGCGGTCTCCAGAACTGTACACAATATTCCAAATGAGGTCTCACCAGGGACCTAAACAGGGGCAATATAATGTTCCTTTTTCTGCTGACCATTCCTCTCCATATGCAGCCAAGTACCTTTCTGGCTTTTGCCGTTGCTTTATGCACCTATTTGGTACCATCTTAAGATCATTAGATATAATTACTCCCAGATGCCGCTCTTTTTTTTTTGTGCTTAGAGGTATTTCACCTCCAATACTGTAATTCTCTGGAATTTGTTGCCAGAGGATGTGGTTAGTGCAGTTGGTGTAGCTGGGTTTAAAAAAGATTTGGATAAATTCTTGGAGAAGTCCATTAACTGCTATTAATCAAGTTGACTAAGGGCATGGCCTCTGCTTCTACTGGCATCAGTAGCATGGGATCTTCTTAATGTTTGGGTATTTGCCAGGTTTTTGTAGCCTGGTTTGGCCACTGTTGGAAACAGGATGCTGGGCTTGATGGACCCTTGGTCTGACCCAGTATGGCAATGTCTTATGCTCTTGCAGCCTAAATGCATTACTCTGCATTATTTAGCATTGAATCTTGGCTGCCAGACCCTAGACCATTCCTTGAGCTTTGCTAGATCCCTTCTCATGTTTTCCACACTTTTCTAGCTGTCCCTCCTGTTGCAGATTTTGGTATAACCTTTCCTAATAATCTTACCACTAGGTCATGAAAATATTGAAAAGAACCGGTCCAAGCACCAATCCTTGAGGCACACCGCAAGTAACACCCCTCTCCTCAGATTAAACTCCATTTACCAGTACCCTTTGTCACTTCTCACTCACCCAGTTTCTGACCCACTCTAGGCCCTATACCTTGGGTGCTCAATTTATTTATAAGTTGTTTATGCACAACTGTGTCAAAAGCCTTAATGAAATCCATATATACTACTTCTAGTCCTCTCCCTTGATCCAACTTGGCTATTTAAATGCGTATACATGGAAAATGGACCATAGGTTTCAAATACATAGACTCCAAATGACCAGATACAGGTTTAAATGAATGCTTCAGATTTTAGCCACAGGCAGAACCTATTTATGTTATGTTTTGTTATATAATACTTATGTTGTTTCATTTATTAACCTGTCTTAACTTTTTAACTCTGAATAATACCTCGAGGAATAGCTTTATTATTTTAATAATTTTAATTTCTATCTTTAACAGCTAAATACTTTATTAATGTGCTTTTAAAAATGTTAACTGTTATCTTTTATTGGATGTATTTATTGTATTTTCATTATTGTTTTAACTGTAAACCGCTGTGAAGGCTAACGCCAATGCGGCGGTATAGAAAAATTAATAAACTATAAACTCGCTGGACACCCAAAGTAATTGATCATATTTGTCTGACAATATCCACCTCTGGTAAATTCATGCTCCCTCAGATCTTGCAATCCTTTGGATTCCAGAAACTGTACTATCCTCTGTTTTAGCAGTGCTTCTGTTAATTTGCTCATCACAGAGGTCAGGCTAACTGGCCTGGAGTCCCCAGCCTCCTCCTTTCACTTTTATGAATAGGAACCGCAACTTTCCATCTCAGTCCTCCAGAATTACTCTCAACTTTCCAGAAGCATTGAAAAGGTCAGCCAGCAGACCTGCAAAGACTTCTCTAATTTCCCTTAGTATCCTTGGATGTATCCTACCTGGTCCCATTGCCTTATCTACTTTGTTAATTTACTACTCTCAAACACAATTTTCTAAAAATTGATTGAGGTTTACCTCACTTCTAATCTTATTTGTTGTATGTAGTACTTCATTAATAACATCAAAATATAATTAAGAAATGGGGACATGTAGGATAATGGGAATGAGATACTGGATTGTGCACTGAATTTAGCATAAATTGTTGCAGTCCACTACAATGGAAATAAATGCATGCTGGAACGTGCTGAAGATAAAACCAGTCTTCTATGAAACAAGAAGGGAAAGCAGGCAAAGGTATTGACTTTGATAATTTGCTTTCCAAAATAAATTTGCAGAAAGAAGTTAGTTTTTTACATCACATTCTGAGTACATGCTACACCTCATGGCTTTTCCATTTGTTACAATAGGTTCAAGTCTTGATTACAAAGAAAAGAAAAATCTGCTAGAGAGGAGGAGAAGGAGCTGTTTCAGAATAAAACATTGTATTTAAGACCATATTTAGGTGTTTTGAACATTTGCTCTTAAGCCCTCAGCTGTGTTAAATGAAGAGATGGGGTGACATGAGTGTGGGAGTTTGATGGAGGCAGGAGTGTGTTGGGAGGGAGTGTGGTGGCGGTGAGACTATGAGAATATTTTTTGGGGATATGAATGAATGACTATCAGGTGGGGAGTGTCTGTGTGTGGTGATAGGACTTGAAAAGTGTGCTAGGAAGACATTTTTTGGCACCATTTTCTGCCAGCTGTTTGTTATTTGTTTCCTGTTTCTGCCTGCATTGCTCTGGGTCACACAGCTGGAAGGGTGAGGGGGTGGAGAGGCTTTTGGAATGGAGCACTGGTCAACATTTTGCAGCCTGTAGTTGTTTTTCTTAGAAAGCATTAGAGAATTTTTGGGAGGTTTGGTTCTTCAGGAATAATGACCCAATGTTTAGTTTATAAACTAGTCCAAGATATTCACATTTTCTTCCTGCATGCCAAATTTGCTGACTTTTTCATCCTTTGGAGGAGTTATTCTGCCTGCACACAGACAAACATGGATTCCTTTTACATAATTCCTTCCAATATTCCTTCCTCGGAGACAGTAAACTCGATTTTCCACTACCCTTTGTTGCCTCCCACTCAGCCATTTTCTAACCCAGTCAGTCATTCTAGGGCCCATACAACAGTGCTCAGTTTATTTACTGTATTTGCCGGCGCATAGGACGCAGTGGCATATAAGACACCCCCCCTTTTTTTACCTATTTTTAAGGAAGAAAATAATCGGGGAGCGATTCTGCAGGCCCTATGCGCTGGTAATGCTCCCCGATTGGCCAATGCTGGGCAAAGGGGGCTTGCTGAAGCGTGGCAAGCCCCCTTTGCCCAGCACCAGCCAATCAGGTGGCGCACCCTCGCTTCCCGATGCCATGACACGCCCCCCCCCCCCCCACCAGACGCTGTTAGTAATTTTGAGCCAGTAATCAAAATAGTTTCTTACTATTAAAATGTTTTGGTTTTTTTTACAGCCTTTAATATACCTCCGTGCCCGAGGAAACGGCCTTTGGTAGAGTTGATTATGGTTGCCCAGTAAAACACTCTTGAGATGTTGATAGTCTTTCTTGCAAAATACCCCCCCACCGGACGCTGTTAGTAATTTTGAGCCGGTAATCAAAATTACTAACAGTGTCCGGTGGGGGGGGGGGGGAGTGTTGCGGTGGCACGCAGCCCAGCACCAGCCAATCAGGCGGTACGCCCTCGCTCCCCGACGCCACCGCGTCACTCCCCACCCCCACCCCCCCCACCGGCGCTGTTCATTTTGATTACTGGTGCATGGGACGCACTCCTTATTTTTCCCCTATTTTGAGGGGAAAAAAAGTGCGTCCTATACGCCAGCAAATACGGTATATCACCTATGCAGAACCATGTCAAAAGCCTTACTGAAATCCAAATACACTATATCTAGCATTCTCCCTTGATCCAACTCTTTGGTCACCCATCAAAGAAAATGATCAGATTTGTCTGACAATATCTATCTCTAATAAAACCACGCTTGCCTTGGATCTTGCAATCCATCGGATTCCAGAGACTGCACTATCCTCTGTTTTAGCAGTGATTCCATTAATTTGCTCACCACAGAGGTCAGACTAACTGGCCTGGAGTTTCCAGCCTCCTTCTTACTTTCACTTTCCTGAATAGGAACCACATCCATCTGTCTCCAGTCCTCTGGAACTACTCTCTTCTAAAGCAGCATTGAAAAGGTCAGCTAGTGGAACTAGCAGGACTTCTCTAAGTTCCCTTAGTACCCTCAGATGTATCCCATCTGGCTTCTGTGTGGACTGCTTAGATATTCTATTTAGTCCAGTTCTGTGCTGGACCTTGCTATTTGTACCTGAAGGTGCTGGATGTTGTCTTTGCAGTCATCAGGCGCCGGGAACATCTCAATCAGGGGTTAGGATGCAGAGAATTGGCCCACTGTGTATGCCCTTCAGAATTCTGAAATCTTTTAACGTTTTATTTGGATATTACCTCATGAAAAATAAAAATTCAGACTTGTAGAGTGTGGCAAGGGAACGTTATTGAACCATATTT
Organism: Rhinatrema bivittatum; assembly: GCF_901001135.1. Lineage (NCBI taxonomy): Eukaryota > Metazoa > Chordata > Amphibia > Gymnophiona > Rhinatrematidae > Rhinatrema > Rhinatrema bivittatum. The sequence continues at coordinate 129,242,732 of NC_042619.1, read as the reverse complement.
ATTTGGCATGACCTCCCACTATTGAATCCACCCTGCCTTAGATCTCATACTCTGGTGGATTCCAGATCTTCCATAGACCTGGCTGTAATACTCAACTTTCCTTCTTGTGCAGGATCCCAAAGAGTTAATAAGCATTAATCATGAAGTTTACACTGCCACCTATTTAAATGATCAACTAAATAAATGACTGCTTAGTTTAAGCCTTTTATTGCTGACTGAGCCCTGTACTGCTGGTTTCAGGTTTTCTGTGTTGCAGTAAATACAGCACCAAACTCCTATCTTCCTCTGTTAAAATCTCCCTCTCCCCCCCCCCCCCCCCCCCCACCATGCCCTCCCCTGTGCACCAGAAGCCACCATTGTAGTGGCAGCTTTCTTCCCTGGCCATAATCTGAATCAAGTTTATCTGTTCATGATTTAGTGGTATTTAAGATTGGCAACATGGCTCAGGCTGAGAATTGTTTTTCAGATGTTTTCCTAAGAACATAAGAAATTGCCATGCCGGGTCAGACCAAGGGTCCATCAAGCCCAGCATCCTGTTTCCAACAGAGGCCAAACCAGGCCACAAGAACCTGGCAATTACCCAAACATTAAGAAGATCCCATGCTACTAATGGAATTAATAGCAGTGGCTATTCCCTAAGTAAACTTGATTAATAGCAGTTAATGGACTTCTCCTCCAAGAACTTATCCAAACCTTTTTTGAACCCAGCTACACTGACTGCACTAACCACATTCTCTGGCAACAAATTCCAGAGCTTTATTGCGCGTTGAGTGAAAAAGAATTTTCTCCTATTAGTCTTAAATGTGCTACTTGCTAACTTCATGGAATGCCCCCTAGTCCTTCTATTATTCGAAAGTGTAAATAACTGATTCACATCTACTAGTTCAAGACCTCTCATGATCTTAAAGACCTCTATCATATCCCCCCCTCAACCGTCTCTTCTCCAAACTGAACAGCCCTAATCTCTTCAGCCTATCCTCATAGGGGAGCTGTTCCATCCCCTTTATCATTTTCGTTGCCCTTCTCTGTACCTTCTCCATCGCAACTAAATCTTTTTTGAGATGCGGCGACCAGAATTGTACACAGAATTCAAGGTGCGGTCTCACCATGGAGCGATACAGAGGCATTATGACATTTTCCGTTTTATTAACCATTCTCTTCCTAATAATTCCTAACATTCTGTTTGCTTTTTTGACTGCTGCAACATACTGAGCCGACGATTTTAAAGTATTATCCATTATGATGCCTAGATCTTTTTCCTGGGTGGTAGCTCCTAATATAGAACCTAGCATCATGTAACTACAGCAAGGGTTATTTTTCCCTATATGCAACACCTTGCACTTGTCCACATTAAATTTCATCTGCCATTTGGATGCCCAATCTTCCAGTCTTGCAAGGTCCTCCTGTAATGTATCACAATCCGCTTGTGATTTAACTACTCTGAATAATTTTGTATCATCCACAAATTTGATAACCTCACTCGTCGTATTCCTTTCCAGATCATTTATATATATATTGAAAAGCACCGGTCCAAGTACAGATCCCTGAGGCACTCCATTGTTCACCCTTTTCCCCTGAGAAAATTGTCCATTTCATCCTATTCTCTGTTTCCTGTCTTTTAACCAGTTTATAATCCACGAAAGGACATTGCCTCCTATCCCATGACTTTTTAGTTTTCTTAGAAGCCTCTCATGAGGGACTTTGTCAAACGCCTTCTGAAAATCCAAATACACTACATCTACCGGTTCACCTTTATCCACATGTTTATTAACCCCTTCAAAAAAATGAAGCAGATTTGTGAGGCAAGACTTCCCTTGGGTAAATCCATGTTGACTGTGTTCCTAGAAGTCTCTGAATCATAAACTGAAATTCATTTTTTGTACATCCTAAATGTATACATCCAGAACATGCTATGTACTCAGATCTTGCAGACAGATACACAGACCGACCCATTTTATCCTAATTTCCTATCGAGAAATTGGCCTTAAAATATCACCATTTCTGATTATCTTTCTCCCACAGCCCATCCAATTTCATTCAAATTTCTCCCACAGATAGAAAAGGATAAAGCATTCAGTGACAGCCTCCCCATCACCATTTTTAGGTTCACAACACAGAGACGGCATCTTTCAAACAGGTGCACATATACGCTTGTGCCTTGGCATGCGCCCAGAGACACAGCAATTTTATAAAATGTGCGCACATACGTGTGCATTTTTATAAAATATAGTCTGGGCACGCATATATGTGCACCTTTTAAGCTTGTGCTCGCCCAGCAGCATAAATCAGGCTTGAGCCAAATAAGTGAGGGAGTTTCATAACAAGCACATGTCCACACCATTACCAGTTTCACCAGTTCATCCAGTCAAGTGCTAGATCCTCCAAAACCCCTGGTTCTTTATCCCCCCCAGTTGTTGCTTACCCCTTAAATCCCTCAAACCTCTCACAGATGCCTGAAAATAGTTTTATTAAGAATTACGCCTCCTCCATAGCAGAAGTAAAGTTATGTGGCACTAGAACTGGTGCTGGCATCTCTTGGCCCTGCAATGCCCATATCCTGCCTACACCACACCCACATCCCCGTTCCTTTTTTGTCCAATGTGAGATATTCACGCATCAGGACTCGTGTGCGCATGTGGGTGGCTTTTAAAATCGGGTGGACATGCACATGTCCTACATGCGCGCACATCTCCTAATTTTGGCACATGCCCAGCTTTTAAAATTCACCTTTATGTCCTATAGGCTCAGCCCCTGGTTTCCTACAGCAGATTTTTCAAGATTTTTGAACACAAGAGTTAGTAAATTCTGTGATAATTATGTGGCAAATTTGTATAAAGATTTGCATCTCTCAGTATGCAGAAAAACGGTCACTTATTAAAAGTGAAAATATTTCATGTTTTAAACAAGATTTATATGCAAACAAAATTTACAAAGTACAAAACTCAATTATTTGTCAAGTAAAGACATGTTACAAGCTTTTAATTGTGAAATGTACCTTTTGTTTTGAACTGAAATATAGTGAAATCATCCTTTTTATATTTTCCTGAGAAAGTCCTCGTCTTTCACTGTATATGAGCTCATGTATGCTAAAACTGAAGCAGTTTGTGATGCTGTTAATTACACAGAAAGATATATGCACATATCCTAGACTTATGGTTACAGATACAAAAAGGGGTTGAATTAGCAGAAGTGCCAGTCCTGAAAGCTTCTACAAATTTAAATGGATGTCATCTCTGCTAGATGTGGAACACCAGCATTGCAAACTTACGAAACATATTGAGATCTTTGTAACTGGTATATGGTTGGCCATATATGGAGGTGCAACAACCTTTGCATAAAGATGTCTCTTTTTTTCATCACTCCATTCAGGAATTATATCAAAATCATCTTTGCTTTGATTTAAGAGATCTTCAAGGATCAAACATTCTGAAAGCTTTCTCTGTTCACTACAACCTCACCCCTCTCTTTCTGTTCCATTCAGGATGGGGGGGGGGGGGGGGGGCGGGATGACTGGATTAGAGAGCTCTGCTCTGTCTGCTCCAGCTTCAGGATCACTCCCCACCCTTCTTGTTCCCTGTAGGCTGCTTGTGAGGAAAGGGTCTTGAGCAAGAAGCAGAGAGAGCATTCATTCTGAAGGAAAGACTAAAGATGTTAGGACTTTTCAGCTTGGAGAAGAGACGACTGAGGGGGGATATGATAGAGGTGTTTAAAATCATGAGAGGTCTAGAATGGGTAGATGTGAATCGGTTATTTACTCTTTCGGATAGTAGAAAGACTAGGGGCCACTCCATGAAGTTAGCATGGGGCACATTTAAACCTAATCGGAGAAAGTTTTTTTTACTCAACGCACAATTAAACTCTGGAATTTGTTGCCAGAGGACGTGGTTAGTGCAGTTAGTGTAGCTGTGTTTAAAAAGGATTGGATAAGTTCTTGGAGGAGAAGTCCATTACCTGCTATTAAGTTCACCTAGAGAATAGCCACTGCCATTAGCAATGGTTACATGGAATAGACTTAGTGTTTGGGTACTTGCCAGGTTCTTATGGCCTGGATTGGCCACTGTTGGAAACAGGATGCTGGGCTTGATGGACCCTTGGTCTGACCCAGTATGGCATTTTCTTATGTTCTTATGTTCGAGCTTTCTTCATACAGGAACATCGGTATATAAAAATTAAAAATAAATAAAATAAATGATTGAACTACTGGATAAGGGAGTTTCAGATTTGTTGATTATACGGCAGGTTGTAAATTATGCAGCAACAAGCTATGCGGTTTGTTTTTTTTTGCTCTGCCATGGAATGTAGGGAGCCTGGGGGCACAGGCCATTTCAGTTAAATTGAAAACTCAAGGTAGTCAGAGCACACCGTGATGTCATTTATCTTTTTTTTTTTAGCCCAGTAGTTTTCTTCTTTTTTTTTGTGCTTCCAGCTCAATGAGAAATAGTAAGCTTTCATTCACAACTTCTTCTACGCATTGGACACAGCAGAACTGGCTTTAGTGATCATGATTTCCTAAGCACGAGCCAAAGTGATGCCTCTCCCTCCCCAAGGAAAAATGAAAGGGGGCAGAGAGAGGAGCAGCTAGCTATAGCCACTTTATATCAATAATAACTGAAATTAGACATTCATGTTACATGTAAACCATTTTTAATTGGCATAAAATAAACATGGTACAAAAAGAAAAAGATCATGTTTTTTCACTTATGTTTTATGTACAAGTGGGCCTGATCTTCCAATCTGGATCAAATGATGAAAGGCTGCCCTCCATCATCAGGTCTGTTGTTCTGCCATTTTCTCCCTCTTTCTCTCAAATCCCATCCCCCTCTCATCCATTCAGTCCCCTTGCTTGCTCCCTCAAACCTCTATCCCCCATTGTTCATTCTTGCACCCACCCCAGCCCTCATTGCACACTCTAACCTCTCCACCCCTCTGCTCTCTCACACCCCTCTAACCTCCACTGCTTACTTTCTCAACTACTCTCATCAACTTTGCTCACCCTTACAGTTTTTCTCTTCCCCCAATCCTCTTGCTCAGTCTCTCCCCCCTCTTCTCACTTGCTGGCCTCCCCAGCCCTCCATTGTTCACTCCAACACTCCCAGCATACCTTTTCTCTCTCAGAACAGCAGTGAGGTTCCAAGACATAGCTGGAGGCCTGAAGGGAGGCTTTTAAATGAAGCAGGCCTCACATAAATTGGATAAGCAAAGGCTGAACAGAGAAGGATCTACCTTCTACACACTGGTGACAGGTGCCAACTGCACTGAGGTGAACCTTTACAGAGCTGCTCTTAATATCCAACTCAGACAAATGTAGATGATAACCAAGCAGTTTTTGTGTGGAGCAGGAAAAAGGATCTAGGGCTTTTTGCTCACACCACAAAGTAAACCTCCTCCATTTGTCCATATGATTTCCTAGTAGAATCTTTTCTTGAAGCTGAATGAACATGAGACAAATCCTCTGAAAAATCTAAAGGCTGCAGAATCACCCTCTCAACATCTAGGCAGTGGGAGCCAGGGACCCGACATTGGGATGGTGCAACCTACTTTGACCCTAAGTGATGAGATCTGGGGAATTCTCCAGTCTGATTAGTTCCCTGATGGATATCTCCCTTAGGAGTGGAAACCAAATCTGTCTCAGCTAAAAGGAGGCTATGGGAATCATGGTCCCATGGTCTTCTCTTAGTTTCAATAGAATCTTTGTGACTGTGGTATGTATCAAATGATGCACGTACAGCAGGCCCTTGCTCAACTGAAGGCAAAGGAGACAGAGGCTACCTTGCCTTGTACCCTTTTCCTGGAACAGATGAATGGAAACTTTCTTTTCTGAAGGAAATATCTGGTTTGCTACCCCCCTTGGTCATAGGACCATTCGTGGGGGTTCCAGGATCCAACTCAACTTGTCCACCAGGACATTCTCTATGCCTGCTAAATATGTGACTGAGGACCATCCTCTTAGAGATGGCCCATTCCTAGATCTCTTGGATCAATGTCCATCTGGACAGGACAAGTTTGTTGGTCAGCTGATCTCTGAAAGCATTCAGAGCATAGTGAACCACCCTTGGCACCAGGAAATTTATCTTGTGAAGCTTTTCCTAAGCAGACCAAAGACACTGAATGCAGAGCTCCTCTACATGGGCTCTCCATCTGAGGCTGGATGCCATCCATGGTGAGGACAATTTCGACTGAACAAATTTAGAAGGGTATACCCTTGGTTAAAATGAAATTGCTTCACTACCAGGACAGAGAGTCCTTGAATGGCTGTGTAATGCAGAAGTTGTCATGAAGATCCTAAGCTTGAAGCCACTGAGATCCCAGGGTCCATTGGGCTTTCATGATATGGAGATATGCCAAGGGAGCTAATGGACTTAATACCATAAGACCCAAACATCTCAACATGCTCCATGTTGATTTCTGCTGGACTCATTTGGATCCATTCTACTGTGGATATCAATGCAACAGCCTTCAGTTGTAAAGAATGCTTTTGCCTGAGAAGATAAGCTCAAGTGAGACTTGGGGGTACTTGATGACAAACCCTAGTAACTCCAGCACCTGGATGGTTATACACAATCGATTCTGTGGCACCCAGCTGTGATGTTCTTATAACCAGCCAATTGTCCAGACAAAGAAACACATGCATCCCCAGTTTGCACAATTGTGCTGCCAACATGGCAAAACATTTGGTAAAGACACATGGGGCTAATGCCAGATCAAAGGACAGCACACAATACTGAAGGTGATAGTCCCCCTACTACAAATCAGATATTTCCTGTGTTAAGAGCATAAAAAATAAGCCATTCTAAGCCCAGGATCCTATTTCCAAAAATGGCCAATCCAGAGCAAAAGTACCTGGCAGGTTGCCAAAGGGTAGATATATTCCATGCTGCTTATCCCAGGGCTACAACTCCATCTTAATAATGGTTTATGGACTTTTCCTCCAAGAACTTGTCCAAACCTTTTTTCAACACAGCTTATGTGGAAATATTTCTATGTGGGTGTACGCATCCTTGAGATAGAGAGAGTATAGCCAGTCCCCTGTTGAATGAAGGAATAGCCTAGTAGGTAGCATAGCGGGCTGCAAACCAGGGAAGCCAGTGTTCAAATCCTGCTGACACTCCTTGTGGCCTTTGGCAAGTAACATTGCCCTCCATTGCCTCAAGTACAAACTTAGGGGCTTATTCACTAAGCTGCAGTATTTTTTCCAGAGGTAAAAATACAGTGGGACTTACAAAGTGGGGGTAAACAGCCTTGCTGCATTGCAGGTGGTATGAAAAATAAAATAACAGTAATTAGCCTCAAAAGAAACTGCTATGGAAGCCCCAGGACTGTGGGACCATCATCGCTTAAAGGGACACTTGGCCCTGATTCACTCACCTTCCTCCCCATTGGAAAGTTAAGAAAACAACCCAGTGGTCTGCAGAGACTCCCTGTCCAACACCCCTCCCACCAGCCCTGGAGGCAGCTGTAAGAAAAATAAAATGTTTAAATTGTTTGGTAAGTCCTGATCTGGTCCTGTCCCCAATCCCTCCCCTTCTAGAAAAATTTGTAGTCCCCGAAGCTATACCCCCCACCTCCAAACCTAGCTCACCCTCTGGACTCCCCAAGACATCTATTCTAGCCCTGGTAGTTTAGTGGGGCTCTGGAATATCCACTAGGCTTTGGTGGCCATTTTTCAAATGGCACTAGCATCCTCTCTCATGTGAGAGGTGCAAAGACTGAGCCCAGCCACCAATGCCATTTTGAAAGATGTCCACTTCCGGGCCCCAGAGTGCTCCTTATGATGCTGAAGACCCACATGTCTGAAGTTGTACTGAGCCAATGGTTTACGTAAAACCTCAGCCTGCCTTGACAGGAAGATCATCTGGTACAGGTATAGGCATGCAGGCTATAATCTGATTCAGTCAAAATCGCACCCCAGGTTTTGACTGGGGTGCTGGCTGTGATTTAGGAACCCTCTGCTGCCTGGTGTAAGCACAAGGGGCTTGTTGAGCACTGGACTGAGGTGGTGGAGGATAACACCTCCTTGGTTGGCAGAAATGTCTCCTCAACTTCATGGTTGGATACCTCTAGGCAAAGGAGGATGGGTCTAGAGTGGCTGTGGAGAGCTGCTGAAGCACTGCACGGTGCTTACAGATGTGTGCCACTGCTTCCTTGACCCTATCTTCAAAAAGATTCTCTCCAGTACATGACAAGTCAGCATGTACAGCCTCAAATTAGAGGGCAGCAGTCTGAGGCCCACAGCCAGACGAGTCAGCAGGCACTAATGCCCTTTGCAGAGACCCTTGATGCTATCTTGAAAACATCTAAGGATGAACAGACCATATGTTTTCCACACTCCATTCTCTTGTCCACCAGTGAGTGAAGGTCATCGTGCTACTTCTGAGGAAGCTGCTCAGAAACCTCCCACATACCACCTGCTTCAGCTGGTCCCAAATAAACTAGCCACACATCAAAGGAGATGCAAAAAAATGAATGCAGTCCAAACATCAATGCATTTATAATGGAAAGTATTTTTCAAATTTTAATGTTTAAGTTAATTTAATACTGCAACTCCATTGCTCATTAGGTATAGATACAGGTAGTTCTCAACTGGGTCCCCTGACACGGAACCCATGTTTCACCAGACGGCTGCGTCAGGAGGGACAGCTATAACGTGTATTTTCAACAACTGAAATGTAAACATACAAAAACAACTCACAATAACTTAAACTTCAAAGGACCATAGATAAAACAGGGTGTATTGTGAAACATTTCGCCAACACACATACCTCGAATGCAGAGCCACATTTAAATAGCAAGGAGAGTGGACAGTGTAGACAGACACAAGAATTTAAAGGGACTAAAGATGTGGTGCGAAAAAAAAACGACCAATGCGGAAACACCAGCTCAGATAGGCTGCAGCCAATCACGGAGTGAATTATACAGGATGACAAAAAGACTAAAGGAATTAAACAAAAAGAATTAAACAGAATTAAACAAAATATTGCCATTCTATTTCATCGTTTAAACCTTTAGGAGCCCCCCCCCCCAGGAAGGAAGAGGCAACACGTCAATCACAAAGAACTTAAGGTCCGCTTCAGAGTGCGCTGAAGCCAACCAATGGGATACTAAAGGAGCAGTGTCACGGCCAGTTCTAATACTCGACCGATGTTCAATGATCCGTGTCCAGACCGGCGGGTGGTTTTGCCTATATACAGTTTGTGGCATGGACAGGTAATTACATAAATCACTCCCTTAGATTAGCATGTGGTGGAAACAATACTGTTTATGAGAGACCAGGTGTTAAAAAATTGTCATAGGTAAAATGTGGGGACAAATCGAACAATGACCACATGGTAGGTGACCAGAAAATTGTACAGAGTCAGACGATATTGTACTATCCAGCTGTGAATGAATCAATATGTCTCTAAGATTCCTACCCCGACGAAAGGTAAATCTCAACGGGCAATCAAAGATCTTATGTAGAGATAGGACCGACCAATGTCAACTTATAATGGCTGTTAAATCCCGCGCGTGGGCAGAGAAAGGCAAAATACAATTTATACACCCATCTGAAGAGCGAACTTGAGGGGTGAAGAGTAAATCCCAATTAGCGTAGAGAGCACGTTTAAAAGCCTTGTGAAGAACACGTTGAGGGTACCCTCTCTCCCTAAACCTAGACATCATCTGCTTAGCTTGATTATCGAAATCAGATCTTGAAGAACAGAGCCACCTTAGTCTAAGCAATTGACCCACAGGTATATTCATCCTTAAGCAGAAGGGTGATGACTATCAAATCTCAATAGGGTATTCCAGTCTGTTTCTTTTCGAAAAATGGATGTCACAAAGATTCCCGAATCAAGTGTTACCATAATGTCTAAAATGGCAATCTTCAAAGGATCGATGGAAAAATTGAATTGTAGATATTCATTACAACTATTAAGCCAGTATAAGAACAGAAAAAACTGAATATCAGTCCCCATCCAAATAAAAAATATATCAATATAACGGTACCATGTAAAAATAAAGGTAAACCAAGAAGATGGGTACACAAAATCCTCCTCAAATTTGTTAACATAGAGACAAGCTAAATTAGGCGCCATGGTGGCGCCCATAGCAGTTCCTTTTATTTGTTGGTACAGGGTGGATTGAAATTGAAAATAATTCTTTGTTACAGCTAGACTTGTGAGCGTGAGTAAAAACGATAGAGGAATGTGAAAAGGTCCTAAGCGATGATCAAGAACATCCTTGATCAGCATAAGGGCCTCTTCTTGGGGAATGTTAGAATAAAGTGAAATGATATCTAAAGTCACCAAAAAATATATACTAGCCCATAAAGAGCTGATAGGAGGTTATATGGGCATTGACCATAGCTCCTTGAAACACCTTTCTCCCAAGAGTATGCAAAGGTTCTAGAATCCTTTCCTGGAGACACCAAGAAATGGTCCTAGTTCTGTTGGCCCTCCTGAGAGCAGATTCAACCACTACAGATTGGTGAGATAGCTGTCTCTTTTTGAATTCAGGATTTTTTGGACAAGATAGATCACACATACTTCTTATTTATAAGCCACAGAGAGGAGTTTCCTCCACATCCTCATCTGTACATCCTGAAATATCTCGTGAAGTGGGATTGGCACGATCTCCCTTTGGAAGCTCCACAAATTGGACAATGTCAAGTATCTTGTTCCTGGTCTCATCCTCCTTCAACAAAGAAAACACAATGGCTGAATTGGTTCTCCAAAAAGCTAAACTGGAAAAAACCGAGAACCAGATATCAGCAATGGAGAAAATTCAGCTAAACTTAGTTCAGAGTGAAAGTGAAACAACAAAGAGGCTGGAAAAGATTGAAAATAGCCTGAGGGCACACAATTTAAGATTCATAAACTTTCCAGTATTTTGAAATATCTCACCTCCGGACTTTTTTAAATTGTATGCCTCTCAGGTCTTGAAGATACCCGAAGAAATTTAGCCTGTCATTACTAAGGCGTACTATTTGTACCCCACTGCAGCAAATCAAGAAAACATGGAAGACAATATATTGCCAGATTTAACTACCTTACTCGAGTCCTCCCAAGAAATGGTAGTCTCTCATCAGAGACCGTTATTAGTCTCCTTTGCCTTCTTAATGGATAAGAATAATGTCTTTAAGCAATATTTCAGAAATAATCAAACTTTATTTTTTGGTCAGAAGATATATTGTTATCCTGATTTAGTAAAACAAACAATTGAGAAGAAAATCATTTCTAAGCATGAGTTAGGAAGCTCTTCAAAAAGGAGCATTTTTCATTACAGTTTCCTTGTAAATGCTGTATTTCTCTTGGGGAGCAGAGATATGTGTTCTTTGAACCATCACAATTAAGATCATTTTTGGATACTCACTCCAACCCTAGTTAAACTTATTGCTCTGGTGTGAATGTAGAAATTTATGATGGGGGATAACTTCAGGATGCTTAAAAGAATTTTTGTTAAATATTTCTGTCAAGTTTTCACTCTTTATTTCTAGGCTCTCCCATATTTCCTTTATTGTTATTAAGTACAGAGCATTCTATTACGATATTGAAACTTATGTATGAAACATATTACCTTAAGCTGTACTTAAAAGATTTCCTAAACAAGTGGATGCTTGTATTATGTTTAAAAGCAATAAATTAAAAATGAAAAAAAAAATGAAAAGGGAATGGCCTTCACCATTTTCTGAATAAAGATGGCAGAGGAGAGGTCCTCTGTAGAAGACTTCCTTTCTCTCTGGTGGAGGAAATACATCACCATATCTGTAGCTGTACCCAAGTCAGCTTCCAACTGTTATGCTGGTGGAGAAGACTCAGAAGATGTCCATCCCACAGAAAGGCCTCGGAGAGGGGAGCACTTATTTGCTAGGCTCTGGAACCTGAGTAACTCCTGGGTCTTGGGGAAGTTTCCTCCCCAGTGGATTGAAGAAGCCACTGATTCAAATTCCCCTTCAGGAATCAGCATTAACACCAGGCTGCTGGACAGCTGTAAGGACTCAAGCAGCAGCTGGACTCTGGCCTGTCTCAGTCCCTTTGCCCCTCAATGCTAGAGCACTGAGGCTTCATAGTACCTTATTCAAGGCCTGCTAGAGCTTCTTGTCCAGTTCCTTCTTGAACATTGATAATGCTAACACCAAGTGGAAGGCAGGAAGAGTGGCCATGTCTTCCTGTGAAATTGAAAGTGGATCAATGGCTGATACCTACATTCTTGACAGTTCTCCTCTCCAGAAGACCACTTCCGGAGATTCATGACCAGAGCCAGAGTGTTACTGTTCCTGGCATCATGCACCGATGAAGACTGATGCCAATGCTTCTTCACTTTCATGCGATGCCAGAATCAAAGAGGCAAATCCCATTGCCTCCCTCGAGTGGGAGGAGGCAGGGGACAGCCTGTTTTCCTGAGCCTTTCTGGTGCTTGATGCCAAGAGAATACAATAGCCCTTTGATTACGATGGATCACAGTACGATGAATCTACTGGGTTCATCGATATTGATGACTCCAATGACAATTATGATTGGCTGATAACATCTAGATGAGACCGATATCCCTTTGAGTTCATGGTGAATACAAGTGACACCTCCAGACATCATGTGATTTCCCCCAGGCACAGGATACATCTATCATGGAGATTCATGATAGACATAACCCAATTACACCAGGAGAAATGCTGGAAGCTGCTGATTTGCTTATCCATAACCAGATGAAAAACAAGGAAAATTAAGTCTAACTCAGTAACTGCAAGTGGGCAATGCACTAGTGGTGCACCACCCAGGCACAATGAACAGAAAGGAAATTTAGAAAAATGGCCAAGAAGTCTACCTAAGACACTAGAGGGGAAGAAACAAGACTATGGGGCTTCGTGATGAGCAAACTTGCCGGCGCTCAAGGGTCAGGGGTGACGTCACAAGCTGCAAGATGGCGCTGGAGAGGCAGTGAGCGGTGGAACGGAGGGAGGCAGGCCTGCCGGAGCTGCCCCGCATGCAGGAAAGGTAGGGGAGCCGTCGCCCTCCCCGGCCCTGGCTCCGCTGCTCTGGCAATCTTCCAGTTACCTGCCGGTGCAATTTTTTTGGCATGATGAGCTCGCACCGCCTGTACGTCCCATTTGGGAGCTCAAGCCAGCGAAGGTGCCTTGAGCGCCCAAATTGGACGTGCGTTCATGCACCTTCGCCTGCAGGTCTGCTGGAAGCCGCTTTCGCCGCCGGCTGCCCCTGGGAGGCAGGGGAGCCGCAGTGGGCGCCTCGGGAGGAGGGGAGAGAGGACTGCGGCTGCTGGAAGAATGCAGTAAGTTTACTTTAGTTACAATTTCTATTTTCTTAATAACATGTCGAGTCGATTTTCGCCCTGCGCCTTGCTTCGGGAGGGGGGGGAGAGAGGACTGGCAATCCCTGATGCCCGAGCGAAGGAGAACCATCCACTTCCTGGTACCTGTCATTTCAAATGTCATTTGAAATGACAGGTACCAGCGCACCCAGGATACTGTATAGGCGCTGTATAGCGCTCTATACAGTAAAATGGATTGCGCTTCATGGACGCGCTTTGGACGCAGCTTGCATTTGCATGCCATTTAAATACTATATTGAGCAGTATGTGATCCGAACTGTGCGTGCGGCAAACGAGGGTGCGCCCGGCAGTACCGCACTCTTTCTACCTCGTCCTTACTGTATCGGCCTGATAGTGGGCTGTATTATGACATTGTGCCTTGTGATAAAATCTGTGGATAAAGTGTGACACAGATGCATGATATTTCATTAAGTAGATCAGTGTTTCCCAACCAGTGTGCCATGGCTGAAGCACAGATGTGTCTCAAAATTTTTCTACAGCTAGCTAGTGGCTGAAAAGAAGAAGAGTTGAGGTGGTCTTGAGCTGCCAGTGCCACCGGCCGCAGCAGGTCTTCATTTTATCCTTTGCCTGCACATTTCTTGGTCTGTAGGATATCCTCCTGCCAGCCGGGGTGAGGGGTAGAGGGCGTCGGTGAACAGCTTTTTGCTGCTGCTGATTCCTTTTCTGCAAACAATACTGTGTGAGGCTCCGTAGGCTCAGAAAACCTGCTGACTCCATGTAGTTCTGTCTGCAAATGAGCGCCAGCATGGAAAAAAAAGCAGTAGCAGGTAACTGCTGCTGAGATCTGATGGTTATAGGATAGGGGGTGGAGTGAAGGTACAGATGAAAGTGTCAGAGGAAGGTGTGAGAGAAGAGCCAGACTGTCTCCGGTTGGTGGGGGGTGGAAAGTTATGCAGATGATGTGAGAGGGTGGGAACGTAGGGTGATGATGTCAATGGGTAGGGAAGAGAAAAAGAAAGGGAAGGTGATAATTACAGGTGAGTGAGAGGAGACTGAAGGGAAGAGAAGGTGATGATGCCACAGGGTGGAGAGAGAGATAAAAAAGGGAAGGTGATGCCAGGAGGGAGAGGGAAGATGATGATGCCAGGGGGTTGAAGGGAGAAGAAAATGAAGGTGATGATGCCAGGGATGGTTTGGAGGGAGGGGAAAGAAATAAAGATGATGTCAGGGAATAGGAGGGAGAGGAAAGGGAACAGAAGGTGATAATGCCAGGGAAGGAGGAGAATGGGAGGAGTGGGAAGGGAAATGATGAACTCAGGGAAGCCGAAAGAGAGAAGGGAAGAGATGGTGATGATGCCAGGTGAGGGGAAGGGAAGAGAAGGTGATACCAGAGGGTGGGGAGAGAGGAAAGATATGATACCAGGGGGTGACAGAAAAGGTGATGATGCCGGGAGTAAGGGGAGAGGGAATGGATGATGCTAGGGGATAGGAGGGCTAGGGAAGGGAACAGAAAGTGATACCACCAGGAGGGTGGGAGAAGGAAGGGAAAAAAGAAGTGATGATGTCGGGGAGAGGAAGAGAAGAGAAAAGAAGGTGATATTGCCAGGGGAAAGGAAGTTAGAGAAGGGAGAGTGTTTATATTAGGGGATGAGGAACATGGAAGGTGATTATGTGCTACACCCTCTGAGGAGCATATAGCCAGGAATGCAGAAAGGCCCCCGAGGAGCGGGTACCTAGAGCGTAACACGCCAAGGCAGCGCAGGGCATCCTGGAGCGACTCCTACTGGAGAGGATACGGTAGTGGCCCGAGGCACGGGGTTCACCGTAGACGACTCCTCAGTAGGATTATTAAAGTTTAAGTCCGAAGTCTAGTACACACGAAGGTAGAGACTGCCCCAAGGAGCGAGACAGGTGGTAGTCCAAGGCAGGAAGGCCCTCTGAGGAGCGTATAGCCAGGAACGCAGAAAGGCCCTCGAGGAGCGGGTACCTAGAGCGTAACACGCCAAGGCAGAGAACTGGAACCGGAAGTTCAAGTGTGGAGCGGATTCAGCAAAAAGGGAGCTCCTTGCTAACTCGTCAAAACGTAGGGCCAGGCAGCTTAAATACAGCAAGGCGGTGACATCATGTGGATGGGACACCCCCGAGGTTGCCGCCATTAAGTTTACAAAAGGTGGCCCGTGCGCAAGCACTTAGGTAATTCCTGGATCAAGATGGTGGTTGGCATTGCCCACGCCGTCCCGGGGATGCCAGGGAGATCGGCGGTCGTTGGCGGATGCCGCCATTCTTCTAAGGATTGACGATGCAGCAAGAAAGGTGAGCATGAAAGGTCGCAGCCGTCTGCGACCGACGGGCGTAACAAGAAGCATTTTAAAATAAGGGGATAGAAAACTCTCTGCAGACTGCCTTGTTTCTTCTTACAAAAAAAACATATCAGTTTGACATCCCTGTTTGCAAAGAAATTGTTTGATCTGAACTGAGCCCCAACTGCACAACTGATATATAGATCTATAATCCAAACACAGCAAAGCTTAAGCCAAACACCAGAAGAATTATCCAGAGAAGATTCACTATAACTGTCAAATTCAACATACACTTTCCCCAAAAATAATACTACTTTCTTTAATATTTATTTAGTTCTTGTTAAGTTATATTCAGATAAAGTATTTCTCTGATCCTAGAGGGCTTACACAAACTAAGGTTATATTGAAGGCAATAAAGAGCAAAATGGCTTGTCCAAGGTCACAAAGAGCATCAGTGGAATCTGAACCCTGCCCTCCCCATTTCTCAGCCTGCTGCTCTAACCAGCAGGCTATTCTTCCAGGTGATAACTGACCACTTAACATTATTCTATGACATCAATTATTTGTGTTGAAAGGGTCACTGCTCGTTACCAGTTTGCATGGTCTCACAGATGACGCAGCTTTGATGTAACACAAAAACTTGAGTACAATATCTCTTAACAGCTTAATTCAAAACACATTCCAAAATCTAACAAGCTAATCGAGATGTACACACTCAGCTTTGCTGGTAGAGACAATATGAAGTAAGAATTAAGGGGACATCAGTCAGGCATTTTCCCACCTTCCCCCCAAATTTATCTACAAGGATTGGGCTATACAAAGCTGTTGTGGCTTACAAATCCATTCTACTAAGGGATTCAAAAGCTGTAGACTGTTACATAATGACATGTGAAGCCAAAGATTAACTCTGTGAGAATAAATAATGCAGTACAGCTGCCATTCTACAAAAAGGTAAAATTTACTGGATACCAATTATGAATTTGGTAACATCTCCATCTGACATTTGAGAAGACAACTGCTTAGCACTGAAACTGTTTCAGAGCAATGTTCATGAGACTGCAGTGCTGCACAGTACCCGTAGATCTCACAGCTAATGTTGCACCCTATAAGGTCCGCAGGGTATGGAGTCCCTGTGGATTTGGTACCTGCAATTCATGTGAGCTTGCTGCAAAAACAATGTGTAGATTTGAAAATCAAACCAGTGTGCACTATTTCCCCAGGAACCCTTCCTCTCCAGCCAGCTAAACACACACTTGCTGTGGAAGCCCTGCATGTTTATAAATGGGCAGAGGAGGGCATCTTTCTTGGGCAAATGCCTTTGACAATTTTCCTCTTAGTGGATCTCTCCTCATTAGCTGGCAATTTACTTATACAACAATTCCCAATGGACTTAGCAGAAAAGCTTTGTTTTTTTGATTTTTTTTTTTTAAAGAAACAAATAATAAAAATTCAAACATGAGATTTTAAGGTAAATATCACCCAACAATTAAATGAACTGAAAACAAACATTCTACAGTTATGGATCTAGAAACAACCAAAAAGAAATGGAAAGAAGCAAAGCGACTGTATCTATTAGAACTGGAAAGCACAATGGCCCTGTATGCTCCCTTCTTGACTGTACAAACATAACTAATTATTAGTGAGCTTTGTTTTCTGTCTTTTTATTATTTTTCCTGGGAATTTTTCAGTTTTTACTACAGCAAAAAATGGGAGAAATCAGTGGGAAAAATGATATTTTCTGGGTAAACATTTTTGTTCTTGTTCAAATAAATACTGATAAATTCTGTTGTTCTGAATCAGTTTTAGAAGTGGGTACAGTTCCAAAACTTTATTACTATCTCTATCTGACCAGGTTCTGAGACAGAAAAGGAGGCAGCTATTGTTATCAGTAAATCATTTGATACTTATCGAAAGGTTGTGGAAGATGGGGAAGGGGAAGATATTTTGTACCTGAGGCACTGGAGGGTAAAGTGACTTGCCCAAGGTCACAAGAAGCGACAGCGGTAGCCCACTGCTCTAACCACTAGGCTATTCCTCCTCCCTCTTTATGTGATTGCCAACAACACTGGAGTGCATTCTTCACGCTAACTTGGGATCCACACGGATCCACCCTTTCAGCAGTGTTATTTAATATTTATCATCAATCTTTCCTTGATATTTTGGGATTGGCAAAGTAGATTTTTGAGTATATGCTAATGAATGACATCCAGCTACTGTTTCTGGTAGGAGATTGTGTATCCACTATTTGTGTTAGAATTACAGTGTTTGCATGCAGTAATTGTTTAGATTCACAAACTACTGATTACTAGTACATCTTTCTTCATTGAAAAAACCTTGGAGCTATCTTCCTCAAAGAGTCAATTACTGGTGAGTCCCTCAGTTTGTGACTATAAACTATAAGTAATTCAATCTTGTGCTTTTTCGTATTATGGTCCAGTATGCTCGAATGTGCTGCCACCCGATTTGCACATGGAAAAAAATGTGAAAGATTTTCAGAAGCAGATAAAAATAATTCTGCTTACTGACACTTATGGAGATACGTGAATGTTGTAATTTTTTTTAAATCCTGTTTTTATTGCATTGTGTTTAGATTTGCTAATTGTTCTGTTTTAATCAATTATGTATGTTAAAACTATAATCTGCACTAAATATTGCGGAAGCTGCAGACTATAAGAACTTTAAATAAATTAATATATCTCTGTGGATGTGTGAAAATTTGTTTTGAATTTAAAGAAAACAGAAGCCTTATGGGCTAGTTGTACCCTAATGCCTGATCTGATGCCTTCTCTAGCTACAGAGGGGTAGGAGATTTCATTTTCAGCAGTTCTTAGAGACCATGGGGTCCTGTTGGACTCCCATTGATCTTTGCAACCTCAGTTAAAGACCATCTTAAGAGCAGGATTTTTTTAAGCTGAGGTTACTACGGCAACTAACGTATGTTATTCCACAAAGTGATTTTTGTATATTACAGGCATTTGTTTTGACATCCACAGATTATTATAATTCATTATACATTGGCCTTCTAAATGCCATCTTAAAGTATTACAATTACTCCAAAATGTTGTGGCTTGGCTTATTATTAGGCTGTCCTCCAAGAAAGCATATGACCCCAATTCTGTATCATCTTTACTGGTTACCTGTTAGGCAGAGAATTGTATTAAAAGTGCTTTGTTTGGTATTTAGGCCATCTTACCTTTCAGATTTTTCTGAATGTATGCCTACTAGGAATTTTACAGCTTCCATTAATAAAAGAAGCGCGCCTGCAGAACACTCTGACAAGGGCTATTGTAGCTATAGGGCTGGCCTTATGGAACTCATCGGGTAAAAAGTTAGGTTTAATTGAACATTACAAAGCCTTTCATAAGGGGTTGAAGACTCACTTATTCCAGGAAGCATTTTAAAACGGCTATGCAATTTTATGAAGTTTTGCCAATTTCCAAGCTGTTTTATTGTAGTTTTATTTAATTATGATGTTTTTATTATAAGTATCTCGTCTGTTATTGTTTGTTATATTCTACTGATTTGATAAACCATGCTGAGTGGATAACACAACAACATTGACAGTATAAGAACAAACAATTTTAAATAAATAAATTACTAGGAATAATAAAGATTGAAAACAAAGGTCCCTACTAACTATCAGGTCGATACTGTAACGTGCGGTTGAAGATTTCCCGTCTGTAACGTGCTGGGAGCGCACAATTCGGACGCGTAAGGCGATTCAGCGATACAGTCTCCAGTTTCACACGTCCTTAGCGCTTCTTAAAACAGACGCATAACCCTTTCCGCACGCAGCATGTATATGATATGTAAATGAACAAATTAGCTGTATAATGAAGGAATTAGCTATTCCCCTCCGATACTGTGACGCGCGCTCAGATTATCTCCTTTGTAACCCGCTATTTTGCCGCGTCCTTAACCTGTTAGTTTACCGCTACCCTCTACTTGGTGTTAGTGTGGTGTTAGTGTGGTGTTCGAAAATTAAAACGGGAATAAAGTGTAAAAAAATGGTGTAAAAAAGTGTAAAAACATTGCTTACCTGCCCTGGCCCCGTCCGGTCTCCGGTGCAGCCCCAGTCCTGTCCCCTCCTCCCGAAGCAAAAAAAAAAACAAAACCGAAAAAGTAGCAAGGCTCGGGCCTGCTACGGTAGTCCCTTCTCCTCTCCTCCCGATTTCGGCGCTCAAGGCGGCCGGGTGGGCGTGCATTCATCCAGGCAGAGGGAGCCGGCGGCGAAAGCGGCCTCCGGCTCCCTCTGCCTGGATGAATGCACGGCCCCCTCCGGCAGCGAATGAATGCCCGTGCGATTTCGGCGCTCATGCCTTGAGCGCCGAAATCGCACGGGCCGTGCATTCATCCAGCGGCCCCCGCCGGCAGCGAATGAATGCTTGTGCGATTTCGGCGCTCAAGGCAGTCACATGACGTGACGTCACGGCATGAGCGCCGAAATCGCACGGGCATTCATTCACTGCCGGCATCCGCTGGATGAATGCACGGCCCCCGCCGGCAGTAAATGAATGCCCGTGCGATTTCGGCGCTCAAGGCAGTCACATGACGTGACGTCACGGCATGAGCGCCGAAATCGCACGGGCATTCATTCGCTGCTGGCGGGGGCCGCTGGATGAATGCACGGCCCGTGCGATTTCGGCGCTCAAGGCAGTCACATGACGTGACGTCACCGCATGAGCGCCGAAATCGCACGGGCATTCATTCACTGCCGGCGGCCGCTGGATGAATGCACAGCCCCCGCCGGCAGTAAATGAATGCCCGTGCGATTTCGGCGCTCATGCCTTGAGCGCCGAAATCGCACGGGCATTCATTCGCTGCCGGCGGGGGCCGTGCATTCATCCAGGCAGAGGGAGCCGGAGGCCGCTTTCGCCGCCGGCTCCCTCTGCCTGGATGAATGAACGCCCACCCGGCCGCCTTGAGCGCCGAAATCGGGAGGAGAGGAGAAGGGAGATGGGACTATCGTAGCAGGCCCGAGCCTTGCTACTTTTTCAGTTTTGTTTTTTTTTTTTTGCTTCGGGAGGAGGAGACAGGACTGGGGCTGCACCGGAGACTGGACGGGGCCAGGGCAGGTGAGCGGGGGCTGGGGGATAGTTTGCCGAGCATCGGGGAACATAACTGTCCACTTCCTGGTACCTGTCATTTCAAATGTCATTTGAAATGACATTTGAAATGACAGATACCAGCGCGGCCGTGAAGCGTTAGGCCCGCGAACCCAGGATACTGTATAGGCGCTCTATACAGTAAAATGGGTTGCGCGGGCCTAACGCTTGCCTAAGGCTTCGCAGCCGCGGCATGCATTTGCATGCAATTAGAAGAGAGTATAGAGCGGTAGGTGAAGAGAACTGTGCGTGCGGGGAACGAGGGTGCGCCTGACACTGCCGCACTGTTTCTACCGCGGCCTTAGAGTATCGACCCGTATGAATGCAATGAAGCAGGCTAGAAGGTACACTGCTGATGAATATCAGCATGTTCGAGGTACATTTGATTGACTGCTGGGACTGAAATTCCAACTCTTATGGGTTCG
Source organism: Rhinatrema bivittatum (assembly GCF_901001135.1). Lineage (NCBI taxonomy): Eukaryota > Metazoa > Chordata > Amphibia > Gymnophiona > Rhinatrematidae > Rhinatrema > Rhinatrema bivittatum. The sequence continues at coordinate 129,221,642 of NC_042619.1, read as the reverse complement.
GCGCTTAAAATTATGAGGTACTATCACCCAGTAAATGCTCATTATATCCAACCACCTGAGATTCTCTGTGTAAGCCAAAAAAACAAGCATCATTTTATACACAGTTTGACAATTTCTACTACTACTACTAATGATTACAGATGTGCCAAAATATTGCAATGCTAACAAAAAGCTAAAAAGGGGAAAAGATCCAAAACACAAATAAAGCAAAACTGAATGCTCTCTATGTATTTTCTCAATTTTTATCTTGTGAGTTTTTTCTGAACAGGTGCAAGGACCATCATATACCAGAAACTTCCATTAACAGGTACCATGGTGTTTCTAACTTTTAATTATAGATTCAGTTGTAATGACTCATCCATTCTAGCAACCCCACTCATGGTATCTTGTGTTTTTTAATGCATATAGAAGCTGCTTAAATTTCAAGTCCATAAATTTTAAATCCAAAAAATGTACTTAACTTCCAGGTATAGCATTTGACTCCTTCTTGCGTGCAAATGTTGATAACCCAACATGGTCCTTGTTTCACATCACATCTGCTTCAGGAGGGATTCCTCTTCACCTCTTCATCCTGGAAGATCTACCAAAATACTACAAACCAGGATCAAAAGCACATGCATCATGCACATTCCAGGAATTAATGTTCAGGTGGGGCTCTCTGAATTGTGATTCCCAGAGCCAAGAATATCTAAATAAGAGCTAATTAACACAGCCCCAGGGAAATTGGGTACTGTATTCATTTTCTATCAATTTTCTATTATTGTTACCATGTAATCTTGGATCATGATACAGAAAACCCTACCTGTGAGGTAATACTCATTATGCAGAAACTGAATGAGAACCTAAATATTCTTGCCCCTCCCTAGTAAGTCAGAAAGTTTGTGTTTATTAGTGGTTGCTGACTTTGCCTTTGGCCCTCAAATATAAAAGCACAACATTAACCATAAAGAATGCCCTTATCTATTAGGAGGATGAACTGAGTTATAACTTGAAGATTTAATTGTAATCATTATTGGATGATTTGTTTTCTAGAAACAATGTAAAGCATGGTTATTTACTCAGCTTTTAATTGCATTGATATGAATTTATATGCTATTGAATTTATGTTTGTCTTGAATTATGTTCTGTGGTATTTGTGTTTTAATTTGTATTTGTATTTATGTACAATGCTTTGTAGCCTTGAGGGACAGGGGGTAAATAGATTTGGAAATAAAATTATTACATATTGATTTTTCCACAATTAGCTCCCACCTCTACTCTGATCAATAACATCACATACACAAAGAAAGTGCTTCAGGTAGAGCTAATGCCACACAGAGTAAAGAATTGTCAAAGGGACAAGACATTATTCCTTCAATCACAATGTGAGAGCTGTTCTTAGATACTGTTTTACAACCAATTCTCACCTTCTCCAATGTGATAAGGCTGTAATTTGTCTTTTTTTTTTTTAAACAGCAACTACCTTCCTTTTACTGGCTGTAAGAGATTAGCATCCTTTGATGGCTGCAAACAGAAAACAAAGAGCTGCACCTCAGAACTGGAGAAGAGGTCATTAACAGCTACTTGTCTGTTGATAACACTCCTCCTGAAACCTGCTGATCTGATGTAAGAGGTAGGTTCAGTTAGAATGGGGTAATAAATGTAACTGGTTAAGACAAAAAAACCCATTAATAAACTAAACCAGTTCTTTTAGACAGGGTAGATAATTCCATATGTACAAGAAGGGGCAACATTCTACTATGGAAACTTTAAGGAACACACACATCATTAACTGGCCCTTCCTCCTGCTATGCCACTTATTCTTTTTTAAACTAAAATTAGGAATGCATGTTTAAAACAAAGGAAGGACTGCATCTGATAACACTTAACCATTACTCTGTAGCACAAAGGTGTCGAAATGCTATCCCCAGGGCTGCAAATTGGTCTTCCGGTTATTCCTAATGAATGTGTAGGAGACATATTTGCCCACAATGGAAGTAGGGCATACAAATACATCTCACACATATTCATTAGGGATATTCTGAAACTAGACCGGTTTGCAGGCTTCAGGTAAAGGGATGAAAAAAAGTAAGACTGAGAATTGACCAATTAGAAATGTTAATCACTGGCACGAGTAGTATGACTTATTTACCTCAAAGCATACATTAATGCTGCCCTATTTTCTTTACTTTAAAGGTCTCAGCTTTTCTTTCATATAATTTGGAGAGGGACGAGATGGATTAGGGTTGTGGTTGGGAGGCAAATATTTTCCTCCCAAAATTAGTAAACATAATATCAGTTCTACCTCCTCTGTCATGCACTTTCTTTAGATTATACCACCAAACTGGAGGCTCAACTAAAAAAAATAAATAAAAATGTTGAAAATAAAGTTTTAAGGCAACAAGGCCAAGAGGCAGGAAAAGATAAATAAAATGGAACACCTCTTGGTAGGAAAAAAGAGATACGTACTTAAGCTTCCTCTAATACATCAAAATGTCACAAAATTCGGCTTCTACTTTGACATATGTATGTGCGTATATATCTGTATATGTATATATAAGAACATAAGATATGCCATACTGGCTCAGACCAAGGGTTCATCAAGCCCAGTATCCTCTCTCCAACAGTGGCCAATCCAAATCACAAGTACCTGGCAAGTACCCAAACCTTAAATAGATCCCATGCTACCAATGCCAGCAAAAAGCAGTGGCTATTTCCCATTAATAGCAGTTTTTGGACTTCTCTAGGAACTTATCCAAACCTTTTTTAAACACAACTGCACTATATCTGCCTTAACCACATCCTCTGGCAATGAATTCCCGAGCTTCATTGTGCGTTGAATGAAATAATTTCTCCATCTGTTTTAAATGTGCTAATTGCTAACTTCATGAAGGTCCCTCCAGTCCTTGTATTATCCACAAGAGTAAATACCCGATTCACGTTTGCCTGTTCACGTCCTTTCATGATTTTGTAGAGCTTTAACATATCCCCCTCAGGCATTCTTGCTGGCATCTTAACGTCCATTGATATTTCCAGCTCAACCAGAGCCAAAGCTGGCAATTGGTGCCAAAATTCTTCATTGGCAACTACCTGATGGTTTCCCACATATTTTTATATCCCTCTCCCAACTCAGGCCTGGGCCAGGGGCCACAAACCACAGCTTCTTCCTTAGACTAGCCACTAGGTGTCACCACGTAATAGTGGCTGAGATCCTTCCTTCCCCTCCCCCACATCACACCTCAGGGGTTTGGAATGGAACCTCCACAGTACTGCAAGCTCCAGATGGCTCAGGGATCAGAAGCCTGGCCTAGGAATAAAACATGAAGCCACCAAGTCAGCCTTATAATGTTCATGTTTAAGCCAAGAGGCAGGGTTCAAATGTGAGGGCTGGAACTCCACATGCATGCACATATACATATACAGTGCACAAATACACACATGCACACAGAGAGGTAGATACACCCATACATACATATAAATACAATTATGATGAGAGTGAATAGAAATAAGCAATACTAAAAAATAGGAAAGTATATGATGTATTTTGCATTGCTATTAACTGCATAGGGTAGTTCTTTGATGGAAATCCAAATTGAGCAAAGAGGATGGTCAAAATGATTCCAGTCCACGAAAATATTTTTAAACCTTCACATGGTTTAATGGTAACTTAGAAATGAGTAGCAATTTAAACAATGCAACTGTAATCTATTTCGCACGATCCCCCGACACAGACCAGTGTTTCGATTGACTGCATTGAGAGGGACCTCAAACTAAATTTATGAAGAAAGAAAGAAGTGTTACCAAAAATAGTGGACAAAAAGCATCAAAACAAAACCTGCACAGTAGATAAACATTAGTGGAAGTGAGATCTTACAAACAGCACTCACCTGGAGAAGACCCAGGTAAGTGCTTGATTGGCACATCAAAGCAAAACTTCCAAGATAAAGGTTTAAATATTGCAAAAAAGCACGCCAAAGTTGTAAAGTATATAAAGTAAACAAATGTAACCAGAAATATTAAAACAAAATATTGTTAGGGGCAGAAATGTTATGGAATGAAATTATATAGCCAAAATTAGAACATAATACATATAAATGTAGTAGTACAATGTAAACCAGCAAAAACCAATATATATAGGACAGCAGCAGAAAATAGCCTAAATATTAAATCAGAAGAATATATTATATGAAAAAGACAAATGTAATACAGCTAATTCAAGCATAAAGGAACTGTATTCTGGGTGTCCTTTTAATCTCTTCTGAATTTTATTCTATTCACACCCGTACACATTTACATACTGACCATAGTCCCTATGGATATTGTAAAGCCTGTAAACTAACACTACATTTACCCCTTTCCAGCAGGTGTGTCGCATGCTACCCACAGCCAGCGAGGCTGAAGATCGAAGCCGCTGGCCACCGCCACCAGAGACCAGGCCAGTGGTGCCGAAGACTGGATCTGATCAGCTGGGGGCTGGTGTGTATTGTGTGATGTGCATGTGACACAGGGAGGGTGCTTGTGTGTGTGTGTGTGTGGTGCATGTGATACGGGGAGGGTGCTTGTGTGTGTGGTGTGCATGCAAGACGGGGAGGGTGCTTGTGTGTGTGTGGTGTGCAAGCGAGACGGGGAGGGTGTTTGTGTGTGTGTGGTGTGCATGGGAGACGGGGAGGGTGCTTGTGTGTGTGGTGTGCAGGCGAGACGGGGAGGGTGCTTGTGTGTGTGTGGTGTGCAGGCGAGATGGGGAGGGTGCTTGTGTGTGTGTGGTGTGCAGGCGAGATGGGGAGGGTGCTTGTGTGTGTGAGGTGTGCATGTGACACGGGGAGGGTGCTTGTGTGTGTGTGGTGTGCATGTGACACGGGGAGGATGCTTGTGTGTGTGGTGTGCATGCGAGACGGGGAGGGTGCTTCTGTGTGTGTGTGTGTGAGAGAGAAACAGAGAGATGGAGCAAGTTTCTGGCTGGCTGTGGCTGAGATAGAGAGAGGGGAAGCATGTGTGTGATGGAGAGCCTGTGTGTAAGTGACAGAGAAAACATGTGTGTGATTGAAAGCCTGAGTTTAAGAGAGAGAGCATTGTGTGATTGAGACTGGTCAGAGAGATGATATTGTGTATGTGTGAGAAAAACTGATCAGGGAGATGACAGGAGTGTGTGTATGTGTGTGAGAGAGAGACAAAGACTGGTTGTGGTCCCTAAGAAAGAGGACTGTGAAGATAGCTTCAGCAGCTACTGCTGCTTATGGTGTGGCCTGCAAGGGAAAGGAGTAGGAGAACTGCTGGAGAGGGCAAGATGGCTTATACAGTAAGGGGTAATAGCGCGTCAAAAACGCACGGCCACCCCCCCCCCTCCCGAAACTAATAGAGCCCGCAACATGCAAATGCATGTTGATGGGCCTACTAGCTATTCCCGCGTGATACAGAAAGTAAAATGTGCAGCCAAGCCACACATTTTACTTTCAGAAATTAACGCCTGCCAAAGGCTGGCGTTAATTTCAGCTGGCACCGGGAAAGTGTACAGAAAAGCAGAAAAAAATGGTTTTCTGTACACCCTTCGACTTAATATCATAGCGATATTAAGTCAGAGGCCCCAAAATTAAAAAAAAAAAAAAAAAAAATCTGCCCGCGGGTTGGAAGATGGACGCTCAGTTTAGCTGGTGTCCGTTTTCCGAACCCGTGGCTGTCAGCGGGTTCGAGAACCAACGCCGGTAAAATCGAGCGTTGGCTGTCAAACCCGCTGACAGCCGCCGCTTCTGTCAAAAAAGAGGCGCTAGGGACGCGCTAGTGTCCCTAGCACCTCCTTTTACCCCGGGCCCTCATTTACATACCTGGGCTTTCTGAATCGCGCACCCAGAAGAGTGTCCTCTGTGCGACTCTCCCGCGCAGTTTTCTGTATCGGCCTGCTTATTTGTTGTGTTTTCTCAATAGGACATGTATTGGTGGTGAACTGCTGTCTTTTTATAAGTAGAGCTATTGCACCTGGTAGTACAGGGAGTTTGTCTAGCTGTTATTGAGATAATGCCAGACTTTATTTTTTGTATGGCGAGTTGTATGGGGAATGTTCTAGTTGTGCTTTATACTTATTGCTGACGGTCGGAGGTGGGGAGGTTCCTGTGGATGCAAAATGTACATTTACATTTAGCTTTGTGACTATCATGTGTTCAGTGTCACGCATGTGAGAACTATCAGGTGGGTCTCGACAGAAAAAAGGTTGAGAATCACTGCTGTAGTCCATGTAGGCAAAATATACTGTCCTATCCGTACATGTATTTTTGAACATTCTTCCTGTCAGGGGCAGCTCAAAGCAATATGCTGCCTGAGGCAAGGAACAAGATGCCCCCCCACCCCCACCCAAAAGGAAAATCCCCTCCCTCTACCAGATTAACGGATTAGCAATGACTGGCACACTTTCTCTCTCCCTCACCCCGTGACTTCAGCACTCTCTCCATTCCCCTCTCCACCACTCTAATACTGGCCTTATAAAAACAAACACACACTCTCTAGATATAGAAATACTGCATCTAAAGAAAAAAGATTTTTTTTTTTCCATTTTCTATCATTCAGCTAAGAAACCTCCAACAAATTTCAAATTTTGTCTATAAAACCAAGAAATAGAGCACCTCCCTAGACTATGCATACCTTGGCCTGACATTAACTGTAACTGGCAACTTGGTTATAAGGCATTCCAAGAAAAACTTCTACAGGCCTTATATACATTAAAGCCCTGGCTAGTTCTAGCCACCCAAGCACAATTTTTTTTTTTAAATTGCTTGACAGCACTTCATCAACAAATTTAGAAAATGGATATAAAATCTTATTCAGATGATATTTAACACCTCACAGATTACACAGAATAAAGAGACCATAACTGACAAAAACTGAACTGGAAACTTTAAGAAGCTAGACTCTGTTTGCAGTGCAACATTACCATTCCTCATAAAACATCAAATAATATAATCAAGAAATATAAATCATGAATCATAATAGTAAACTCAGACCAATAAAAATAATAAAGATTTTAAAACATCTGATGAATAGATCATCCAATAATTTAAAAAGTTACAAATTTTTCAAAACACCAATAAAATATTTCAAAACTGCTGAAACATCAAACACCCAATAATTAAAACTAATAAGGATTACAAAAATGTCTCCATACCTGAGATGTTTTCATTTCCAATCACCCTCGGATTGTTGTGGATTAGGGGAGTGGGGGGATGCGCAAACTTTATCCCCTCTCTGATACACATTTATATATGTTCATATACTCACACACACACAAGCTCATGTGTGTGACATGTGTGACAGGCTCTCACATTTATACATGAACTTATACATGTTCATTCTTTCACACACTCAGGCACTTGCTCTTGCTCTCTCGCATGCATACATACAGGCTCTTGGTTTCTCACATTCTCAGGGCCTTTGGGCCGCAATGGGATGGGGTCTGCTGCAGTCTTGCCGGGCTTCTCTTCAGGCCACAGCAGGATAGAGGATCCTGGTAGTGCCCAGGGCAACCGCTCAGCGAGTCCTACCCAACAATCAATACTGCTCACTCACCTGTCACCCCCCTTCCCCCAAACCAGTCTCTTTCTCATCAGCCACTGTCATTGCTCCCTTATTCCAGTCTCTCGCTCTCACCAGTCACTGTTACCTCCTTCCCCCTAGATCAGTCTCTCTCTCACTCATTGTCACCCCCTGCTCCCCAGACTGGACACTGTCATACATTCCCCCTAGACCAATCTCTCCTCTCTCTCTCCAGTCACACCAGTTTCACTCTCCTCTCTTTGTCACTGTCACTCCACCCCTCCCCCTCCAAACCAGTCTCTTTCTCATCAGCCACTGTCATTGCTCCCTTATTCCAGTCTCTCGCTCTCACCAGTCACTGTCACCTCCTTCCCCCTAGATCAGTCTCTCTCTCACTCATTGTCACCCCCTGCTCCCCAGACTGGACACTGTCATACATTCCCCCTAGACCAATCTCTCCTCTCTCTCTCTCTCCAGTCACACCAGTTTCATTCTCCTCTCTTTAAGTCACTGTCACTCCACCCCTCCCCCTCCAGACCAGTGTCTTTCTCTATCTCTCCTCTCCAGGAGCAGGAAGGGGCTGGATTGTGGTTTGTCACTGGCTCACTGCCTTGCTTTTACCAAGTCTCCTGCTTTGCTTCAACTCCAGATCCCCCTATGCTGCCTGCCAGCAATGTAGAGGCTGCCTCCCCTCATCTCTCCCATCCAGTCACACCCCCAAGGTCCCACTTCCTACCCTGAGAGCAGGCATCAGCAGAAACTTTGGAACCTAAGATGAGCGGCCCACCAACTTTTTAAAAATAATAATGGCTTGCTTAGCTTTTCACCCTGCTGGGACAGCACTTAGGCAGTGCACAGCACAGACTGCAAGTGGCACAGACTTCAACAAGGGGTGCAGAGCAGTCATGTACCTTTGCTGCAGTCCTTCACTGACCTGCATCACAACAAACTGGTGACGGGGAGCGCTAACCTCTCAGTTTTTAAATGTCTTGATTTCATGTGAGCCACTGAGGCAGATGCTTCAGGGGAATTTTTGGGGAGCATTTTTTGCTGCCTTAAAAGGCTGCCTGTCTCTACCTCATTATAGAACTGCCCCTGGTTCCTGTATTCGATTTCGTGAAAATGCCCCATTAACAAAACATTGAGTTGCCAAAACACAGACACTTTGAAAGCTGTTTCTCTATTCCTTGAAGTCTACAATCCACCTTAACATGCGCATATTATAAAATCTGCTGCACGCAACTAAGGGGGAGCATTTTATAAAATGCACACAGTGACGCCATAGGTCCTTTCCCCAGTTCCCTCCCAGTCTGCTCCAATAAAGGAAAGGACTGGGAGGGAACTTCCTATACCCCCTACCTACCTTTTCCCCTATGCTCCTCGACTCTAAAACCCCTCTAGTTTTTTTTCTTTTAATTTCAATACTTAACTGCTCTCCGAAGCAGTAGTCGGTTGCATGGGCGGGCCGGCCGGCTGTCGGCATGTGATTTACCGGAACAGTGCCTAATTGCACTGTCCCGATCCACCCACATCCCGCCCTTTTTTTCAAAGCCAGCTCTTCCGCATGTACCGGGAGATACCCGCGTGGCTGTGAGCCTTGGAAAATGCATGCGGCCTGGCCACGCTCATATCTCTTTTTTACGCGTACTAGCCTTTGAAAATCAGGCCGTTTGTCTGTAACAATATTTCTGCCCATAAAAATATTTTGTTTTAATATTCCTGGTTACATTTGTTTACGTTATATACTTTATAACTTTGGCGCGCCTTTTTGCAATATTTAAACCTCTGTCCCGGATGTTCTGCTTTAATGTGCCAATCAAGCACTCACCTGGGTCTTCGCCAGGTGAGTGCTGTTTGTAAGATCTCACTTCCACTAATGTTTATATACTGTCCAGGTTTTGTTTTGAAACTTTTTGTACACTATTTTTGGTAACACTTCTTTCTTTCTTCATAATGGAGAAATTACTTACCTGATAATTTCGTTTTCCTTAGTGTAGACAGATGGACTCAGGACCAATGGGTATAGTGTACTCATGTTAGCAGTTGGAGATGGATCAGATTTCAATCTGACGTCAGCCCCTAGTACATATACCCCTGCAGGAAGTGCAGCTCTTCAGTATTCTCCTCGAAAAGCATTGTGGATATATGTGTGACTGACTGATTAACTTAATAATTTGGTTAACTTGAATAACTTCATAACTTGGTTAAACGTTCAAACTTGATTAACTTGAACAGGTTGATTGACTATAGATGGAGACCGCCAGTGTACTCAACTGGAAAGCGTCGACACCCGGCAGGGTGGATGTCCTAGCTAAATGAAAACATGGCTTACTCTTGAATCATTTGAAAGACCATGCTTAATGGCAGCCAAGGGTGGGATGCTGAGTCCATCTGTCTACACTAAGGAAAGCAAATGTTGCTTACCTGTAACAGGTGTTCTCACAGGACAGCAGGATGTTAGTCCTCACATATGGGTGACATCATCAGGATGGAGCCCAGAACTTTGACTGGCCTCTACTGGGCATGCCCAGCATGGCACTAACCCTGCAGCCAGCAGGGGTCCCCCTTCAGTCTTCTTTGATAGCTACAGGCAGTGCCAAAAAAATAAAACAACAAAACGTTACGAACCCAACACCGCGGGGCAGTGGGCGGGTTTCGTGAGGACTAACATCCTGCTGTCCTGTGAGAACACCTGTTACAGGTAAGCAACATTTGCTTTCTCACAGGACAAGCAGAATGGTAGTCCTCACATATGGGTGAGTACCGAGCTGAGGATGTCTGAACATGCACCAAATGTACCCAACGGCGTGCAACAGGCACAACAACTGGGATGGAATTTGGTAGAGGGCATCCTGAACCCCACCGGACAGGCGGAAGGGTGTTGCTACGTCACGTTGGGAATAGGTTACGCAGGACAGATTGGCCGAAGATGGAATCTTGTCTTCCGGCTTTGTCCAAGCAATAGTGTGGAGAGAACTCCAGGTGGCAGCCCTGCAAATGTCAGGAAGCGGCACCGATCGTAGGTGTGCTACTGAAGTTGCCATGGCCCTCACAGAGTGAGCTTTAACACAGTCTTGAAAAGGAATGCCTGTTTGCTGATAGCAAAAAGATATGCAGTCCGCCAACCAGGAGGAGAAAGTCTGCTTACCCACAGGTTGCCCTAATTTGTTGGGATGGAAAGAGACGAATAACTGAGTGCTCTTCCTGTGGGCAACTGTACGGTCTAGGTAGAATGCTAGAGCCTGTTTACAGTCAAGGGTATGCAGAGCCTGTTCCCCTGGGTTGGAGTGGGGCCTGGGAAAGAAGATAGGTAGTATGATGGATTGATTAATGTGAAACTCCGAAACTACCTTAGGCAAAAACTTAGGGTGAGTGCGGAGTACCGCCCGGTCCTGCAGGAGTTTAGTGTAAGGCGGATAGGTAACTAGGGCCTGTAACTCACTAACCCTGTGAGCTGAAGTGATAGCCAAAAGGAAAATCACTTTCCATGTGAGATTGCTGGAAGAGGAAGGTCGCTACCGAGGGGTTGAGAGACCACTCGTGCGGTTGGAAGACACGACTCAGTTTGTCTGCCAAGACATTGTGCACTCCCGGCAAATAGGTGGCCCTGAGGTACATCGAGTGGGAGAGCACTTCCACACAAATCTGTGCAGCCTCCTGACACAGAAGGAAGGAGCCTGTGCCTCCCTGCTTGTTGATGTACCACATGGCCACCTGGTTGTCCGTCTGAATCAGGATGACGTGATTTGATACGGAATCCTGAAAAGCTCTGAGAGCATATCGCATTGCTCGAAGCTCCAGGAAATTTATCTGGTGTTTGGCTTCCTCTGGAGACCAAGATCCTTGTGTCTGTAGATCGTTCACATGGGCTCCCCATCCGAGGTTGGAAGCGTCGGTGGTGAGAATGAGTTGAGGATCTGGTAGTTGAAAGGGCAGTTCCTGGAGGAGATTGTTCTGATCGGTCCACCAGGCGAGAGACAGACGGAGTGTGTCTGTGATGTGGACAATGGTCGACAGAGGCTGAGTAGCTTGAATCCATTGTGACCTCAGAGTCCAATGCATGAGCCTCATGGCCAGGCGGGCCATAGGATTTCTCGTAATTGACGAGAAATCCTAGAGAAATTAGAGTGTGTAGGGTCAAATCCAGGGACGATCAAGTGGCTTGCTGGGTTGGGGCCCTGATTAACCAATCATCTAGATAGGGGTAGACGTGAACACCTTCTTTCCTGAGAAAAGCTGCGACAACTACAAGACATTTGGTAAAGACTCATGGTGCCGATGCTAGGCCGAATGGAAGCACTCGGTATTGATAGTGCTTTGGGCCTACTAAAAACCTGAGGTACTTGCGATGAACTGGAGATATCGCAATGTGGGTGTTTGCGTCCTGGAGGTCCAGAGAGCAGAGCCAATCTCCTCTTTGTAGAAGAGGTAGAAGCGAGCCCAAGGTTACCATATTGAACTTTTCACGCTGGAGGTACTTGCTGAGGGCACGTAGGTCCAGAATTGGACGAAGCCCCCCCGGATTTTTTGGGGATCAAAAAGTACCGGGAATAGAACCCTAGGCCTTGTGAAAGTGGGGGGGGGGGGGGGGGGGGGGGTTTCTATTGCTCTTAACTGGAGAAGGGGGGAAACCTCCTGCTCCAAAAGGACAGAGTGGTCGATTACGCTCCACGCTTGTAGAGGTGGTGAGTCCGGTGGAAGAGCAAGAAAGTTTAGGTGGTAACCCTGAGCAATGATTGCTAGCACCCATTGGTCGGTTGTGATTGATTGCCACATGCCGTGAAAGTGGCACAATCGACCTCCCACTGGTATGCTTGGCAGAGGAATCAGGCTGCTGCTCTCAAAGGGAAAGTCAAAAACCTGAAGCAGGCCCTGGCTGGGGAGCTGCTTGTGGCTTTTGCTTCTGGGGCTGGCAAGGCTGAGGTTTTTGATAAGGCCTCGTAATTCGGGACCTTGGTGGTGGAGGATAGTACTTCCTTGGGCGGAAGAATGACTTCTTAGAGAGTCCTTGTTGAAGGGCTGTCTAGAGGGGAAGTCAGAAGGTATCGATGAGAGCTGTTTGAGGGTCTCATGATGGTCCTTTAATTCAGCCACTATTTGCTGAATCTGTTCACCGAACAGATTATCTCCTATACAGGGCAGGTCAGAGAGCCTGTCTTGTACTTCTGGGCGAAGGTCAGAAGACTTGAGCCAGGCCGAGCGTCTTGCCGAAATGGCAGTTGCAGACACTCTAGTGGAGGTGTCGAATATATCGTAAGCTGTTCTTATCTCATGTTTTCCAGCCTCAAACCCCTTGTTGACAAGGATTTGAAGATGTTCTTGGAATTGGTCAGGCAGGGTTTTCAGAGAAGTCCTGTATTTGCTTGAAAATGACCCTGTTGTATTGAGTCATGTACAGCTGGTAAGAAGCAATTCTGGAGATGAGCATGGCCCCTTGGAACACTCGTCAACCAATATTGTCTAGGAACTTGTGTTCCTTAACAGGAGAGGTAGAGGAGTGAGGCTTCGTCCTTTTTGCTTTCTTTTGAGCCGATTCTACCACAACTGAGTGGTGGTCAAGCTGAGATTTTTGAAAGCCAGGGGCTGACTGTACTAGATAGGTAGTGTCAGCCTTTCTGGTACTGGGGTAATGGATCCAGTGATTTCCCAGTTCTTTTTGAGGAGGTCAAGAAGAACTTGATGAATGGGAATAGAAGTGATCACTTTAAGGGCATCCAGGAACTGGAGAAGCTCCATCATCTGGTGCCTATCATCCTGCTCTGTCTGAAGCTGAAAAGGGACCAATTCTGACATTTCCTTCACAAAATTAATGAAAGAAAGGTCCTCTGGAGGAGAACGCTTTCTACTTTCAGTAGGAGAGGGAGGTGAAGGTAAGTCATCGGTGTCTGTGGAAGTATCATCACCCCAGGTGTCATAAGGATCAGCAGGCTGACCTGTAGGACAAGAAGGGGGTTGGATACCCGAAGGGCCCGGCTGAGGCTCCGAGAAAATCGAAGGAATCACCGGGGGCACTGTGGATGTCCTGGGGGGTAACAGTGCAGTATCGAAAGTATCGATGGCGCCGATGTGCATATCGCCCCCGATGAATGAATCTGTTGCGAGGGACGACATGGCATCGATGTCTGAGGCAATGCACCCGAAGGAGGAATGCGGAATGGTGTTTCTCCTCCCGATGAAGCTGTCATCAGGGAGCGCACCGGAGCCATCGGAGACCCGGGAATCACCGGTGGAAGGGCGGTCATGAGCGCCTCCATCCGGGATAGCAGCGGTGCCAGCGCTGCTGGAATCAGGTCGGTGACTGGTTCCACTCTCGGTGCCGGTGTCGGAGGAACCTGGAGTCGTTGCATCGCCTTGTCGATGGCCTCCTGGACCAGCCGGTCCAGTTCTTCCCGGAGACCTGGGGCAAGCAGCCCCGGCTCCGTGACAGAAGAGGGAGGCTGAGGCACAGTCGGAGGGACCACCTTTTCAGGCGGAATCATGACTCCCAAACCCCAATCGGGTGAGGGTGGCCTCGATGTCCCGGTCGCAGGAATAGTCTGTGCCATTCTTGGACGGGGCTTCTTCGATGGTGGCTCGGTCGATGATTTCGCTCCCTCGACGATCCGAGACTTACGATGCCGATGGCGATGTTTCTCCCTACGATCCCCTCGATCTTGAGGGAGAGAAACGGGAGTCAATGGCGGGTGGTCACCGGATGGTTGTCGATGCTGGTGCGACTTCGACAGTGCCGGTTCCGATGACGTCGATGCAATGGACGGCGTCGGGGTGTGAGCATGGAAAAGGAGTCCCATCTTCTCCATTCTGGCTTTACAACCTTTTGGTGTCATGAGGGCACATTTGGTGCAAGTCAGGACATAATGCTCATGGCCTAAACACATTACACAGACTCCATGAGGGTCTGTGATAGACATGGTGTGAGTGCAGTCCGGGCACAGACGAAACCCTGACGCCATGGCCATAGAAAAATCGAGCCACGGTACGGTCGACGGCCAATAGGCCGCGAAGGCCATACTCGACGGTAATCGATGAAAAACGGTGAAAAACTTACTGGAGTACCGCGGCCTGAGAAAAGTTAGAGGAGGGACTCCTGTGGGGCAATCTAAATGTAATTAACTCCGTGAGGAAAATTCCTGTCAGGAATCTCTTCAGAGCTCCTAAACCGCGAGGCTACTGCTGTGCGGAAAAAAGAAGACTGAAGGGGGACCCCTGCTGGCTGCAGGGTTAGTGCCATGCTGGGCATGCCCAGTAGGGGCCAGTCAAAGTTCTGGAAACTTTGACAGAAGTTTTCCGTGATTGGGCTCCATCCTGAAGATGTCACCCATATGTGAGGACTACCATCCTGCTTGTCCTGTGAGAAAATGAAATTATCAGGTAAGTAATTTCTCCATTTCCTAGCATGTAGCAGATGGACTCAGGATCAATGGGATGTATAAAAGCTACTCCTGAACCAGGTGGGAGGCTGCCCGAGACCCACTTAGTATTGCCCTTGCAAATGCTGTGTCCTCCCAAGCCTGAACGTCCAGATGGTAGAATCTGGAGAAAGTATGGATGGAGGACCATGTAGCCGCCCTGCAGATCTCGGCAGGTGACAGCATTCTACTTTCTGCCCAGGATACTGCCTGCGCTCTGGTAGAATGGGCCTTGACCTGTAGAGGTAGTGGCTTGCCCGCTTCTATGTAGGCCGCCTTGATGACTTCCTTGATCCAGCGGGCGATGGTTGCCCGCGAGGCCACGTCCCCTTGTCTCTTTCCGCTGTGAAGGTCCGTTCTTCGTATGGGTTCCGACATTTCCAGGTATCTGGATAGGAGTCTGCCGATGTTGAGGTGGCTTCTTCCGAATTCTTCAAGCCATCCGGGCTTCTTCCGAATTCTTCAAGCCATCCGTCATTGGTAGCGAGATGGTCTGGTTGAGGTGGAAGTGTGAGACCACTTTGGGGAGGAAGGAGGGAACCGTGCGTAGTTAGATGGACCCCGGGGTGAGCCTGAGGAATGGCTCACGGCAGGAGAGTGCTTGTAGTTCTGAGATGCGGCGGGCTGAACACACTGCCAGCAAAAACACCGTCTTTAAGGTTAACAGGCGGAGGGATAGGCCTTGGAGGGGTCTGAAGGCGGTTCCCGCTAGGAAGTCCAAAACGAGATTGAGATTCCACAGAGGTACCGGCCACTTTAGTGGTGGGCAAATGTGTTTGATTCCATTCAGGAAGCGTGACACGTCCGGGTGAGAAGCTATGCTGTCGCCCTCGCTCGTGGAGCCGTAGCATTACAATGCGGCCACTTGTACCTTGATGGAGTTGAGGGACAGACCCTTCTGCAGTCCATTCTGTAAGAATTCCAGGATCACAGGAACTTTAAATGAGCGTGGCTTGATGTTGTGGTCTTCGCACCAGGCTTCAAATACTCTCCAGATCCTTATGTACGTTAACGATGTGGAGAACTTGGGTGCTCGGAGGAGAGTGTCGATTACTGCCCCCGAGTATCCGCTCTTTCTCAGGCGGGCCCTCTCAATGGCCAGACCTTAAGAGAAAATTGAGCTGGAGGATCGGACCTTGTTGTAGAAGGTCCATGTGTGGGGGCAGGGGTAGAGGTTTCCCTGCCAGCAGTCTTCTCATGTCTGCGTACCAGGGTCTTCTTGGCCGATCCGGAGCCACCAGAAGAACTAGTCCCTTGTGTAGTTGTATCTTGTGAATGATCGCGCCTAATAGGGGCCATGGCGGGAAGGCATAGAGTAGAGTCCCCAGTGGCCAGGTCTGTACCAGGGCATCGATCCCTTGGGACTGCGGTTCCCGCCTGCGGCTGAAGTATCTGAATACTTGGGCATTGGATCTGTTTACCAGAAGATCCATGTCTGGTGTCCCCCACCGATTCACTATCAACTGGAAGGCTGCGGACAACAGCCTCCATTCTCCTGGGTCTAGACTTTCCCTGCTGAGGAAGTCTGCCGTGATGTTGTCTTTCCCGGCGATATGGACGGCGGATATCTCCTGGAGGTTTACTTCCGCCCACGCCATCAGGGGGTCTATTTCTAGGGACACCTGTTGGCTCCTGGTTCCCCCCTGCCGGTTGATGTAGGCGACTGTCGTGGCGTTGACCAACATTACGCTGACTGCTTTCTTTTGGTGTCTGTGAGTGAGCCGCAGACAGGCTAGTTTGACTGCCCGCGCTTCTAGGCGGTTGATGTTCCATCCCGCCTCTTCTGCGTTCCACTGCCCTTGGGCAGTTAACTCCATGCAGTGTGCTCCCCATCCTCATAGACTGGCATCTGTGGTGAGTAGGGTCCAGGTTGGGGAGGATAGTCTTGATCCCTGGCTCATGTGGCTGGCCTGCAGCCGCCACCGTAGTTGGGTCCGAACTCTGCCCGGGAGTGATAGACGTACGGTTTAGTTCTGAGACCATGGGCTCCATCGTGATAGAAGTGAGCGCTGTAGGGGCCTCATGTGGGCTCGCGCCCATGGCACAACTTCCAGGGTGGATGCCATCAGCCCAAGGACTTGCAGGTAAGCCCATGCTGTGGGACGAGGATCGTTCAAGCAAGGTTTGCAGCTGGTTCCACAATTTTGATCTCCTTGTGGGGGTCAGGCTGACCTTGTCCTCTTTGGCGTCGAATCGGACTCCTAGGTATTCCAGCGACTGTGAGGGCTGTAGGGAGCTTTTGTTTATGTTGACCACCCATCCTAGGCTCTCCAGTAGACATATGACTCTGCTGGTTGCTTGGCGGCTTTCCTCCAGTGACTTTGCCCTGATCAGCCAATCATCCAGGTAAGGGTGAATGAGGATTCCTTCCTTCCTCAGTGTTGCCGCCACCACTACTATTACCTTGGTGAATATCCGGGGTGCTGTGGCTAACCCGAAGGGTAGTGCCCGGAACTGGTAGTGACAGTTCAGGACTTTGAAGCGTAGGTAACGCTGGTGTTCCTGATGAATTGGGATGTGTAGGTAGGCCTCTGAAAGATCCAGGGATGTGAGAAACTCTCCCGGTTGTATCGCCCTTATTACGGATCGTAGGGTTTCCATGTGGAAGTGGGGAATCCTCAGGTGGCGGTTGACCGATTTGAGGTCCAGGATGGGCCTGAATGTTCCCTCTTTCTTGGGGACGATAAAATAAATGGAATAATGCCCAGTATTTATTTCTTGTGGAGGCACTGGGGTTATGGCCTCGAGGGCCAGTAGTCTGGACAGAGTAGCTTCCACTGCCGCCCTCTTGGAGAGGTCGTGGCAGGGGGACTCCACGAACTTGTCCAGAGGGGTTCGTAGAAAATCCAGGTAGTACCCCTCCCGAATGATGGCTAGGACCCACTTGTCTGAAGTTATCTCGACCCATCTGCGGTAGAATTGGGCTAGTCTGCCCCCTATGGCTTCTTCCCTTGGATGGGTCGGCTGAATCTCATTGTGGGGTGCGGCTGGAGCCTGTACACGAGCTGGTTCCCCTCTTGTGGTGCTTGGTCCGAAAGGACTGGTTCCTGCCCGCAGGGCGGGGGGCTTGATAGTTGCTCCTGTAAGGATTGAAGCGCTGTGAACTTCTGCCCCTGGAGGACCTGGGGAAGGGTCGCTGGTTTCTCTTCGTCTTATCCTCTGGTAGGTGCGGCAATGGGGACTCGCCCCATTTGTCGGCCAGTTTCTCTAGTTCGCTGCCGAACAGGAGGGATCCTTTGAAGGGCATCCTTGTGAGGCGCGTTTTGGAAGATGCGTCGGCCGACCAGCTTCGGAGCCTGAGATGCCTCCTGGCCGCCACCGCAGAGGACACTCCTCTGGCCGCGGTGCGCATTAGGTCGGAGGCAGCGCACGCGAGGAATGATACTGCTGGTTCCATGTCTTCTCCCGGGGGTGTTGTTCCTGGTTTGTGCTAAGCAGGTACATGTCACCACGGTGCAGCAGGCCGCAATTTGTAGAGACATAGCGGCTACGTAAAATGACTGTTTGAGGATGGACTCCAGCCGCCGGTCATGTGCATCCTTGAGCGCAGCTCCTCCCTCCACTGGGATGGTAGTGCGCTTGGAGACCGCGCAGACCATGGCATCAACTCTTGGGCATGCAAGAAGATCTTTGGTTGCCAGGTCCAGGGGGTACAGGGCTGCCAAGGCTCGTCCCCCCTTGAAAGTGGACTCTGGAGCATTCCATGTCAATCAGCTGCTGTGCTGCTTGTAACAGAGGGAAATGGCGAGAAGTCTGTCGAAGCCCCTCCAGCAGGGGGTTCGGGTTTAGGTTCCCCCGAAGTACCTGGGCCCGGGATAGCGAGATCCGTCAGGCATTGGTTGACCAGGTCCGGGAGCTCGTCCTTTGTGAAGAAGCGTCTCATGGTTCAGTGAAGCTCTGTCCCGGGGGGAGCTCTCCCTCTTCTAGGGGTTCGGCTTCCTCCTCAGAGATGCCAGAGTCCCTATAGGGGCTTCTGGGTAGTGGAAGCCTGTGCCTAGGTCTTGAAGAGCCTGGGGCATGAGGGTCCTCCTGTGGAGCATGTGGCTGATCAGCCTGAGGTTCAGTTTGCATTTGAACAAAGGCGTGAATCCCCTTGAAGAACTCCACCCATGAGATCGACGCTGGGTCAAAGCCGAGGGGCGCTGGTTCCTTGGGGATCTCTGTCTGTGGGGAGATCCCCCTGGCTAGGTCCGGGGTACCCCCTGAGGAGCTAGAACTCGGCCCTGGGTGGGACTGGCCCTGGGCTGGGTCTCCCAGGGCGTCAGCCTCCTCGCTTTGTGTGGCTCTGATGTGGCATGCTGGGCAGAGGCCTTGAGCTTTTGTCCCTGTTTCTGGAGGTGCCATGGCTGTCAGCGCGTAAACGCTTGTGTGCTCCGGTGCACTTAAGATGAGCGTGTAGTTGTGCGCACAGCTGTGCGTTCAGCTGTAGATATGCGCCCGGCCCTGTGCGCACAACTTTATGCGTGCAAGATTTTATGTGCGTGTAAGATTATGCGCATAAGTGTTCTGTGCGCCTAGCTCGAATTGTGTGCTCTCAATCGGCGAACATCACGGTGAATAAGGCCAAGATGGCGACGGCGAGCACATGGGCAATATGGCGACCCCCTCGGAGGGTCTCCACGTGGGTAGACCCTCGGAAATAGCTGGCACCTGGCCCTGCTAGGGCGGATCAACCCAGTGGCACTGGTCCCGGCCGGTGACCTGTGCTCCTCCTCAATCCTTGGAGACCGGATTCAAGCAGAAGATTTCTACCTTACTTTGTCTTCGGCGCTTCCTGGTTTCGTCCCGAGCGGTCTCTGGCTACGGGGGGGGAGGGCAAATACCTTCACCGCCGCGCTCGAGGGTGCACCTGCTGCCTCTCAGTCGCGTCCGAGATCGGGGGCTAGGTCCTCGCCGTTATTTGGCCGCCGGACCGAGGCTTACCTCCGAGGGACCACGGAAATCACCTTGGGAATCTCAACTGGGGGAGGGACCTGAGGGTATCACCGCAGGAGAGCGGGGCTCGTCTTCAGGTAGGTTTCTTCTTTAAATTTGGGTTTTCTTCTTTGAATTTGGTTCTAACGCTGTGAGAGCGTGCAGATAGTCCCTAACTGCTAATGAGACGGAAAATACTGAAGAGCTGCACTTCCTGCAGGGGTATATGTACTAGGGGCTGACATCAGATTGAAATCTGATCCGTCTCCAACTGCTAACAGGAGTACATTACACCCATTGGTCCTGAGTCCATCTGCTACACAGCTAGGAAAATTTAGTTTGAGGTCCCTCCCAATGCAGTCACTTGAAACACTGGTCTGTGTTGGGGGATCGTGTGAAATGGATTACAATTGCATTGTTTAAATTGCTACTCATTTCTAAGCTACCATTAAACCATGTGAAGGTTTAAAAATATTTTTGTGGACTGGAATCATTTTGACCATCCTCTTTGCTCAATTTGGATTTCCTGTTTTTGGTTTGGTCTCCCACCGTTTTGGTTTGCTAGTTCCATGATGGGCCAAGAAAGGCAATATAATTAATTAGATTCTGTTTTTCATTTTCTGGGGAGTCCAGCAGCTTCCTCCTGCTGCTTTTTGTTTCCAGCTCAGTTTAGCAGGCTCTCTTGGGCTATGGTGCTATAAACCTTAATTTGCAGCTACCCCAGGGGATTTATTTTATATCCCCTCCCAACTCACTTAAGCCCAATCATATGGGCAAGTCCATAGCAGGGGACCAAGTTCTTCCTTTCTCAATAATGCTCTCAATGTTCTCAAATCTATAATCATACAACAGTATAATTATAGAATTATTATTACTTCCTACCTGCTGGCAATATAGAAGTGTCTCCAGCAGCATCTGTCATATTGGGCTACTTTTTTTTTCCTGTTGTGCAGGAAAAATTTGTGCATGCGGATTGGGCTACACCCTCAGCCCATCAGTGCATGCTGTACCATTTCTACTGGCTGCAGGAAGCTGAGCATTCATAGATTAGTAAAAATGGCAGAAAAGAGCAAATGGTCCACCCAGACTGCCCAGCAAGTTTCTTACTGCAGTAACTGCCACTCCATGCAAGTTACCTCCATGTTTGGGTTAAGATTAATAACTGCCGCTCCATGCTGATTACCTCCCCCCCCCACCCCCCAAAGCTTTATGTTAAGGGTAGTAATATTTACAACTAGCGGTACCCCGCCACGCGTTGCAGTGGCAGAGACAGGTTCTTTTCCCTCCCTCCCCCTTCCCCTTTTACCTCAGTCACTCATCCTCCTTCCCCTTGGTCACTCACCCCCCCCCCCCTTCCCTCCCCTGGCCCCACTCCAACTCTCTCCCCTCACACTCACCTCCCCCCTCATTCTCCCTCCCTTCACTGTCACCTCCCCCCGCCTACTGCCTACCCTTCAGATCAGAAAACCTTTGTCTTTCTATTTCTGTGGGAACCCCCCCACCCCCCAAAAAAAACCCCAATCCCAACCCTTTAAATCAAATAATAACCCCCCACCCTCCTGCCCCCTTCCAAGACCTGGGAAATTAAAATTGTTGGTGCTACATGTGGTCTGTCCCTGGGCGTCTGTGCGCGTTATGTAGCCAAATAGGGGAGTGCCTAACCAAATTTGCACTCCCAAATTTGTTTTGTGGTCTGGGGAGGGCTATTTTGGTGCGTTCCCGAGATCGTGCAAGTTTAGTGTATGTATTTGTGTGTGAACCTCCCCCTTCCCCCAAAAAACAACCCTATGAGAAAAGTTCTCTTAAACTAACCACCCCACACTCTCCTGCCCCTCCTCCCCCAGCCCTGCGAAAAATAGTAGCCCACCCCCCTGCCCCCCCAGAGTTGCTGAATGAATGAAACCTGCCCCCCCTCATGACCCCTCCCCAAGATGTTCGCAATAAATTCATTACCACCCCCCACCCTCCAGACCTCCCCCCGAGACCTGATAAAAATGTCAGTTGGTGGAGCGGGCGTTCAGGAGCGGTCCGGGAGAGATGTATTGGCGTTGGTTCGTCGGCTGCGAGCACTGAAACGGGTTCAGACGGCTCTTTGCCCTTACTATGTCAGTGGGGTGGAGCAATGGCAGCGGTAGGTCCTCTGACATAGTAAGGGCAAAGGGCCACCGGCTGGCAGTCCTGAAAATGGCGCCGAGGGGCCCTCGCTCTTACTATGTCACATGGGCTACTGCCGCCATTGGTGTCCCCGAGTGGCCTAGTAAGGGAAAGGTCCACCGGCGCCATTTTGATTGCTGGCAGCCGACGGCCGTAGTGCAGGAGATGTGTCCCGGACCGGTCCTGGCCCCCCCGCTGGAGCCTCCTGGACTTCTGTCAGGTTGTGTGTGTGTTGTGAGGGCCTGGGAAGTAAATAAATTTGGCATGTGTGTGTGGGGGGGGGGGGGGTGAGGAGGGTGGTGGGTGTATTTTATCTGTAAAGGAAATAGTTATCTTCCGGCGAAAAAACTGCGCGAATGTGTTAAAATGGAAGTGAAACGTGGACCTGGACTGGCGAAATGATTAGTGTAGCGTGTGTTAGTGTAAGGTGTAACAGATGGCGCTTACGTCCAGTGGATGTCGCTGTTTTCTGGAAAAAATCTTTAAACCTATTTCACCTGTCACAGGTGTGACACATCTGTAATGTAAGTACAGAAGAACCTTCCTGTATGCGAAATGAATGTTGTGTCCAAATTTGAAAGCAATCGGTTCAGTGGTTTCTGAGATTAGCGATTTTGTCCAAACTATTTAAAATTTTTATTTATATAGATGAAACCCAAGCTAGTTAACAAAATTTCTGCTAGCAACATTTTTAAAGAGTGAGCAACCCTTCTTGGTAATTCAGACAATGCTGCTTGAACGAACTCTTTGCTTGGCTGTAGAGACAGTCTGCTGCTTTTTCCCCCAAGAGGCAACAAAAGCAGCACAGCAGGCTCAGAAGTGTTTGCTGTAGGATACAGAAGGTGCATGCAAAAGAGGAAGCTGTTTCATCCACCTCTGCCTTGTGCTGGAGAGCTGTCAGTGGCCTGCTTTTCTGGAGCTCCTGCAAGGCTCCCCCGAAATCTGCTAAAGCTACTAAGCCAAACAGCTACTGCCACAGAATTCTCTCCCCATCATTGCCTCGAATGTGCTGAAGATCACCAGACATGAACAGACTCACAGCTGCAGGTAGGAGGCAAGACTAGGAAGAGACTTTTTTGTCTGGTGAAGCCTAAGGATTAGCCTGCTGGGGGAGTGGGGGAGAGAGAAAAAAACAACACTACAGTTTGGCTGGGTGGGGAAGAGGCAGTTCAAAACTAGGGGAGCAGAAAGGAAGAGGATTGGGGAGTAGAGAGGGAGAATGCTGAACACCTTGGAAAAGGAAGAAGGGGGGAGGATCAGGTAGAACAGAGAGGGGGAAGGGTGGTGGAGGTTGAAGGGGAAGAGAGTAGGGGTAGAGAGAGGGAGTGAAGGGGTGGAAGGCCAAAATATGGGAAAAATGTGTGGCAAGGTGGTGGGAGGCAGAGAGAAACATAGAAACATAGAAACATAGAAATGACGGCAGAAGACCACCAAATGGCCCATCTAGTCTGCCCAGCAAGCTTCACACATATTTTCTCTCATACTTATCTGTTTCTCTTAGCTCTTGGTTCTATTTCCCTTCCATCCCCACCTTTAATGTAGAGAGCAGTGATGGAGCTGCATCCAAGTGAAATATCTAGCTTGATTAGTTTGGGGTAGTAGCCGCCGCAATAAGCAAGCTGCACCCATGCTTATTTGTTTTACCCAGACTATGTTATTAGCCCTTATTGGTTGTTTTTCTTCTCCCCTGCCGTTGAAGCAGGGAGCTATGCTGGATATGCGTGACGTATAAGTCTTCTCCCATGCCGTTGAAGCAGAGAGCCATGCTGGATGTGCATCGAAAGTGAAGTATCAGGCCCATTTGGTTTGGGGTAGTAACCGCCGTAACAAGCCAGCTACTCCCCGCTTTGTGAGTGCGAACCCTCTTTTCTTCTCCCCTGCCGTTGAATCAGAGAACTATGCTGTATATGCATTGAAAGTGAAGTATCGGCTTATTTGATTTGGGGTAGTAACCGCCGTAACAAGCCAGCTACTCCCCTCTTTGTGAGTGTGAATCCTTTTTTCCACATTTCCTCTTGCTGTTGAAGCTTAGAGCGATGTTGGAGTCAAGCCTGTGTATGTTTATTTAATAAGGGTATTGACTCCAGGCAGTAGCCATCATTCTGGCGAGTCACCCACTCTTCATTGGCAGCCTCTTGACTTTATGGATCCACAGTGTTTATCCCACGCCCCTTTGAAGTCCTTCACAGTTCTGGTCTTCACCACATCCTCCGGAAGGGCATTCCAGGCATCCACCACCCTCTCCGTGAAGAAATACTTCCTGACATTGGTTCTGAATCTTCCTCCCTGGAGCTTCAAATCGTGACCCCTGGTTCTGCTGATTTTTTTCCTTAGGAAAAGGTTTGTCGTTGTCTTTTGATCATTAACACCTTTCAAGTATCTGAAAGTCTGTATCATATCACCTCTGCTCCTCCTTTCCTCCAGGGTGTACATATTTAGATTCTTCAATCTCTCCTCGTACGTCATCCGATGAAGATCCTCCACCTTCCTGGTCGCCCTTCTCTGTACCGCCTCCATCTTGTCTTTGTCTTTTTGAAGGTACGGTCTCCAGAACTGAACACAGTACTCCAGGTGAGGCCTCACCAAGGACCTGTACAAGGGAATAATCACTTCCCTTTTCTTACTCGATATTCCTCTCTCTATGCAGCCCAGCATTCTTCTGGCTTTAGCTATCGCCTTGTCGCATTGTTTCGCCGACTTCAGATCATTAGACACCATCACCCCAAGGTCCCTCTCCTGCTCCGTGCACATCAGCCTTTCCCCCCCCCATTAAATACAGTTCATTTGGATTTCCACTCCCCATATGCATGACTTTGCACTTCTTGGCATTGAATCTCAGCTGCCATATCTTCGACCACTCTTCCAGTTTCCTTAGATCCCGTCTCATTCTCTCCACTCCTTCCGGCGTGTCCACTCTGTTGCAGATCTTAGTGTCATCCGCAAAAAGACAAACCTTACCTTCTATCCCGTCCACAATGTCGCTCACAAAGATATTGAACAGGACCGGTCCCAACACCGATCCTTGCGGTACACCACTTAAAACCGCTCTCTCTTCAGAGAAGGTTCCATTTACCATCACACATTGTCTTCTGTCCGTCAACCAATTTGCAATCCAGGTCACCACCTCGGCACTCACTCCCAAGCTTCTCGTTTTATTCACCAGTCTCCTGTGCGGAACCGTATCAAAAGCTTTGCTGAAATCCAAGTATATGATATCGAGCGCTCTTCCTCTATCCAATTCCTTGGTTACCCAGTCAAAAAAGTCAATCAGATTTGTCTGACAGGATCTTCCTCTGGTGAATCCATGCTGCCTCTGGTCCATCAATTCTCCGGACTGTAGATAGTTCACTATTCTCTCTTTCAACAGTGACTCCATTACTTTTCCCACCACTGAAGTGAGGCTAACCGGTCTGTAGTTACCAGCCTCCTCTCTGTTCCCACTCTTGTGAAGCGGGACCACCACCGCTCTTCTCCAATCACTCGGCACCACTCCCGTTTCTAGGGATCTATTGAACAGGTCGCACAGCGGTCCCGCCAGCACATCTCTGAGCTCCCTCAATATCCTTGGATGAATCCCATCAGGCCCCATGGCTTTGTCCACTTTCAGATTCTTTAGCTCTTCCCATACATTATCTACTGTAAATGGATTTTCCTCTGTTCCGCTTCCCTCCAGTTTCTTGTTGTGTAGAGATGGTCCTTCTCCAGGGTCTTCTTTAGTGAACACAGAGCTGAAGTATTCGTTTAATATTTCTGCCATTTCTTCGTCTCCCTCCACACATTGATCATTTCCACCTTTCAATTTCACTGTACCACTTTGGACCTTTCTCTTTTCGCTGATGTATCTGAAAAATGTTTTGTCACCATATTTTATCTCCTTGGCAATCCTCTCTTCTGCTTGACTTTTTGCCAACTTGATTAATTTCTTTGTCTCCCTCAGTTGATACAAATATTCTTCTTTGTGCTCCTTCCTTTGGGAAGTGGGTGTGGGAAGAGGAGAGAGTGAGAAAGTGGTTGTGGGAGTGAGAAAGTGGGTGTGGGAAGAGGAGAGAGTGAGAAAGTGGTTTTCTGGTCAAATATTGGGGGGGGGGGGGGGGGGGGCAATTACTGCTTTATTTTCCTGGTCATACACTGAGGGAAAGGGACTATAGAGCAAGCACTGGATGGGCTGGTATGGTTTACATCTGCCATCATTTTCTGTTTTCTACCACCAATTCTGGGAATGCCTTTGGTTTGCTCTAGGTAAGCAGGCTATATGCACATAAAATTACCTGCAGCATGTAATTTTTCTCAAAAAACTACACACAAATATGGGGTGTTTGGGTGCGCAGGTAGTTTTGGTGAGATGATTTTCAAAAAGAATGCATGTGTGTATTTTCCCTCTGAACATTGATGAAAAGTATTGGATAACTGTATTTTAAATTTTTGTGCTGTGTTTCAAAATTTACCCCCCATTTAGACTTATAGTGTTTGATTTCTTTTCATTTTTGCTTGACAGTTTCATATAACCATGGGTTTATTTGGTTATGTTGCCACAAGTCTGTATGTTTTAATATATCAGAAATATAAATTGTATTTTCAATAATTATTTTATGAGTATTTGATCTTTCAAAGGTTGGGGGACTTTTGGACTCTCGCTTTCCCTAGGTTATTTGGGCTATGTTTGGACTATATAATTTGTCTTACTTTGGGCTATAAACCCTTTTAAAAATTCTGGCAACATTGGCAGGTCGACCACAACTTTATTTTAATTTTATTTATATTCCACCTTCTGGCACTTCAAAGCGAATTACATTCAGGTACTGTAGATATTTCCCTATCACCGAAGTACTTACAATCTAAGAGGCAGATGCAATAAAGCGCGTGTAAAATGTGCGTCCACACTGGGCGTCCATTTTTTTTTTTTTTTAAACGCACGCACATTCACTTTTCTTGGGTGCCCAATGCAGTAGATAGATGACTGCAGCACTATCCCTAGTACGTCCTTGGCATCAAGCACCCAGGAGATGTGGCTGTGTGCAGGTTATCAAAATGGATGCTCAATTTACAAGCGTTCGTTTTATACTGCAGCAGCGAATTTACTGCCACAATATACACGGCCTGGAGCATGCATGTATGTTGTTTATTGTACGCACTGAATTTTTATTTCTTCCCGTCAAGCCTTTTTAGTTTTTCAAGATACTGCACTTTGTGGTTCCTCCTACTTATTTCATGACAATACCAGGTGGGAGTAACCACAGAAAAGCGCTATTTTTTTGTTTTTAATTAGACCCCCTTGATTTGCTGCCAGACTTTACATCTGCTTCGGCAGGCGTAAAATTTGACGAGTTAAAAAGCACGCCTCTGGTATGTGGCGATTTTTTGCATTGCGGGGTAATAGCTAAAAGCCTCATTTACACGGCATTTATTTGGATGCATGTTGACACGCTGATCCCCTTATTGCATTGGGGGTTATGGACGCACGTGCAAAACACGTCCAAAAGCTTAAGCTGTGTGTTAGGCTAGGCGCACTTTATTACAATGGCCTCTAAGTTCATATCTGAGGCAGCGGAGAGTAAAGTGACTTGCCAAAGGTCACAAGAAGCATTGGGATTTGAATCCTGATTTTCCTGGTTCACCCTGCTGCTCTAACCATTAGACTACTCACACGAAGATGCGAGCAGGCTAATGTGTTCTACCAAATTCAGTCATCCAAGTTATCCTATGGCATTAGATTTTAAGCTAGTGTAGAACCATAAAAGTCCCACTGAGTTTTTTTCCCATAGGTGTAGAACAGGAGAAAAGTCTTAGTGATTCAGATCCAATGTCTTGGTTGGGGTGGTTCTGCAAATTGTGTATCAGGAAATCCATAATCGTTTGTCAACCAACAACCTGTCTCGGGTCTTGGGGACCAACATCAGAATTAAAAACAGTTACTCCAAAAGTGGATTAAATTTTTTTTAAATCTAAAATTTAAAAAGGTGGTAAGAATTTCTGCCATTTTAAGAGAGGTGTTAGAAGCAATGGGCATATTTTGGCTAGCAATGCCATATTTTCTTAAGCATTTTCACAAAGTAGTATTCCTGTTTTAAAAGTCTATTTACATGGTGATACTTGAGTTTAAATGTGGATTCAAGTTTTTTTTTTTTTTTAATTTCTATATCATGTTTGTTGAACATTTTTCATGTTTCCATGTATTTGCATCTGTTTTATGTTTTCAAGCTTTTACAATAAATCTAATATACATTTATTAAGGGAGCTTTTCAATCTATCCAATTACTGTCACTACCAATACATGTTTTTATGGTCAGGTGGCAGCACTGCTTCATGAAACACCTAGTTTATATAGCGAAGCAATTCTGGTTCAGTGTTTTCAGAAGACACCAGTCCGGCATGAGATTTCTCTTACTGTCACATATACCTAGGTGTTCGCAAAAAGTAAATATAAATCAAAATCTGTTCACATAGCACTCAATCAGGAATACAAATAAAGATTTTAGCCATCTAAAATAATTTCAAAATTGTAAAGGTTAAACTATAACTGCATGTTTTCACCTTTTTTTTTATAAATTAGGATTTCACATTACATCATGGTTCAGTTGAGTCACCATTTTGTGAAAATCATGACTGGGCTTTTTCGGAATCCCAGGGGTTAATTCTATATAAAACTTATGTAATGTGAATTACGATGTAATCACTATACAGAAATCTCTATTCAATATTTTAAGGATCTGGGTTAAGGATACTTTACCAATTGTTGGCATTTGTACCAAACTCTTTCGAAAACTTTATATTTACTCCCTGTTGCAACATTTTCGCTTATGCAGTTATAGTATTTGCAAATCTGAAATACAACTGGCCGAGCACGCAGTTTGCTGGGGAATCCTGACTGCGTCCGAGGGGGCGTGGCTTGTTGCTAAGTAACTGCTTGTTTCGGAGGTTAGAAAGCTGGCAGGTTCGCTAGAGTCCACGATCTTCAACGCTACTCTAGCGCTGTGAGCTATCACAAACACACGCCTCCGCTTTCACACAACTTTAGCTTTTGCTTCCGTTTCCAAGTTGTCCTTGGTTATTGGCATTTGCCATTAAACACACAACGCACGGCTCTTGACTGCTACAATTCTATTTAAGCCATTGCTTTAAAGACCGAAAAACGTGGACCATTTCATTCAAACGTAATTCAGTCCTAACATTTATCTTTAGATACGGTAATCCGAGATAAAACTATAGTTATTTACCAACCATGTATGCTTTATTTAAAGTTGACAAGTGCAACAGTTAAATACATTGACATGTTTACAACTGATCAGATAACATGCTCAGGGAATGCATACTACCATACAGATCATATACAGAATTTAAATTTTCTTAGCGGTAATTGATCAGAATCCAGGAGTGTTTCAGGGTCTTAAACCAAACGATTTTAATAAACAAGGTTTACTTCATGATACTCAGCAGCCAGGATAAAGTCAGAATACACGAACAGCATGAATTTGTAAGTTCTGAACAGTTGCTCGGGTGCATTCTTCCATAGCATTAAAAAAAGACTATTCAAACATTTCAGATCAGCCAATGAAACATCTAAACCTCAATCTGTACATCCTATATAGTAGTTACAGTTTTCTATTTTACAGTGTACTTACACTACATACACAAATATACATTAGGCAAGTAACTTTCATTGCAATTATCCTAAGTTTTCTACATATCATCTATCGGCTCTCTACAAGCCTCATACTCCTGAGAACAGAGCCAAATAACTTTCCATTAAGGATTTCGGTGTCAGTCAGTGGAAAACCGAAAAAAAAAATTCGCTTCACTACCTTTATTCCTACAGGTTTATAAAGTGTTCGTTCCTTCCTTCCTTTACAGCCCCCCTTTCCAAATTTCTCTTGGGAACAGGGAGGTGAGGGAAGACTATGGTCGCCAGTTTAATTGACTTCAGTTTTCCCTTCCTTACATCAGTCCCAGCATTAGCGTGGATGGAAGATAAATGAAAAAAAAAAAAAAGACATGCAGCTCCACCATAAGTAACTGGCCATTTCCGGGGAGATCCGCCTAGGCAAATTCTTCATCAGTGTGTGCCAAAAAAAAAAAAAAGTCTTAAGTCACCATCCTAAAATAAATTCCTTCAAGGCATATTTTTAAAAAACAAAAAATTCAGACGATGGTTTAATACTGATACAAATAGATTTTGATGGTATACATTTAGTGCCCGGGCCTGGATGGGTGTTCACCAGCGTGCAGTGGGGATTGATGCCTTCTTGGGGCCCTGGGCTCGAAGGTTCCAATTCCTCCTCCTCCAGCGTCTGTCATGGTGCCGACGATGGCTGCAGCTATGCCGTGGAACCCGAGGCCTGCGAAACCGGCTGGGCCGGCGGCTGCGATGCCCCAGGAGGTTGCGAGGAGGCGGGCGGGGAGCCGGTCTGCAGTTGTGCCTGAAACTGGGCGAGCTGTTCAGGGCTGGCCAGAGTCTTCAGCAAGGAGTTTTCCTGTTCCAGCTGCGAGTTCTTCTCGATCAGCTCTTTGATCTGCTCTTTCAGCACCTCCACCTCTTCCCTGACCGCGTACATCAAGTGGCTCTTCACCAAATCCTGCAATACAGACAAAGCGGTTACCGGGGGCCCGACGAATGATCGCACCACATCCCAGTGAAATGTACACAAAAGAGCTTCGCTAAGATGAGACATTTTTGCATCGGAAACCATCACATGGGCCAGAATTTTTTTTTTTTTTTTAAATACTGCTTTAAAACATGGCTTCCACAGAACTGGTTCGAGAGACTACTATACTAAATGCAGAATTTTCCAGCCGGGTGAACATCCGAAGAGAGAAACATCATCAGTGACCCAGAAACCTACACGGCCGGCTCCAACGGGCAGCATCATCGTGCGTGTAGAGGCGGCAAAGCATTGGCGTCTTTCCCTCACTCCCCCCTCCGCACACGGAGCTCCTCCCCAGCAGCTGCGCACCGGTTACAACTAGTTCTTACCGAGCAGGTTGCCGCAGTTCCCGCCCCCGCCTTTTTTGTGGGGGGGGAGGGGGGATTTTGACTGAAGCTGACGTACATATGTGCGCGCGGCGACCTGGGCTGATCGCCCGCGCCCGGCGGCCAATCAGACGGCGAGTTATTTATAACCGCGAGTTAAAAGGTTCTCAGCTCGCCTAGCAACAGCGGGCAAAGAATCGCGTGAGAAGAGTCGCAAGGCACAGCTCCAATAACAAAGAGTGGCTCAAAGCGGAAATGAAGGGAAAAAATCCACTAGGTTAAAATTAGACAGGGGATGAGTTAAACATTTTTGCTTTAAAAGTTTTTTTTCGGCTGTTTCCGCAGTTTAAGCAATTAAAGAGAATTGTAATCGAAGACAGGGCATGTTATGTGCGTTGGAGGACCTAGTCTGTTTGCGTTTATTACTGCACGCTGTCATTCCTAATTATATTCCAGGGGTTCGTTCTTTCCAGGTGGAGTGAAATTGATATTTTTATCCCCCCACCCACCCCAAAAAAATGAACACATCTGATTACCCTTAGTAATACTGCCCAGATATCATAGCTGAAAGACAACCGCCAGGACCGTCCCTTCTTGTTTTGATGGCCACAATGTACACACCCGACCAAAATTAAGGATTTCGCCCATTTCGTTATGGTCGGGACTGCATCCTCCCTACATTCAAGACATCTAGGCTATACCCTATGAGCAATAGTCCAGTCAACCTTACGATTAAAAAAAAAAAAAATCACACCATTAACACTACCGATGCCCCAAAGGAATTTTAACAAATTTGTACCTACCATGGCTTGTTCAATTTTGTTGTCAATAGCTACCACACTTGCGCCAGAAGAGCTGAAATAAAAGAAAAACAAATTACTAGATGAACCGTTTATTTGAATTCGACTGAATGCTGTGACATTCATCCCCCCCCCCCCCCCCCTCCACACACATATCCCGACACAGTATTGCTTCAATGCAATATAGTAACCTGTATAGCCACTCCAGGCTCCCTTGTTATACATCTTAATATTTTCCTCTAAGAAAAAACATGAAGAGGCAAGTCCAACCTTAGCAGCGATGCGACTAAAACCACAGAAAAAGGATAAAAAAGGTAACAATGCTGAACAGTGATGCCACTGCAGCGCTACTGCCCCGGCAAATGGACAAAGGAATCACCTGCATCAGTATACAGCATCTTACAGCCTCAGACAAGAAACACATCCACAAATACAGATGACATTTACCTACTGTCTAGTCTGACGGAGGCGTTTTCGGTAGCCAGAAGAGATGACAAAAATGAAATTGAAAAATGTCTTAGTTGATAAACTCCTAAATCCATTGCCACCGGTCTAAAACATTGGGCACTCATGCAATCCCCAGCCAACAGCCCCCTCCCCAATCAAATGAAAGGGAAAAAATTTCCTTCGTTGTTTTACATTAATCTTTCAGTTCTTGGGCAGCCTCCTATAGGGCAAAAAAAAAAAAAGAGCGTGTACTATGTGCACAACACGAACTCGCTTGTATTTACTGATGGCAGATGCTGCTTATCCCTGGGCTGTGCAAAGAAATCTCCTAGGTCAGCTTTTCCACCCTCCTCGGAAAACCTGAGGTTCCAAACTCATTGCATAATCTATGCAGGGAGCAGCGCCTCTGATTGGCTACCGCAGCATTCCCCTGCCATTCGGAAACACCTCTCGAGAGCCTGATTAAATAATCCCTGCACACACCCCTCCCGCCCGCCCCCCTTCCCCTTAGGGGGAAGCCATGCAGCCAGCCACAGCCCCCCAACCCCATTACCGCTGATGTGTGTAAACAAGCAGGAACATCCTTCCTAGGCTCTACTCATAGCAATATAAGCACAAAAAGACTTTGCCACTGTATCCCAAAACCAGCATACCAGAATATACTAATTGCTCAAAGGATTTTTATGACACCCCCCCCCCCCCCCACCCTTCTCCTGCCCAAACGAAAATAAAGCGAAACCACCACATTTCAAAACCTAGAAACACTAAATTTATCATATAGAACTGGTCATGAAACCGTACACAGACAACTGGACGAAAAACAAAAACCAATAGCGCCACCTAGTAATAAAACCTCGTATAAGATGGTTTGTCATCAACACATCTTTGTGGAAAGAGATCCCAAAAAACGTAAAGTAAGGATTACACTATTAAAGACACAGCAATGCGTTTCGTCTTTCAGCCGGATCATACAAAGCGGCCCCCAAAACAGGAAGTCACTAATTTGAACATGTACTAAAAATATTTGATTCAAATATAGGAAATACAATTCCATAAGAGCAGATCTATATTGATGACATTTTCATAAAGTAGTGCAAATATCTCTAAGGTAGGGGTAGAAATAAGTACTTTGAGCAGTTGCTTCTTTTGAGATGGAGACACATTCCCTCTCCCCACAATAACTATATCCTCTCTTGTCAGCAGACAGCGGAGTCCGGTACCAGCATCTTCTCTTATCTCAGTTTTCAGTTTTCACAGATTAAGTTTCTGCACCATTTTGGCAGGCGGTGCTCCAACAGCTATGACACAGCAAATATTTTGCTTCATTTTTATGCCTTCCAACATACATACTGATGTCCGTTTGTAAGCATAGTTATTCTCCAAAAAAGGAATGGAAAATAACTAAACTGGGCATGCGGGAAGGAAATGTGAATATCGCATAAGAGTTTGAAAAACATAAATTTACGATTAGTATTTTCAAAGAACCAAGCCTCCAGAAAGCGAAAAGGATGTGTGTGGAGGGTTTGTGTGCATGGGAGTCTCGTGGTCTCGGTGGGGGGGGGGGGGGGGGATGCAAGTTGGTGTCTGTTAGTGGATAGATGCGTTTCAGCAGGGCTGTGTGTTTTTTTTGAGGGGAGTCTACTGGAAGGTATGAGTAGCAGAATTGGTATATATAAGGGAAGTTTTGCGTTGTTTTTTTTGGGGGGGGCGGGTTGGTATGGCTGGGGAAAGTATATATATCAGAATGTACATAGGGGATAAGAAGCTGCGTCATTTATTTTCTCTGTTGGAGGTGAAGGTGTATAGGATGTGTGTGCAGGAGGGTAGAAATGTGAGAGATTTGTATATGAAGGGCTGTGTGTGTGTGTGTGTGTGTGTGTGTGTGTGTGTGTGTTGGTGGTGGTGGTGGGGGGGAGATATGTGTGGGATAGCACATACAGAAGTTGTGGGTAGGGAGAGCAGCTGGCTATCCATATGTCTAAAGGGAATAAGTCTAGTGCTGACTAGGGCTCACAATAACCAAAAAAGTAAAGTGAACATATTGATAGTGCACAGCAGCCTAACAATCAAGGAATTGAAGTATCAACTAGATTTACTCCCTCTCTTTTCTTCCTCACTCACCCCAGTTAAAGATCTGCTAAGTGAGTGTGAATGGAATTGCTTTACATGTGATCTTGACTGGTAAGGAAGGGTTGGAGTAAAATAAAAAAAGGTGAGAAAATAGGGATAGAGGCTTGATGACATACAATTTAGAGGGACTGAGGTGAAAGGAATATGGACAACGAGAATTTGAGGAACAGATACTATGAGGTAGGAAGAGAAGAATGCTTAGTGCCACAGAAAACACAGATGGAGGAAGAGGCTGGGAGAAGGGCAAGAGGAAGCAAAGTAGACGGAGCACCAGAAACAGGGCATTAGGAGGAGTGGGAAAAGGCCAATGCTATACTGTATCCTGGCTGCAGTGCATGGCTCAACCCATGATCGGATGCATGTCCATAACCTTCGATGCAAAACGGGGGTTAGCAAGTCCAAAAGCGTTCATCACATGCAAATGCATATTGATGAGGCTATCTATTCCCCACCATGCAAAAAAAAAAAAAAAAAGTGCACCTGAGGCTTTTCTGTACTTCCTGACTTAATACTGCCACAATATTAAGTCAGAGAAACAACAAAATTATAATGTCCCGAAAAATTTTTTTTTTTTAGAAAGGGTGCCATGGTCAGGTTAGGAAAAGGGATGCTCAATTAATGAGCATCCCTTTTCCTAACCTGTGGCTGTGCGCAGGTGAGGAAATTGCATGCCCAGTGCCGAGAAGGCGCTAGGGGCATGCAATTTCCTCTACGTCTTCTTTTTACCGTGGCAGCCCATTTGCATTGGGTGCCCCAGAGAGGTGGATTGGCGCACATTAAGGGGGCAGGCGCTCAATCATGAGCGCCCCTTTTACATGGGCCGATATAGCTTCAGCCTGAAAGAGCATTATGGAAAACAGAGGATGGGCAGGGCCACCAGCTGGAGGAGGGCACAGTGATATTTACCACACATTTTCACTTGTACTCTTCTAATTGAAATTTACTTGTACCTTGCCTAAAGTTTTGGTTTTTTTTTTTTTTTTAAAACCAGCGATTCATAAGCCTATATAATAAACAAGTTAATTAAGCAAGCAAGCTATCAGCACAGAGCTGGTTTCACTGCTTTGCTTCCAGAAAAAACAGCACAAGTAAGTTTGCAAATAGAGGCCAATTCAATAAAATGCGCTTGGCACAGTGTACAGTTGTGCACACAAAAAAATGTGTGAAAACTTTACTGCTATTGTAACAAGGAGTTTTACGCACAACAGTGTACATTTAAGTTAGCTCCCTCACATGGAAATTCATGCTAACGATGGCATTAGATATTACCCCCTCCTCCAATGCACAGTGCGCACTGACTTACCTTCAAGCTGATTCAGTACGGTGCACTCAGGCCGAGGGCATCGTTTGGACACGCGTTTGATGCACTATTATTACTCCTTATACAGTAAGAGGTAATAGCGCATGGAAAACACGCGTCCAACCCGCCCCCCCCCCCATCAAATGCATGTTGATGAGCCTATTAGTCCCGCTCGATACAGAAAGTAAAATGTGCAGCCAAGCCGCACATTTTACTCTCAGAAATTAACGCCTGCCCAAAGGCAGGAGTTAATTTCAGCCGGCACCGGGAAAGTGTACAGAAAAGCAGAAAAAACTGATTTTCTGTACACCCTCCGACTTAATATCATAGCAATATTAAGTCGGAGGCCCCAAAAAAAAAAAAAATCTTAAAAAAAACAACTGCCCGCGGGTTGGAAGACAGATGCTCAATTTTGCCAGCGTTCGTGTTCCGAACCCGTGCCTGTCAGCTGGTTTGACAACAGACGCCGGTAAAATTAAGCGTCAGCTGTCAAACCTGCTGACAGCCGCCGCTTCTGCCAATAAGGAGGCGCTAGGGACGCACTAGTGCCCCTACTGCCTCCTTTTTACCGCGGGCCCTCACTTGTGTACTGAATCACGTGCCCAGGAGAGTGGCCTGGGCGCGCGTTGGGAGAGTAGGCACTCACCTCGGAGCACCGGATCTCATGCGAGGTTTACTGAATCGGCCTGCTTGTCTTTTCTTAGTGCTAGAAACTTAACTCTTAGTCCAAGATGGACTAAAGATTTTAGGGCTAATGTTAGTTTATGAGTGGAAGCTGGAGTTTTCACACCAGGTATTTTATGCTCAGAAAACATGCTTTCTATACAAAATGGTATGCTAATACATTAGGAGTTAAATAATGCGCACACAACAGAAAATGTATGCAAAGAAAAGCTGTAGTTCACAGCAAAACATGATTTATGCATATAAATCATATTTTATGTGCAGAAATGACTTTTAGAAAAATAAATGGAAATGTTTCACTTTTTTTTGTGTTACATTGAAATTTCCAGGAAAAAAAATTAAAACCAAAAACAAGGTCCCTAAAAATGTAGCATAGCTGATAATGTACGGGTCTGATGCAAAAAGCTGAACATTAAAATTGTGTGCTGAAAGTCACAGATTAACACACAAGTTAATTTTTTATATTATTGATGCATTAAGTTAAAGCATGTTTTCTACATATAAAATGAAAACATTGTGTGCATAACATTTTATGTGCAGAAAACATTTTGTGCATCTAAAACTTTTTTTTAAACCAGTTTTTTGGTTTTTTTTTTTGTTATAACATTGAAATTCTCAGGAAAAACACGAAACTGAAGATCCCTAAACATTTTGAATGAGTGTTCATTTTCCCCTTCATTTGTCCCAGTTCTGCTGGTCACACAGCGTTTGTCCTTCAATGTCCATTCTGTGTGTTACAGCGACAACAGTGTATGAGCAAGCCCTGGTGGCCATGCTACATGAGTAGCATTGACCTTTTGTAGTCGTGGGCTGCCCAGAAACTAGAGGCCAATATGGCTTTTATGCTCACTACTCCCCACTTCCTTGCATATCATCATGAACAATGTAATAATCCTGTGATGTAACAACCTGTTGCTATGGTGTTTTTATGCCACGTTTCACATTTTCACAGTGTTAGACACTTAACTAGTCTTCATTTGGTAGTGTGGCTGATTGAGGACGTGAGCTGCACTCTTTACAACAGATAATCCAGTTTAGAAACTACAGCTCGGGTTGCCAACTGCCCGGTTTTGGACAGGACAGTCAGGTTTTCAGATGCACTGTACAGTGTCTGTCCAGAAGTACTGAAAGGACACTAAAAATCTGGATTTGCAAGATGCTCCTACTCTTTCCCACAGTTTCCTGGTTACAGGGAAAGAGAAACGAGAGCTGAGCTGTGTCCCTGCCCTCTTGCATCCTTTCCTGTGTTGTGATTGGATGGGGAGAGGTGGCAGGGCACCGTTAATATTGAAGAGAGTCTTAACAGCACAAAATAAGATACAAGCTATTATATTAACCAGTTTCCAATCGTTGCATTATCACACAGTTTTGGAATAATAGACTGGCATAAATATCTTGAACTGGATGTAAAAACAAAGCTCCTCCATGCCCATCAGGTAATTTATAACCAGTGCATCCATAGAGCTGAAGATGGTATGTGTCTTATTCAAATTGATTACACCTATAGAGCTACCATAACAGGCCTTCAGGTGTATTTAATGGCATCAATGACCCAAATGCTAAAATATTGCAGAAGTATAAAAGTGAGCAACCATCCTCAGTGACAGTACTTAAGCTAGGACAATCGTTCCGGCAAAGAAGGCATGACTAAAAATCCATCAGTATATGAAGGTGAAGAAGCTACAGAATTAGCAAATCAAGCAAAGAAACTCTTTAAAGAATCAGATCAGAAAACATGAAAGAATAATTGGCAGAAGCATAAGTACAGTGGGAAGTACAGAGAGCTACTACAGTGGACCCTCTGGTTATGAACGGCTCGAGTTACGACCAACTCGGATTACGACCAAATTTTGAGTTACGACCAAAATTTTTGGTTTTCAGTTACGACCAAAATTCAAGTTATGACCCTTGCCACGTGTGTGCAGTTGTGTTTGTTTTCGCGGATTGGTTGTAATTGGCCCGTTGTTACTGCCTATCGCATTTTTTTTGTCTTGGAAGGCGGGACTTCAACAGAGATTGGCTGGCTAGTGTTGCTGCTGCTACCTATGGGACCTGCATGTGGGCAGACCCGGCACAGAATTGCAGCAAACAACAGCATCGGGGACAGCATCAGGGGACATATTTTGTGCCAATAAGGGGTGGTTTCACAATTTTAAAGCAAGAACTGGGGTTCATAGCATAGCTAGGCATGGTGAAGCTGCCAGTTCTGATAAAAAGGCTGCTGAAAACTACATACCCCACTTCAAAGCAATGACACAGAGAAATGGCTTTTCCTGTTAGCAAGTTTTCAACTGTGATGAAACTGGACTATTCTGGAAGAAAATGCTCAAGAGAACATACATTACCCAGGAAGAAAAGGAAATGCCAGGCCACAAGCCAATGAAGGATAGGCTAACCTTATTGTTATGTGCCAATGCGAGTGGTGACCTCAAGATAAAACCTCTCTTGGTTTATCATTCTGAGACCCCTAGAGTGTTCAGAAAACAGAATGTCATGAAGAATAGATTAGGGGTCATGTGGAGATCTAACAGAAAAGCCTGGGTGACAAGAGTCCTTTTTCTTGATTGGATAAGGGAGGTTTTCTGTTCTACTGTACAGAAATATCTGGAGGACAAAGGCTTACCACTCAAGGCTCTCCTCATCATGGACAATGCTCCTGCTCACCCATGAGACTTGGAAGACGAGTTGGCTGAAGAATTCCCATGGCTCACAGTAGAGTTCCTCCCACCCAATACAACTCTACTGCAGCCTATGGACCAGCAGGTCATAGCTAACTTTAAGAAGCTATACACCAAGGAACTGTTCCAGAAGTGCTTCCAGATGGTTTCAGATACAGATTTAACTTTTAAAGAATTCTGGAAGGAACATTACAGCATCCTTTCATGTGTGGAGTTAATAGAGAAATCCTGTGCCAATGTCTCTCAAAGGACATTGAGATCTGCCTGGAAGAAAGTGTGGCCTAAAATTATAGAAGAGCAAGACTTCGAAGGAGAGGAGCCTGAGCCTGCAACTGACCCTGTGGTCAATGACATTGTCACTATAGCCGAGTCCATAGGCTTGCAGGTAGACACTGCTGATTTTGAGGAACTGGTGGAAGATCACTCAGAGGAATTGTCTACAGATGAACTTCAGCAACTTCTGGCTGAGCAACAGTTGAGGAGCTTTCTGAAGATGAGGAGGAGGAGCAATCAGTGCAGCAAATGTCCTCTTCTGGAATTAAGAAATTCCTGAAAAAATGGACAGAGCTACAAATATTTGTAGAGAAGACCCACCCAGATAGAGGAAAAGCCAATCATTGCATTAACTTGCTTAATGATAATGTCATGTCATACTACAGAACAGTGTTGAAGAAAAGACAGAAAGACAACCTTAGACCAGTTTTTAGTTGCAAAAAGGTTGAGACCAAGTGAGCCAGAAGTAGGTACTAGTGGGCTACAGACCCCAAGTAGAGAAAGGACACCAGAGAGCCAGATTCCAGATGTTCTAATGGAATGGGACTCTCCTTCCGAACAATAACCACCTTCCATTTCGTCCTCTCCCCCCCCCCCCCCTGCAAACCAAAGATGTCAACTTTTAAATAAATAAATAAATAAATAAACAAACAAACTTGAATTGTTGCTTCTGGTAGGCTAAGCACATTTTATAACTTTTTGGTGAGTACACTAGGGACGTATTGGTGCTTCTGGTAATTACAGACCTTAAACAACCGTTTTTTTATTATAGAAATGGTTAGATAAGGGGTGCTTTTGGGAGGTTTTTACAGAAATAGTGAGGTGGAGAAGCAGGAGAGGGATTAAATTGACGGCTTACCTGGGGTGAGAGGATCTTCCTGGCCCCAACGGGACTTCCATCAGGCTGCACTGTGCGTCTGATGTCAGACGAGGACGTCAAGGGGCCTCTTAAAAACGGCCCTTCCACGGCGTGCAGCCGCCGCCACGTGCAGCTTTGTTTTAAAATCTTTACCTGGCTTTGGAAAAGAACTTTGAATCCTTTCCTTGATTGTGATATGTAGATTCAGATACCCCTCCTGGAGCTCCTCAGCATTCATACTTAGGGTTCAAGTTAATTCTGGTAAGCAATTTCTTGGGTAACCCAGTTATTTGTTATTTTCTTTTTAAAATTGGATTGTAAATACACTATTAGTTTAATTGATGCCGCATATAGCCCGAAACAGGTAGGGAAAGGAGAGGGTTGACCCCGTAGTCTCTTCTGGAACCCCCTTTCTGGGCCAATGGATGCCCATGTACAGAGGATAACATTGGAGGCAGTACCGGTGGTGGAGGCGGCAAGAGGGTAAGTCCCCTACTCCGCCCCCCCCGGATTTTTCAACTTCTCTGTTCCCGATATTAAGGGCTCTACCAGCAAACCCGGCAGCCTCCAGAATCAGTGGAGAACTGACGTCAAAGATGCAGGCCTCAGATGCAGACGTCTTTGAATACCGTGCGGTTCCTACAGTAGCTACTGGAGGAGAGGACGGTGAAGGCCCTGAGAATGCTGGCTCACTGGCCGAAGGAGGGTTATAGGAACAATCTGAGCAAAAAATATTGATATCGAGCCCATTGTTGAAAATTCAAACTCCTATATTGGTAAAACCTGCTCTAATCACACTAGATTCTATCTGGGATGCTATAGCTAATTTGGGAAAAGCAAAATTACTTACCTTGTAATAGGTGTTATCCCAGGTCAGCAGGATGTAGTCCTCACATATGGGTGACGTCACTGATGGAGCCCTATTGCGGGAAAACTTCTGTCAAAGTTTCTAGAAACTTTTGACTGGCACTCTGAGGCCACTGAGCATGCCATGATATTCTCTGCCACAGGGGTCTCACTCCAGTCTCGTATGTAGCAATGAGCTTTAGCAAAAATAAAATAAAAGGTATGAGACCCAACTCCGCGGGGTGGCGGGTAAGTTTCGTGAGGACTACATCCTGCTGTCCTGGGATAACACCTATCACAAGGTAAGCAATTTCGCTTTATCCCAGGACAAGCAGGATGCTAGTCCTTACATATGGGTGATTACCAAGCCAGAGGTTGAGTCATTTCGTTGTGAAGCAACAGTGAAGTATGATTGTTGAAAGTGAATCAGCCGAAGATTACAGCAGGTTGGATGTAGAAGGAGTTGGGATTAAACTGGAAACAAGTTCTTTAAGACAGATTGTCCATAGGCTGAATCTTGTCGTCCTTCTTTGTCCAAACAGTAATGAGCTGCAAAGGTGGAAAGTGAACTCCATGTTGCTGCTTTACATATGTCAAGGATTGGCACGGAACGATAGTGTGCTACTGAGGTTGACATTGCTCTTATTGAATGTACCTTTACTCGCCCTTGGAGAGGAAGGCCTGCTTTTTCATAGCAAAACTGTATGCAATCTTCTAACCAATTTGATAGAGTATGTTTACCCACTGCTTTGTTTGGATCATAGGAAACAAAAAGCTGATTGGATTTCCTGTGGACTGCAGTGCGATTTAAATAGAAAGATAGTGCACGCTTACAGTCCAAAGTATGTAAAGGCTCGTTCTCCTTGGTGAGAATGAGGCCTTGGAAAGAATGTGGGTAAAACTATGGATTGGTTCAAGTGGAATTCCGTAACTACCTTAGGAAGGAACTTTGGATGTGTACGGAGAACCACTCTGTCATGTAGGAACTTCGTATAGGGTACGTACGTGACACGTGCTTGTTACTCACTAACCCTTCTAGCTGATGTAATGGCTATGAGGAAGATAGTCTTCCATGAGAGAAATTTAAGATCACAGGAATCTATGGGTTCGAAAGGAGAATGCATAAGTCTTGTTAAAACCAGATTCAGGTCCCATTCCGTGACAGGTGGCCAAATTGGTGGTTTAAGCTGACTTAAACCTCTCATAAACCTAGTAACGAGAGGTTGTGAGGATATAGGTGCATCTCCCATCTTATTATGGTAAGCTGAGATTGCACTTAAATGTACCCTTACAGAGGAAGTCTGGAGACCAGATTCTGAAAGATGGTATATGTAGTCTAGTAGAAAAGTAGTGGGGCAAGTGAAAGGATCAATATTCTTTTGTCTGCACCACAAAGTGAATCTCTTCCATTTGGAAGAGTAATTCTTTCATGTGGAAGGTTTACGTGAAGCTATAAGCACTTGAGATACATTAGCTGAAAGATTGAGTGGTTGTAAGATCAAGCTTTCAACATCCATGCTGTCAGGTCCTGAGTTATGAGAGTGGGAGCTATTCCCAGACAAATGGGAGCTATTCCCAGACAAATGGGATCCCTGACTGAGAGGTTTAGGAGTGTGGGAAACCATACTTGTTGAGGCCAATACGGGGCTATGAGTATCATGGTCCCCTTGTCCTGTTGTAGCTTCACAAGACTGTTGGTTATGAGCGGTATTGGAGGATACGCGTATAGTAGGCCTGAGTTCCAAGGGCGAGCAAATGTGTCCTTGGCTGGCTGGTTTTTCTGTCCACTTTGTGATTCATGAGTGACGCAAAGGTCTATTGTCTGTTGTCTCCAACTTTGGAATATCCTGGTCGCTACTGAGGGATCCAGGGACCACTCATGTGGTTGGAACTGATGACTGAGTCAATCTGCCAGTACATTGTGTATGCCTGCCAGATAAGTGGCCCGGAGGAACATTGAGTGGGTCAGGGCCCAGCCCCAAATCTGTGCAGCTTCTTGACAAAGGAGATACGAGTCCGTACCCTCCTTGTTTGTTGATGTACCACATGGCAACTGTGTTGTCCGTTTGGATTACAACAGTCTTGTGTGAAAGGCAGTCCTTGAACGCATGTAGCGCATAACGTATAGCTCGAAGCTCCAGGAAATTGATCTGAAATGTTGCTTCGAGTTTTGTCC
This sequence comes from Rhinatrema bivittatum, assembly GCF_901001135.1. NCBI lineage: Eukaryota > Metazoa > Chordata > Amphibia > Gymnophiona > Rhinatrematidae > Rhinatrema > Rhinatrema bivittatum. Next base: position 129,178,510 of record NC_042619.1, on the reverse strand, counting down.
AAGTCCCCTGAGTTTGGAGAGTGTCTATGTGAGTTCCCCACCCCAAGGTGGATGCATCTGTAGTTAGTGTTATCTGTGGGACTGGTTGTTGGAAGGGTAGGCCCTTGCGCAAATTGTCCTTGTTCACCCACCATAGTAGAGAAGAACGTAGCTTGTGGGTTACTTGAATTGGAGAATGCAGCGGTTGAATGGCTTGGATCCATTGTGATCGTAATGTCCATTGGGTTACTCTCATGGCGAGTCTTGCCATAGGAGTGACATAGGGTTGAGAACCACTGACTTAGAGAATAGCCACTGCCATTAGCAATGGTTACATGGAATAGACTTAGTTTTTGGGTACTTGCCAGGTTCTTATGGCCTGGATTGGCCACTGTTGGAAACAGGATGCTGGGCTTGATGGACCCTTGGTCTGACCCAGTATGGCATTTTCTTATGTTTCTTATGAACTGTGGAGGCCATGTGGCCTAGTAAGGTCAGAAACTGATGAGCTGTTGCTTGTTTCTTTGAGCGAATCGAGTTTGCTAACAGGGATAATGTTTCTGCTCGATCCTCGGGTAGAAAGGCTCTTGATAGAATAGTGTTCAAATCTGCACCTATGAATTGAAGTAGATGAGATGGAGTAAGGTGGGATTTTTGATAATTGATGAGAAAACCCATGGAGTGAAGTAGGGAAATTGTTCGACAGAGAGGTGAGAGCTCCCTCTTGAGTGTGACTTCTGATGAGCCAGTCGTCTAGATATGGAAAGACATGGACACTGTTTGTGCAAGTATGCTGCTATTACTGCCAGACATTTGGTGAACACCCTGGGAGCAGAGGCAAGGCCGAATGGCAGGACTCTGTATTGGAAATGTTGATGACCCTCCATGAAGCGCAGGTACCTGTGATGAGGAGGGAATATTGGAATGTGAGCGTAAGCGTCTTGAAGATCCAGAGAACAAAGCCAGTCTCCTGTTCGAAGTGGAAGCATGGTGCCTAGAGAAACCATCCTTAACTTTTCTTTCTTTCGAAATTTGTTGAGATTTCTGAGGTCTAGGATGGGACGTAGGCCTCCGGTTTTCTTGAATAGAATCCTCTTCCTTTCTGAGACCAGGGCACTAGCTCTACTGCCCTGGCTGTCAGAAGGATGGATAATTCTGTTTGTAGTTGAAGCATGTGATTTTTGCTGTGATGAGATTGACTATGTGGAAAATCTTGGGGAATTGAGATGAAATTGAGTTGATATCCTCAATCTATTATTGATAGGACCCACTGGTCCGATGTTATTGATGTCCAATTGTTGTAAAACTTGGATATTTATTTTTATTTATTTAGGGCTTTTTTTATACCGACACTCATGATACCAATCATATCATATCGGTTTGGCCTCCCACTGGCAGTCCTGGCTGAGGATTTGAGTAAAGGCTCAGTTCTCTGGATGGAATTTCAAAGACCAGCAGCAGGTTCTGTTTGTGGAGCAGGTTGGGGCCTAGCTGCTCTCTGCTGCCGTGGTTGTGGTCTTTGCTGGGTTCTGGAAGGCCTGGGTCTGGATGCAGGAGGGTAATATCTCCGCTGTCTGTAGAAAAGCCGTCTGGTGTCTTTCCGTGGAGGTCTATGGCTAGTATGTGTGGAGGGGTCCTGTGGGAGGGAAGATAGCTGTCGTAATGTTTCGGTGTGCTCTTTTAGTTGAGACACAGCATCCTATACTTTGGATCTAAATAAGTTGTCTCCTAGGCAAGGGAGATCTACTAGTTTATCCTGCACCTCTGGCCGAAGGTCTGAGGCTTTGAGCCAGGCCCACCTTCTGGCACTGATGCCCGACACAGCCACTCTTGAAGCCGTCTCAAAGCCATCGTAGGTAGCTCGGACTTCATGCTTACCGGCTTCTAAACCTTTGTTTATGATAGCCTGTGCAGCCTCTTGGTATTGTGTAGGAAGAGATGGAACAAACTCCTCTATTTGTTTCCATAGATTTCTCTGGTACTGGGTCATATAGAGGTGAAATGATGAAATCCTGGAATTCAACATTGCACCTTGAAAAACCTTACGGCCCAATGAATCTAGGAACCTATGGTCTTTACCTGGGGGATTAGATGAGTGGACCCTTGTTCTTCTAGACCTCTTCTGCACCAATTCTACAACCACTGAGTGGTGGGGAAGTTGTGGCTTTTGATAACCAGGTGTGGATTGTACAAGATAGGTACTATCCACTCTTATTTACTGCAGGAACAGAGCAGGGATGTTCCCAGAGGCGTTGTTGTAGTTGCAATAGAACATCATGGATAGGAATTGCAACAATTTGCTTTGGAGGGTCGACAAAACTGGAGTACCTCCAAAGTCTGTTGTCCTGTTCTGCTTGTAACTTGAAGGGGATGGAGTCCTCCATCTCCTGTACAAAGGTGGTAAAAGAAAAATCCTCCGGAGGGGGACTGTTTCCTGGCATGAGGTGATGATGGGTCAGACATAAATGCCTGTGAGGAAGTATCCGAGGCTGTGTCAGACCAAGTGTCGTAGTCTGGAGTTTGATGATGAGTAGCTGTAGTCCTATGAGGAGGAGGAACACCAGAAGGTCCTGGCAAAGGGTCCTCAAGTGGAGGCTAACAAATCTTGGTATCGCTTGGTAAGGATACCATGCAGCCCTGCTTCGGCAGAACCTGGAGCCTCAGGAAGATAAGGCGCTGTTGGTGGATGTTTTGGCATCGAAGCTTTTGATTTAGTTGATGTCTTTTTTGTAGATACCGATGCTTTTTTACTAGGATGTAGGGTGGGTGCCGCAGTGTAGATGGATATCTGCTGTGGAATCGATGAAATCGTCGACATCGATGTGAATAAAAAGGAGAACATCGATGTGGGGATAGTCATCGAGGACATCGATGGTATCGATGTTACTGGCATCGAGAGAACTCCGGATGATGTCACCAGCATCGAACGTGGCATCGGCACGGATGTTACTGGCATCCATACCGTAAGTGTAGAAAACGGCACCGGCATCGGGGCGCTCACTGGCATCATTGCCGGCATTGGCGCAGTCACCGGAACTTGTGCCTGCAAGGCTTCCATCACTACTTGCCTGATGAGCACAGTTAAGTCTTGCGTAGTCGATGGAAGCATCGATCCCGATGAAGGCGTCGATATCGGGGACTTTGAAGGCGGTACCCGTAGGCGCGGATGTTAGCGGTGCATCCCCATCTTTATGCCGCTTTGCGCTCGGTTCCCCGGGGGGGGGAAGCAACGGTGACGCCGAGGATCGACGATGTCGATGTTTGTGTTTAGGCCTTGGTTCTGTGACTGACCTTGTTGATGACGTCGACGGGGCTGGCTTTGCTGCATCTCCAGATCCTTCCAGTCAATGTTTTTTTAAGGAGGAGTTTCTTTGTAACTCCTGTTGGAGATGATTTGGTCGAAGTAGAAGGTGAGGGAACTAGTTGGAGATGGAAAAGATGTGTCATCTTTTCTTGTCGAAGTTTCCTACCTTTCGGGGTCATCTCCTGACATTGTTGGCATGATGAAATATCATGCTTCTCACCCAAACAGATTACACATTCTAGATGTGGGTCTGTTACTGACATGGTCCGATTACAGACCAGGCATTTTTTGAAACCCGAAGCCATATCAGTATCAACGGCCGTTGATGAAAAAAGTTTGAGAGAAAAAACTCAGTGTTAGAGCGCAAAAACGCTAGTTTTGTCACCGCAATAGGGCTCCATCAGTGACGTCTCCCATATGTGAGGACTAGCATCCTGCTTGTCCTGGGATAAAGCTATGTCCATGCAATTGAACCCTATGGTGGAAAAAATAAATAGCTTAGATGAAAGAATGGTCAAGATAGAAAGGTTACAAGGTGAAAATGCTGAAATGAAAAAAGAAATGGAAAAATTGAAGCCTCTACAAGAGGCTATTATAAAAGAAAATCAGCAATTGTTATTTAAAGTAGAAAATCTTGAGAATGTAATTAGAAATAGGAATTTACATCTTATAAATTTTCCTAGGATACCACATGTAAAATGTTTAAAAGATATTTGATTGAAGTTCTTAAAATACCAGAGGAGGAGGTTGAAGTACTTAGAAAATTTCTCAAGACATTTAAATTTAAGATTTTTAAATTTTCCCAAAATGGTTGGCGAGCTCCCATATGTTACACTTAAGAAGTACTTTATTGAAGTTTTGAAATTTCAGGAGGGAGAAATCCCTTCAGTGAATAAATTATATTATCTTCCTGTGTCCACCAGGAATATAAATATGTTACAATTAAATGTGAATGAAGGGAACTTGACCAAGTTTTTGGAGAATTCTGCTACTGAATTCTATGAGTGTGCCACACTAATGGTTTCTTTTATATCTGAAAGAGACCTCACTGAGATTATGAAACGTTACTTTAGAAATATAGATCTCCAGTTTCGAGGATCACAGATACGTGTTTTTCCAGATTTCGCCCCTGTTACTCAAGACAGGAGACAAGAATTTCTTGCAATGAGATCACAGGTAGTTGCATTAGGGTTTTCGTATGTTTTAAAATATCCGTACAAGTGTATTGTAAAATCTTCAAAAGACTCCTTGGCTTTATTACCCTGAACAGTTAAAATCTTTCCTAAACGCTAGGAGGGTAATTATTACCCCAATGAACAACCTTAGGGTTGGATCATAATTATAGATTATGCCTTTATACAACGTTAAGCTAGATACTTGCATGTGTTCTTCTTTTGTACTCTTCCTTTAATTTCTGCCCCCTTTCAAAAAGTTTCTTTTAGGGGAATGCAATATGGTTGGTTTGGATTACTGTATACATACTGCATTTCATTTTCTGTAATGAAGTTGTGACTTGCTGTAAAGTTTAAAATGAGAAAAATAAAATGAAAAAAAAATACCAGAGGAGGCAATACCAGAGGTTCCCGCCTTGATGGTCATAAGAGGGAGACTGATGCGCGCGCTCTAGGTAACTCCATCATCAAGATGGCGTCCTGGATCACCCATGCTGTCCCTGGGATGCCAGGGAAAGCGGTGTTTACAGGCTAAGGCCGAAAGACTCCTTGAGATCACTGAAGCAGGCAAAAGAGGTGAGCAACAGAGGTCGCAGCCGTCTGCGACCAACGGGCGCAAATTCAGTTTGTCAATCAGGCCTACCACATCTTCTAGGTTCACCGTGATTTGGTTCAGTCCATCTGAATCATTACCCATGAAAACCTTCTCTGATACGGGTATCTCCCCAACATCCTCTTCAGTAAACACCGAAGCAAAGAAATCATTAAGTCTTTCCCCGTTGGCCTTATCTTCTCTGATTGCCCCTTTAACCCCTCAATCATCTAACGGTCCAACTGACTCCCTCACAGGCTTTCAGCTTCGGATATATTTTAAAAAGTTTCTACTGCGAGTTTTTGCCTCCTTGGCCAACTTCTTTTCAAATTCTCTCTTAGCCTGTCTTATCAATGTCTTACATTTAACTTGCCAACGCTTATGCATTATCCTATTTTCTTCTGTTGGATCCTTCTTCCAATTTTTGAATGAAGATCTTTTGGTTAAAATAGCTTCTTTCACCTCCCCTTTTAACCATGCTGGTGATCATTTTGCCTTCTTTCCACCTTTTTTATTGTGTGGAATACATCTGGGATTGTGCTTCTAGAATGGTTTTTTTTTTTTTTGTTTGTTTTTTTTTTTTTTTTAACAATAACCATGCCTCTTGCACACTTTTTACCTTTATAGCTGCTCCTTTCAGTTTTTTTCTAACTATTTTTCGCATTTTATCAAAGTTTCCCTTTTGAAAGTTTAGCACGAGAGCCGTGGATTTGCTTACTGTCCCCCCTTCCAGTCATTAATTCAAATTTGATCATATTATGATCACTATTGCCAAGCGGCCCCACCACCGTTACCTCTCTCGCCAAATCCTGTGCTCCACTGAGAATTAGATCTAAAATTGCTCCCCCTCTTGTCAGTTCCTGAACCAGTTGCTCCATAAAGCTGTCATTTATTCCATCTAGGAACTTTATCTCTTAGCATGTCCCGATGATACAATTACCCAATCAATATTGGGGTAATTGAAGTCTCCCATTACCACCGCACTACCAATTTGGTTGGCGCCCTAATTTCTCTTAGCATTTCACTGTCAGTCTCACCATCTTGGCCAGGTGGACGGTAGTATACTCCTATCATTATAGTCTTCCCCAACACACAAGGGATTTCTATCCATAAAGATTTAATTGTGCATTTAGTCTCATGCAGGATGTTTATCCTGTTGGACTCTATGCCATCCCGGACATAAAGCGCCACACCGCCCCCCAGGTTATGTCCGGGATGGCATAGAGTCCAGTGGGAGCACTGATAGGAGAGGATCACCTTGCTGGTGACTGAAAGGAATCAGTATGTTTTTTTGCTTGGGGAATTTTCTTTTTTAAAAGTATTGGTACAAAGTTAACTATTTGGGAATATTAGTGTGTTTGTGCTTTCAACCTCCCAATGCTTTGTTTAAAAAAAAAAAAAAATAGATTTCAGCCATCTTAATAAACTCATTTGCACCACAAATATAACACAAATGTAGAAAACTTGTCTGGTTTTTCTCTTTTTTGGTGGTGGAGGAGTAGGCAACTCCTCTCTTTAGTGGTAATGCAGTAAGGCGAAAGCAACGAACAGGCAGTTTCCTGTATTGCTGGCTCCAGGGAAGTACTGGCTCTGTCCCCCCAGATTAAGAACCACTATTAAACCAAAATCTAAAAACAGAACAGCAAACCTCAACTCCTCCCACCCCTTCTTCTGAGTAGAAGCTTCAACAATACCCTACAATAGCTCTAAAACCACAAAACCAGGTAACCTGTGGTCCCAAGGGGGTACTGGAGCCTGCAAAGAGAGAAAATATGGGACAAGCAAAAAAATGGCAAACCATATTCTGAGATGCAACTGCAATGCACATGAAACAAGAGATCAGAGAAGGCAACATCTCGTAAATGAGAAGAAGAAAACAGTAGGTGCAGGAGAAAAACTAAAGAAGAAAGCAAAAAAGGTTGCAACCTGAGGCATAGCCTCTATAAACTTCCCCTTCCTCACTATCCACACAGATGGATAATCTTCTCCAAGAGCCCTAAAGAGAACCAAAATTTACAATAATTAGTAAGAACATGAGAGGCTATAAACAGCATATTTCTTTAGCATTTGCTGGGCCAGGATGTGCATGTCTCTGCAGGTAGCCATTCTCCCTTTTTTCTGGGCAGCTATCAGATTGGAGCCTCTAGTTGCTCCAGGCCCAATTCCAAAAGATAGCAAATGTTGCTTACCTGATGTAACAGGTGTTCTCACAGGACAGCAGGATGTTAGTCCTCACAAATGGGTGACATCGAGGATGGAGCCCAACCACGGAAAACTTCTGTCAAAGTTTCTGGAACTTTGACTGGCCCCTACTGGGCATGCACAGCACGGCACTAACCCTGCAGCCAGCAGGGTTCCCCCCCATCAGTCTTGTTTCAAAGCTACAGGCAGTGCCAAAAAATAAAATAAGAAAAACGAACCCAACAGCGCGGGGCGGCGGGCGGGTTTCGTGAGGACTAACATCCTGCTGTCCTGTGAGAACACCTGTTACATCAGGTAAGCAACATTTGCTTTCTCACAGGACAAGTAGGATGGTTGTCCTCACAAATGGGTGAGTACCGAGCTGAGGATGTCCGAACGTGCACCAAAAGCACCCAACGGCGTGCAACAGGCACAACAACTGGGGTGAAGTTTGGTAGAGGACATCCGCACCCCACCGGGTAGGCGGAAGGGTGTTGGTACGTCATGTTGGAAAAAGGTTACGCAAGACAGACTGACCGAAGATGGAATCCTGTCTTCCAGCTTTGTCCAAACAGTAGTGGGCTGCAAATGTATGGAGAGAACTCCAGGTGGCAGCCCTGCAGATGTCAGGAAGCGGCACCGATCGAAGGTGTGCTACTGAAGTCGCCATGGCCCTCACAGAGTGTGCCTTAACACGGTCGTGAAAGGGAATGCCAGCTTGCTGATAGCAGAAAGAGATGCAGTCCGCCAACCAGGAGGAAAGAGCCTGCTTACCCACAGGTTGCCCTAACTTGTTAGGATGGAAAGAGACGAATAATTGAGTGCTCTTCCTGTGGGCAACTGTACGGTCTAGATAGAAAGCTAGAGCACGTTTACAGTCGAGGGTATGCAGAGTCTGTTCCCCGGAGTTGGAGTGGGGCCTGGGAAAGAAAATAGGTAGTATGATGGATTGATTAATATGAAACTCCGAAACTACCTTAGGTAAGAATTTAGGGTGAGTGCGGAGTACTGCCCGGTCCTGCAGGAGTTTAGTGTAGGGCGGATAGGTAACTAGGGCCTGTAATTCACTAACCCTGCGAGCTGAAGTGATAGCTAGAAGAAAAATCACTTTCCATGTGAGATATTTAAGGTCACAGGAGTGAAAAGGTTCGAAGGGTGGTTTCATAAGGCGACCAAGAACCAGATTAAGGTCCTAAGATGGGGCCGGCGGACGTAAAGGTGGCTTCAAATGGAGCAAGCGTGTTACGAGGGGTTGTACTGAAATAGGGACACCCCCGATACCTTTGTGGAAGGCGGCTACCGCACTGACATGCATTCGAATGGAAGAGGTCTTTAGACCTGATTCTGACAAATGCCAAAGATAGTCCAAGAATTTAGGAATTGGACAGGAAAGGGGATCAAGGGACTGCGAAGTGCACCATGATGTGTACCTTTTCCATTTGTAGGAGTAAGATTTTCTTGTGGAAGGCTTTCGTGAAGCGATGAGGACATGAGAAACTGAATCCGATAGGTTAAGTGGTTGAAGGACTAACCTTTCAACATCCATGCCGTCAGGGACAAGGCTTGGAGATTGGGATGGAGGAGGCATCCGTTGTTTTGAGTGATCAGATGCGGGTCCGTTCCCAGGGGAATGTGTCTGCGGATGGAGAGTTCCTGGAGTATGGGAAACCACACTTGGCATGGCCAGTGCGGTGCTATCAGGATCATGGTTCCCTTGTCCTGACGTAGCTTCACAAGAGTCTTCGACAGAAGAGGAAGGGGAGGGAATGCATAAAGGAGACCGGTTGTCCACGGGAGGGAGAATGCATCCCTGGGCCGAGAGTGCTGAGACCGAATGAGAGTGCAGTAATTGGCCACTTTGTGGTTCTGAGGGGACGCAAAGAGGTCTATGTGGGGATAACCCCATTTCTGGAAAAGAGAGGTCGCTACCAAGGGATTGAGTGACCACTTGTGTGGTTGGAAGACACGGCTTAGCCGGTCTGCCAAAACATTTTCTACTCCCGGCAAGTAGGTGGCCCTGAGGTACATGGAACGGGAGAGGGCTTCTGCCCAAATCTGCGCAGTTTCCTGACAGAGAAGGAAGGAGCCTGTGCCTCCCTGTTTGTTGATGTACCACATGGCCACCTGGTTGTCTGTCTGAATTAAGATTATGTGATTTGATAGGCAATCTTGAAAAACCCGGAGAGCGTATCGGATTGCTCGAAGCTCTAGGAAATTTATCTGGTGTTTGGCTTCCTCTAGAGATCAGAATCCTTGAGTTTGTAGACCGTTTACATGGGCTCCCCAGCCGAGGTTGGAAGCGTCGGTGGTGAGAATTACCTGAGGATTTGGTGGGTGAAAGGGCAAGCCCTGTAGGAGGTTGGACTGATTTTTCCACCAGGCAAGAGACAGACGGAGTGAATCGGTGATGCGAACAATGGTCGACAGAGGCTGAGTGGCTTGAATCCATTGTGATTTCAGAGTCCATTGCATGACTCTCATGGCTAGATGGGCCATTGGAGTCACAAACGGAGGAGGCCACGTGTCCCAGCAGAATGAGAAATTGGCGAGCTGTTGCTGTGGGTTGAGACTGCAACTGGCAAGCTAGGGACACAAGAGTTTGAACACGTTGATGAGGAAGGAAGGCTTTTGCCTGTAAAGTGTCCAAGTCTGCTCCAATGAAGGATAAGGTTTGAGATGGGAGTAAGTAGGATTTCTCGTAGTTGACAAGAAATCCTAGAGAAATTAGAGTTCGGATTGTCAGGGTCAGAGAAGACAGAGCGGTTTGCTGGGTTGTGGCCCTGATCAACCAGTCGTCCAAGTAGGGGTAGACATGGACGCCTGCCTTCCTGAGGAACGCTGCCACCACTACGAGGCATTTGGTGAAAACTCGTGGTGCAGATGCTAGGCCAAATGAGAGCACTCGGAATTGATAGTGGTTTTGGCCTACTAGAAATCGGAGGTATTTGCGATGAGACTGAGTTATCGCAATGTGGGTATAAGCATCTTTGAGATCTAGAGAGCAGAGCCAGTCCTCTCTTTGTAGCAGAGGGAGAAGCGAGCCCAGGGTTACCATCTTGAACTTTTCTCTGTGAAGGTACTTGTTAAGAGCCCGTAGGTCCAGGATTGGTCGAAGTCCTCCTGACTTTTTTGGGATCAGGAAGTACCTGGAATAGAACCCTAGTCCGTGTTGTGAGAGAGGAACGGGTTCTATAGCGTTGGACTGGAGGAGAAGGGAAACTTCCTGCTCTAGAAGAACAGAGTGGTCGGTAAGTCTCCACGCTTGCAGAGGTGGAGAGTTAGGAAGTTTAGATGGTAACCTTGCGCAATTATCGCTAGCACCCATTGATCTGTGGTGATGCGATGCATGTTTCTGTAAAGTGGCTTAGTCGACCTCCTACTGGTATGTTTGGTAGAGGGACTAGGCATCTGCTCTCTAAGTGAGAGTCAAAACCCCGACGCAGGGCCTGGTTGCGAAGCTGTTGTAGGCTTCTGCTTTCGAGGTTGGCGAGGCTGAGGCTTTTGATACGGCCTCGTTGACCTAGACTTGGTGTGTGGGGGATAATATTTCCGTGGACGGAAGAATGACTTTTTGGGTTCCCTCTTAAAAGGTTGTTTAGAAAGGAAGTCAGAAGGAATGGATGAAAGCTGCTTAAGGGTCTCGTGATGATCCTTTAATTCAGCAACTATTTGGTGAATTTGCTCACCAAACAAATTATCCCCTAAACAGGGCAGGTTGGAGAGCCTGTCCTGAACCTCCGGGCGAAGATCAGAAGATTTAAGCCAAGCCCAGCGTCTTGCTGAGATGGCTGTAGCAGATAGTCTAGTGGAAGCATCGAAGATGTCGTAAGATGTTCTTATCTCATGCTTTCCAGCTTCAAATCCCTTAAGTACGAAGGTTTGAAGGTGTTGTTGAAATTGTTCTGGTACGGTATCTGAAAATTCTTGTATCTGCTTAAAAATGACCCTGTTGTATTGGGTCATATACAGCTGATAAAAAGCTATCCTAGAAATGAGCATGGCTCCTTGGTATACTTTTCTGCCTATACTATCTAGGAACTTGCTCTCCTTGGTAGGAGATATGGATGAGTATGGCTTCATTCTTTTAGCTTTCTTTTGAGCGGACTCTACCACAACAGAGTGGTGGTCCAGCTGTGGTTTTTGAAAGCCAGGTGCTGACTGTACAAGGTAAGTAGAGTCAGCTTTTTTGTTTACTAGAGCAACAGATCCAGGAGTTTCCCAATTCTTTTTTAGAAGGTCTAGAAAAACCTGATGTATTGGAATGGAAGTGATGACTTTTGGGGCATCCAGAAATTGGAGTAACTCCATCATTTGGTGCCTGTCATCTTGCTCTGATTGAAGCTGAAAAGGGACCAACTCTGACATTTCCTTCACAAAATTTGTGAAAGAGTGGTCCTCAGGGGGAGAACGCTTTCTGCTTTCAGCAGGAGAGGATGGTGAAGGTAAATCATCGGTATCTGTGGAAGTATCATCACCCCAGGTATCATAAGGGTCAGGTTGTTGACCTGTAGGACCACGAGGGGGTTGGATACCCGAAGGTCCCGGCTGAGGCTCCGAGAATCCTGAAGGAATCACTGGAGGCATCAAAAATACCCTCGGAGGCATCGGTGCGAGCATCGAAGGCATCGATGGAGCCGATGTGCGTATCGCCCCGGAGGAATGTATCGGTGGCAATGGATGACACGGCATCGATGGGACTACTCCCGGAGGAATTCGATACAGTGTTTCTGCACCCGATGAAATTGGCATCGGGGAGCGCACTGGTGCTGTCGGTGACCCAAGTAACACCGGTGGAAGGGCGGTCATGAGCGCTTCCATCCGGGCGAGCAGCGGTGCCAGCGCTGCTGGAATTGGGTCGGTGACTGGTTCCACTCTCGGTGGCGGAGTCGGTGCCGAAGGAGTCTGGAACCGTTGCATCGCTTTGTCGATGGCCTCCTGGACCAGCCGGTCCAGTTCTTCCCGGAGACCTGGGGTAACAATACCCGGCTCCGGGAAAGAGGGAGGCTGAGGCTGAGCCGGAGGGACCACCGTCTCTGGTGGAATCGCGGCTCCCAAACCCCGATGGGGAGAGGGTTGCCTCAGTGTCTCGTAAACAGAGGTGGACGGTGCCACTTCTGGTCGAGACTTCTTCGGTGGCAGCTCGGACGGTACCGAGGTCGATGACTGATTCCTCGATGGTCCGAGACTTGCGATGTCGATGCTTTTCCCTCCAATCCCCACGATCCTCGGGGGAAGGGACGGGAGTCGATGGTCATGGAGACGTCGATGTCAGACGGTCACCGGGAGGTTGCTGACGATGGAAGGACTTCGACAGTGCCGGTTCTGAGGACATCGATGCGATGGACGGCGTCTGAGTGTGAGCATGGAAAAGGAGTCCCATCTTCTCCATTATGGCTTTGCAACCTTTTGGTGTCATAAGGGCACATTTGGTGCAAGTCAGGACATCATGCTCACTTCCTAAACATAATACACAGACACTGTGAGGGTCTGTGATAGACATGGTGCACGTACAATCTGGGCACCGACGGAACCAGGACGCCATGGCCATTGAAGAAAAATTTAGCCGCGGGACGGTCGACGGCCAGCAGGCCTCGAAGGCCAAACTCGACGGTAGTCGGCGAAAAACGGCAAAAAACTTACCGAAACACCGCGGGCTAAACTTAGATAGAGGAGGGACCCCTGTGGGGCGAATTTTACTTCAAAGAAGTTCAAGAAGAGTTTCCTGTCAGGAATGTGGTAAGAGCTCCTTAACCGCGTGGCTACTGCTGTGCGGAAAAAAGAAGACTGAAGGGAGACCCCTGCTGGCTGCAGGGTTAGTGCCGTACTGGGCATGCCCAGTAGGGGCCAGTCAAAGTTCCAGAAACTGACAGAAGTTTTCCATGGTTGGGCTCCATCTTCGATGTCACCCATTTGTGAGGACAACCATCCTGCTTGTCCTGTGAGAAAATTATGAGTCTCCGCTACAACTGGAACTTCAAGGTTTGATCTGAATGGTGACACTGTAGAATCTCAGGGAAACAAATGAAAAACTGCAGGTGTAGTCTCCGCAGAATGCAGCACTTGAGAACATAAGGCTCTTAAGGCTTGATTGACTAAATGAGTAATTAAATGAAAAGATATGCTTCTCATCCATCTGGAACTCAGATATCTCAATGAGCATTCCACTATTAAAAAAAAATTAAGGAACCAGTGCATCAGTACATGGGGCCATGCATGGTGATCAGGTTTGGAAGGAAAGTTTTGTGTGCTTTAACCAAAGGTACCGGATATCTTTCTCTGAAGCTGATCTTTAAAATTATTCTAGCAGCACAAGATAGGTTTCATGCCTTGGACATCCCCTGGTATACGCAAGTATACAAATCTTACTGTGATGGGATCTGTTCTCTAGGCCCTCTGCTGCTTGTTCAAGAAACTGTCAGCATGTGAGCCTTTTTGTATTTATCATCTTCCCTTCTATCTCACTGACCCTCTTCGCCCAAGATTGGTATAAACATCCATATTTATTAGCAACCTCTACAATATTTGTTAATGTGCTGTGCTGATCTGTCCATTTTCTGGTTTAAGAAATTTTAGCTCCAGGAGAATAGTATTGAGCTTGTTCCTTGGTGTTGCAGGTTTCTCTTTCCCAGTCCACATACAGCTTCAAATAGTACTAAAACCAGGAAGATTCCATAAAACTAAATCAATACATTTAAAACAAATCAAAAGTATTTTTTCATTCAATGCACAATCAACCTGTGAAATCTGTTGCCAGAGGACACAGTCAAGGCAACTAACACTGCAAGTTTTGCTTCTTCAGGCATCTAAATTTCTTTTAAGCATTAATAATGAAAACAATTCTACATAATCTATTTTTTATGCAGGCTAAGATATGCTTTAACTAACAAGTTGCTGGAAATGCCAGTAAAGTCAGAATAGAGGCTAACATTGCATTTATGGTTTAAAAATGACTTGAAAATATGATGAATCAGTTTTTATTCACATCTAATTTTTATTATTCTATGATGCATTTCAAAGATGGTGAATCCTCCCTACCAATTAGGAATATCATTTTATTTAGTTAATTATTGCTTTCTGCTTTACATAAAAATTAAATGAGAAGTGCTTGCTATGAAGAATAGTTTATAACTCTCTCAACAGAATCAGACTTATCACAATTGGCACTAACTCAGAATTTCAGAGGATTCTTTCTACCATATATTCAAAGACTGCAGTTTGTGAAAAATGTCTTAATGTTTTTCTGTATAGTAAAATCACTGACAACAGAAAACTGATAATTTTTGCTGTCCCTCTACCTACAGTTAACGTTTTCTCTTTGTAATTGGAATTTTTTTTAAATTTAAATTTTATATTTCTTCATTTTACAATCAATTCAAGCTTAAATTTTCTTAAATTTATCACAGGTTATTAAAAACATTTTAAGGTATACACTTATAAGAAAACAAAAGATACATATTACATTCCTCATTATAATTAATCAAATTTTTACATAATTATAGTTTCTTACGCCATATATTTTATTACACAATTTTCAACCACAAACTTTTTTCCATATATCTACACTCTTTCATTGATTTTATCTACCTGTGTCTAGCCCACATTTGAATCCAAGGTACACATTACCCAAACATTATCTAATTATTAACACTGAGTACACAACTAATTGGAATTACCCTTACTTTTACTGGAAAGATCACTTCATATCACATATGACTGGGTTAGATGGATTTTGGGGTAGAGCTGGTGGTACAGATCATTTTACTTTGAATAAATTGTGTTAACTGATCAGGTTGTAAAAATAGATAAGTATTGCCCTCAGACCTTATGAGGCATTTGCATGGGTATTTCAAGATAAATAGCATTCCCATTTGAATTATTTGAGACTTCAGCGCAAGAAATTGTTTTCTACGTCTGTGTCTTATTGGCGCTAGATCAGGAAATAATTGCACTCTGCACCCCATAAATTCCTTAAATCTATTCAAGAAAATTTTTTTAAAAATCCAATATTTATCTGACTAGCATAAAGGATATTATTAGATTAGATGGTACAACAGACTCTGTGTCTGTTTGTTCTAACATTTCGGATACATTTAAATTTAAATCTTTATTTTGAGGAGAAACATTATGTATTAATTCCTCTATTTTTAAATTACCAATGTCTCTAACAATTGTTGATTTTTTCATTGATGGCAAAACAGTTTTATATTATAGGTAAAGTTGCTTCTGGAATATTTAGATTTTCCATCAAATATTTTCTCCATAAAAACAATGGAGTCAACATATGTTATTTAGGGAAATTTATGCATTGTATGTTCTTTACTCTTGCTGCATTCTTCAACTTTTCTATTTTTACCAGTAATAAATTTTCCTTCATCATAGTCTGAATTTCCCTAGATTTTCCAATCTCTTCCTTTCTTTAATTCATTTTTTACTGTTTTATTTTCAATTTCTATATCCTTCACATTTTTCTTTGTTGATAATACGATATTTAATATTGCTGACCTTTGATCACCCATATTTTTGTTCACTTCGTTTATAGCCTCCCATATGTTTTCTAAGGAAAAATCTTGTGGTTTAACTAAGGGTTTAATCTGGATACTACAAACTCCATCCTCTCCACCTTCATTATCCTCTTCCTCAGTCTCGATTGAAGCTTGACCGAGTTCTACGATGTTACTTAAAGTTGAGAGATTTTCCATCTGACCTCTCTGCCCCAAGGGGGAGGTACCTCCTGCTCCATCAGCAGGGTGTTGCTCCCCTGGGGTCAGATGTAATCTCTCGGCTGGGTTCCCTGGAGAAGATCTCTCACTAGGGGAGAATGATGTTACTAGATCTGAGAATGCAGAAGGCTCCTCTTCTCCCCTCCTAACATTCAATGATCCTTCATCCCCTTTCTGTAATCCACATCGCACATGCATATCCATCGGTCCGACTCTAGAGTGGACTCCGTGACGTCTGAAGCCTGGCACTCCCTGGCCCTTCTCTTTCGCGCCGAGTGTGGCATTTATCACAATATTAATTGGATAGTGTACGAACTAATTAGTTGTTTTACCTTGGTTCCAACGCAAGACTGTAGCACCAGTCCATGAGAAGTAGTTCTTTGGATATTTCTTTAAAATATTGGATTAAACAATCCAAAGAATCTGAAGAAGCTGAAAAAGCTGCGCACGCCTCTTTGGCACGCGCGTCTTCGGCAGCGTGCCGGCGTCGGCTGCGCGCCGCCAAGGAGCAGGTTTTAAGTCCCTTCCTTCCCGCAATTGTGAATTCATAAGTCGGCTCAGCTGTGCTCCGTCGGGGCCGTAGAAACGCTGCACCCCCGGTAAGACAGCTGTGATCTCACTCAGTCTCTCTCACAGTTACCTGGCACTGCCGTAATTGGAAATGTTTGTCTTCACACAAAACAGCATGATGAGAACTGCATATTAAGTTGATGACCTTGTACTGTAAATTAGTTGAAATACAGACTAAAACATATCTACAGTGCTGTATTTCAACTAATTTACAGTACAAGGTCATCAACTTAATATGCAGTTTATAGCACACCACTAATACAGTAGCTAGTAAATAAAAGAAAGGCATTCCTTTGTAAAAGAGAAAGCCATAGTAACTTCATTTCTCCAGACATCAGAACAGTTAGAGATGGGAGAATACACCAGAGTGGAAACATATTAGCCCAAACTACCAGATTTTGGTAGAATTCCTCTACACTATGTGACTGGAAGACAGTTCTCATCATGCTGTTCTGTGTGAAGATAAACATTTCCAATTACAAAGAGAAAACGTTAACTGTAGGTAGAAGGACAGCAAAAATTATCAGTTTTCTCAGTTTGTCTGTGATTTGTGCAGAATATTGAAATCAGTGGAATACTGAGATAAAATCCAGGCCTTTTATGCTCAATGGGCTGATAAGCTGGGCACAAGCCTATTGTCATGTCTTATGCCCATTTCAATTTGGCGTAGACAAAATTACAGTAGCTTTTATTCTTTTGCATTGCTTCTTCAGGCATCTAAATTTCTTTTAAGCATTAATAATGAAAACAATTCTACATACCGGTAATCTATTTTTTATGCAGGCTAAGATATGTTTTAACTAACAGAAGCTGCTGGAAATGCCAGTAAAGTCAAAATAGAGGCCAACATTGCATTGAAAATATGATGAATCAGTTTTTATTCACATCTAATTTTTATTATTCTATGATGTATTTCAAAGATGGTGAATCCTCCCTACCAATTAGGAATATAATTTTATTTAGTTAACTATTAATGCTTTCTGCTTTACATAAAAATTAAATGAGAAGCGCTTGCTATGAAGAATAGTTTGTAAATCTCTCAACAAAATCAGACTTCTCACAATTGGCACTACCTCAGAATTTCAGAGGATTCTTTCTACCATATATTCAAAGACTGCAGTTTGTGAAAAATGTCTTAATGTTTTTCTGTATAGTAAAAATATCATCCCAAGACTTCTCAGAATGAATACCTTTTTAGAAAGCAAGAAATATGGGGGGGGGGGGGGAGGGGAGGCGGCAGTTTCTCCTTTCAAACACACAGTAAAGCTTTAAAACATACCTCCTGAGATGTTGTTCTAGTTCCAGGACCAGAACTTTCATGATTATTCAGTGATGACCTGAACCCCACAGAACTTCCTCTTTCATTGATGTGCAGTCTTTAATCCCTGTCCATTACCTGCCACAAAAATCCTCAAGCAGAAACCTCTCTGTGATTTAAACAAGAATCTGTACGATTAACATTGCCCTTTCTTGCATTCAAAACTGAAACTAGCTCCACTTAAAAAAAAACAAAGAAACAAACTGCAATATATGATTATTCACTTGCTTTCACAAAGTTTGCTGTGCTTAATAATAGTCGGCTACAACCAACAGAAAGACAAGGACAAATGAAGACGTTGCAGAAAGCTTCAAGTCACATGACACCGTGTTACATAAAACATCGGAAGATTAAAATCTTTATGATTCCAATTTCACATCTCAGCAACCAGAGGCGTTTCACTACTTTCAACCATGCACGCTCCTCCGCTTTTGAATCTTTGTTATTTTTGATACTCTAGACACAGGTTTCCATTATTCTGTTTGGGAATGACTGGTTTCTGCTTATTGATTTGCTATACTAAATTCCAGCAGCTGACAAGAGTAATTAGCACAAAAACAACTGTCAGTACCAGATTAGCTAGCAAGCTGCTATCTACAGAAAGGTCCCGTCTATAAGCATTACTGTCATGTATTCTACAAATGTAAAACTATTACCCAAGCCTCTCCAAAATATTCTTGCATTTAAAGCATTATATAACATAAGGAATCTAGCAATGCTTTAAAGTTCAAATGCAATGGTTTGATGCCATGAAGTCTTATTCAACTGGTTATCCTGGCCAATCCCTTTGAAGATTTTTTTTCTCTATATTTGTATCACTAGACTTTTTTTTCAGTCTAAAATTCAGATTTTGATGCCCTTGGTTCCTAGTAACACTCTGCTTTCCAATGCTAGAAAGAATTTTACAAAAGGGATCAATATGTCTGTTCCACAATAACTTCAACAACTGGACAGAAATTCACATTTGGCACGCAAGAAGAAAATATGAATCTCAAAGATGAGTTAAAAAGTAGTGAAGTCCTGAATTATACAGGGTTGGAATGAAAAAGAAGCAAATATAACTGGATGTGATATAACTAATGATTATGTGTCTATTGTGTTACTGTAAAGATATTGTTTTGTAAAAGGGCAAGCTGCAGCTATAAATCATCTCATAAATATGGCTAGGCATAATATTGCCTTATTTTGGAAAGAGACCCCCAGAATAATATATTGGAAAAAGCAAGTGTTTGAAATTGTTCTAATTGAAAAAATAACTTACTCTCCGGTATGTACTTGATGTGACAGTATCTGGGGTAAATATTGGTCTAAGCATAAATAGCAATGCATGTGTGTCTTGTGGCTGATTTTGATATTTGATAAGCCAATAGGTGTAAAAATTATCCTTATGTACACTACAGGGTGATGGCTAGGCTGTAAGATGTATAACATACAATGATGTAGATTAGATCAGTTGTGATATCTGTCAAGTTAAAGTGTTAAAAACAAATATATTTTTATTTTTTTTAGAGAAAGCAAATTTGCTTATCTGTAAATAGGGTTCTCTGTAGACAGCAGGATGAATAACTGTAGCCGTAATCAATGAGAGACATCAAATGGCACCCTCACGGACCCAGCTCTCAGAGCTCAGTAAAGATTTGACTGAGCTTTCATGGGAATTTCCATGTGTGCCCCTCAGTGTCTTCCAGAGCTTAAGCTTTAGCAAGATAGTCAACTCTCCAGGAAGGCAGGCAAGCTGACAACCTGCTATCTCGACCTTGCCATCAAGCTTCTCAACTGTTTGTGTCCTTTCATCCCAACAGACTGGGAAGGGCAGTTGCCAAATGAACTCTATTCAATTGGTGTAAGACCAGCAAACTTGCTTTCTCCATAGACAAGCAGGCATGAATCAGTCATTACATGTGGCGAGTCCTAAACTGAGGGTGGCATAGCAGAGCAATTACTTAAAGACAACCCGGCACCACAAAGTGAAGTGTGGACTACTGAGTCAACAGGCTGCACAGAATTGCTTGTCCAATGTTACTGGTTCCTTGGAACATGCTGTCCAGTATGCATGTGTATTTGTGTGTGAATGAATATTAAAACCAGAGCCTATAGTTCATTTAATCTTCATGCCAAAACAGCCATGAGAAGCACCACTTTCCTAGTGAGAAACTTCAAGTCTATCGACTCGAGAGGTTCGAAAAGAGGTTCATGAGGTCCCGAAACACTGGAGATTTGTTTACAGTAAATTTGGAATGCCACAGTCCTTTTACGAATTTCGATACTGGAGTGCTTCAGGATCTGTACTTGGACCGGTGCTTTTCAATATATTTATAAATGATCTAGAAAGGAATACGACAAGTGAGGTTATCAAATTTGCGGATGATACAAAATTATTCAGAGTAGTTAAATCACAAGCGGATTGTGATACATTACAGAAGGACCTTGCGAGACTGGAAGATTGGGCATCCAAATGGCAGACGAAATTTAATGTGGACAAGTGCAAGGTGATGCATATAGGGAAAAATAACCCTTGCTGTAGTTACATGATGTTAGGTTTCATATTAGGAGCTACCACCCAGGAAAAAGTTCTAGCAATCATAGTGGATAATACTTTGAAATCAGTGTGCAGCAGCAGTCAAAAAAGCAAACAGAATGTTAGGAATTATTAGGAAGGGAATGGTTAATAAAATGGAAAGTGTCATAATGCCTCTGTATCACTCCATGGTGAGATCGCACCTTAAATGCTGTGTTCAATTCTGGGCACCACATCTCAAAAAAGATATAGCTGTGATGGAGAACGTACAGAGAAGGGCAACCAAAATGATAAAGGGGATGGAACAGCTCCCCTATGAGGAAAGGCTGAAGAGGTTACGGCTGTTCAGCTTGGAGAAGAGACGACTAAGGGGGGATATGATAGAGGTCTTGAATAGCAGATGTGAATCGGTTATTTACACTTTCGGATAATAGAAGGACTAGGGGCACTCCATGAAGTTAGCAAGTAGCACATTTAAGACTAATCGGAGAAAATTCTTTTTCATTCAACACACAATTAAGCTCTGGAATTTGTTGCCAGAGGATGTGGTTAGTGCAGTTAGTGTAGCTGGGTTTAAAAAAAGGTTTGGATAAGTTCTTGGAGAAGACCATTAACTGCTATTGATCAAGTTGACTTAGGAAATGGCCTCTGCCATTACTGGCATCAGTAACATGGGATCTTCTTGGTGTTTGGGTATTTGCCAGGTTCTTGTGGCCTGATTTGGCCTCTGTTGGAAACAGGATGTTGGGCTTGACGGACCCCTTGGTCTGACCCAGCATGGCAATTTCTTATGTTCTTATGTGGAAAGATTAGAGCAACTTTCACCTACTGGTGATATGCCACAATGGCACAGAGATGAACTTTGACTGAAGAGATAACTAAGGCCTAAGGACAAGAGGCAGAATAGATACTTCAGTAAGTCCCTTGGGCCACAAAAGAAGGGATCTAGCTGGCTGGTTCTACACAAAGCCTAAATACTCTATCTGAACCCATAGGATCTTCTGATTGAAAGTTTCCAGGCAGAAATTATAAAATCCTCCTCTTTGGGATGGGGTAAAAAGGAGACTACAGTGTGTTCAGCATCCACACCATTACAGCCTGCAATAGTAGATTTGGATGGCAGAGCATACTTTATTCCTGCATGATAAGAGAAAGAAATGGAGATGAAAATGATAGATGAATGAGAAATGGAAGCAACACTTGCTGTGGCCAAACTGATGCCATAACAATTATCCTTAGTTTGTCCCAAAAGATCTTCTGAGCATATAGTAGCTGATGCGCCAGTGTAGCACATAGCACTGGGAGCTTATCTGTAGCTGCTCAGATACACGGAGTAGAACTTTGATCTTTCTGTCATCGCCTTAGTCAAACAGGTCAGTCATAGGCCTTCCCCAGTGACTGAACAAGTTGTATGCATTTCCCTGATCCAGGCATCACTTGTGAAGTTGTAACATGCTGCTGAGGCGGTCTGCAAACATATTCTGACTTTGTAGACAGTAGGTCACCTGGAGATGGGCATTGTGATGTCCTGCTCATTACCAGATTCAGATGAGCAGAGGGCATAAGAGCCCATACCTCCCTGCTTATGTAGAACCAAGCCACTGGTTTTCCATCTGAGTCAAGTTTCTTTTTCCCAAAAGAAGGTAAGAGAAAGTCCTTAGAGCACAGCAGATGACTCACAGCTCCAGGTGGTTGATTTGCAGAGGACTCTCCACCAGCAGCTGCAATCCTTGAGACAGTGGTATGCACCCCCCACTAGCATCAGTAGACCCATGTCATGGGTGGAAGATTCTGTCAAAGGCTTTAACTTCTGCATACATTCATATAAATACTACATCATGTCCAACCGGTGAGCTGCAATCTGGACACTCTGTATGGATCCCTGAAAGACCATTTTCCAAAATGTGCTCAATGCATTTGGATCCTTCTCAGGAGGCATGTTGGAGTGATCAAAGTATGCTTAGCATGTTTCAATGACGACCTCCAGCACCACAGACTGATGTAGTTGGACCACCCTAAAACTGGGCAAGGCCTGGACTTTATACCTCAGATCCAGCTTCCAGGCCACTGAAAGGCAGTTATTTTCTGCTTCCTCATTTGCACTAGCATGGGACATATTTATACAGCCCCACTCTATAAATATTTCCTCCATCTAATTTCCCACTCCAGTCTTCAGGCCTTAAGGTGGCAAAGAAATTCTTCACTAATTCTGACAGCTGAGCTTCCACTGGCTGAGGGACACTCTACGCCAGAGATGGAAGAGACATATCCTCTGGGAGAAGGTTGACACCATAGCAGTTGTATCTGCTGGCTCTGAGGCATTCTGCATTGTTTGCATCAACAATTCTCAATCACAGTAGCAGCACCTCTGTGTGTGAGTGACAGCAGTGGGACCCCTGAGCTTATGCACTGAAGTGGTCTACTCCAATCAACAGTGCCTTGGACTGCCATGTCAAGTAGGTTGACTGTGCCCTAGAGTGCAAGCTTCATGCTGATGACACAGATGGCACCCTAGTTGGCTCTGGGTAAAACAATTGGTTAGCGCTGTTTGGATCTTTTGTGCCATAAAGATTGACAGGACCTTTATGCACAGATGAGGCTCTTTCCCATCTTGAAATCGAGGAGGGGCCCACTTTGACACAGCCCTGTGCTGACATGTTTTGGCTCCCAGAAGGATGACCCCCAACTGGGGTCCCTCGCATTGATTAGTTGCTCCTCTGCATCTCACCTGGCATGATAGGCTTCTATGCCACCTGACCTGAGATTTATCTCGTAAACAGTGCCATAAGAGATGGAATAGGGTAGAACTTGCTGTACTTGCAAAGCTGAAGGGAGAAAATGCCAGTCTCAATTTTTTTCCTAGAGTCCGATGATGCCTTCCTTGTTTCTGGACAAGGAGCAGCTCCACTGCTCAAACTCATACCGAGGGTTCAGGCTCTTATCAACAGGTGCAATACTATTGCGTCCTAGGGCGGACATTCAACCCCAGCTGTAGCAGTTGGAGTTATGGTCCGAACCCAGGCAGTGATACAGAGCGTATCCAGATGCAGGTCTTGAAGTCACCAATGGGCTTCTTGGCCTTTTACATGCTTAATTTCTTTAAGAATTTAAAAGTTGTTTGAGGAGCTGCCAAAGTAACGGTAAAAGTATAGAATAAGCAATCAAGCAGTATAAAAGCACTAAAGTCAAAGACCAAAATATTTTAAGAGTGAGGTGCTCATAAGGAAGTGTCTGCACACGGGAACTTTTGTGAATGTTCAGTAAAGTCTTTACTGAGCTCTGATAACTGGGTCTATGTTGACCCTATCGTCCATGAATTATGGCTAATTCACCCCTGCTTATTGACAGAGAAACAAGCCTCCGCCAAAAAATCCTCATTTACCTTGGGGAAAGTTACAAGCTGCAGAATGCTGACCAGTGGAAGGACAGAAAGATTGGCACAGCAGGCTTAGCGGGGACTCCCTAGGGCCTTATCAGCTGAAGAGGAGAGGAGTCTGTGTCCAAAGCTGAGGAGCCAGCAGGGTTCCCAGTCCTCCCAGCCACTAAGTTGAGTGGGTTTGTTGTGTTGTCATGTGGCTTGTATTGATCAGTGTTTTGATTTTATGTATCAAAAAACGCAAACAAAGAGCAATTTGTTGGGAACCTGTCCAAAAACTCAATATCTGTACAAAAGGTATCACCACCTATCTTAAGTATTATCATTTGTCAATCAATCTTATCTTATATTATGAATTGTTTACATGCAGTTATGACAACAGGTGATTGAATACGATAAGATTGATTGACAAATGATAATACTTAAGATAGGTGGTGATACCTTTTGTACAGATATTGATTTTATGTATGTCATATTGTAAATCATTTAGAGTGCAGAATAATGCAGTGTATGAATGTTGTTTTTTTTAAAAGAGGAGAAGGAGAATATAAAGAAAGCCTTTAAAAAGTGTGTACATTCCATGGCATACAAGATTCTCACACTAGTCTTGATCAAAGAATCTACCAACAATATAAACCTAAGCAGCCAAAGACCTATTTCATGTTTTTAAATAGACATATTCAGAGTCAAGTAGAATACTTTCCTAACAGGAATATAATCTCCTTGGTAGAAGAGTTCTTTCAAATAAAGATATTACTGAAAAAAATTCTATTAAAAATAGCAGTACCAACAAAACTGTTTTGATTATTCAGTTTACTGTTAAACAAATGAACTCTTTAGATTCTCATTTATATTTCATTCTCATATAGTTATGCAGATTCTCCTTGAAACATCTTATCACACTGACACAATTAAAGAACATGTTGCATGATGAACAATTAAAGTGTGCTCAGGGAAAAACATTTTTTGAAAAACAAAGGTTATGACCATTAACAAAAAATGTACAGAACTTATTTCAAAATGTGCAAAAAATGTAGGACATTAAATATATAGTAAGATAAAAATAAAAGGACATATAGGGTTAAGAGGAAACAAGGAGGACAAAGCCAAGAAAAAGGAAAAGAGGTGTTTTGAAGAATCTAGTCAGCACTGGTTTTTGTTCCATTTACAGTAAGTTGTTTAGAAGCAATTGAAAGTGCTGCCCAGTTATGTGTAAATTAAGATAGTGGAAATCAAAGCTGGAAAATTTTTATTGCTTTGAAGAAACAGCCTCAAGCTACAATTGAAAAATGTTAGAAGTACAGAGATGATTTTCTCCTCCTGTCAAAAGGTTCCCTCCTTTGTCCAGAACCATTCTAGCCATTATACAATATGATACATTATACCTAGATTAATTATTGCTGTAGGTATATGTTATTAAGCGTAAGCAATCTCTAGTCTTTAGCAATAAGAAAACAGTAAGATTTCATACATGGGAACATTAGAGCTGCTACCGCTT
This sequence comes from Rhinatrema bivittatum, assembly GCF_901001135.1. Lineage (NCBI taxonomy): Eukaryota > Metazoa > Chordata > Amphibia > Gymnophiona > Rhinatrematidae > Rhinatrema > Rhinatrema bivittatum. Next base: position 129,153,282 of record NC_042619.1, on the reverse strand, counting down.
GAAACTGTGATCCTCCAACAGCTGTGAGGCCTCAAATGATAATAATAATACCAGAACTCATTTGGGGGGGGGGGGGGGGTTGTGCAACATTCACATCTGAGGTCATAAGTGCACAAATTGGAATTCAGGCAATTACGTTGAAAAGCTGTTTTTAGGTTTTCAATTCACCAGGTTTCAGATCATTTCTGCTTAGAGTTGAGAATTCAGATTACCTTTTACTTGAATAGAAGACTTTCTCTGCTTTTGAAAGAACTTTGACTTTCTATTATCATACTAGAAGGTGTGCCCCTCTCCAGATTTCCTTCATACAATCATTAAGAGAGAGCACTTTATGGTCTGGAATAGCAGGGTATGCTGAAATAAATATTTTCTAGGCTGCTTCCACAATTTCAGCAGTATGTAATCTTTTATGTAGGAGACCATCTGGGTGGCCACAACCCATGCTCTACTACGGTCCTTTCTTATGCAACCATTCTCCTGACCTGCCCCATTTGGGCAAGGATCATGCTCTCCAGAAATTTGCTCCCAAGAAATAATAGAACATGTGAGAGAAAAGGGCAGATTTTCCACCTGATAAGTCAGCCACGGATCTGCAAATTCTCTTTCACCCTGTCCTTGCCAAAATTATTTCCTGGAAGAAAAGCCCAGATCTTTAAAATAGGGACACAAAATTGAAAGCTGTGAATGGCCCTGGTTATCACAATGTATACATAGTCATACTAGATATTGAGTATGAAAACTCTCCTGGTCTGTTAGCATGAAGATAAGGACTTCATCTTAAAAGAACTCTGTCTTATAAACCTACTGAACATCTTTAAACTCAGGATTGAGCATAAACCCCTCCCCAAACTCTTTGGAACCATTTACGAGCTAAATTTGGAATAGTCAAGAGAAGTGGGAGCTATATGATGGGAAAAAGTCAAGATATATACATGAAGTATATACGGTATTAAGTCGAAAAATTTTACCCTCAAAAATGGTCTTTAAAATTGCAGTCTTATCCATGGGTCAATCTACATGGTGCTTGGTACAAAGGCACTTGCAGTTGTGCAGGCACATCCTCCCCCCTCCCGAGCTAGGGTCTGATTGGCGTACCTAGAACCACGTTCGTTATCCTCATAGCAGCAGCGAGGAATCCGGAGGAGTTGTGGGGGAGAAGCTGTCCTACCACTACACTGGAAGTCTGCGGGGGAAGAGGAATAATGTTCCTGTGCTAGTGCTGTCGTTATCCAGATAGCAGCAAGTGAGTTAAGGAATCGGGGCGGAGGAAGGATTCAAACAGGAGGTGCAGCCATGGGGGAAAGCGGAAAGGATTCAGATAGCAGGAACAGCCATGGGGGTGGTGGTGGAGAGGGAAGGATTCAGAAAGGAGGGGCAGCCATGGGGGGAGGGAGGAAAGAATTCAGACATCATGTACAGCCATGGGGAAGGGAGGGAATGATTCAGTCAGCAGGATCAGCCATTAGAATAATGACATCTTAGCCTCAGGAAAATGAGTGCTGAGAAGAAAGAGAGCATCTTACATTGCATCACTGAAACTGAAGATTATAGAATGTGCAAAGGCAGCTAACAATTGTGTAGCTGCAAGAGAATTTGATATTAGTGAAAAACTTGTCAGATTGGCAAAAAAAATGAAGAAAAGCTGCTAGAAATGCCAAAGTCAAAGAAAGCCTTACGTTTCAAAATTGCACCTTTTGAAGGAATGGAAAAGGATTTGAATGATTGGGTAATGGAATGCAGACCGAATGGCTACATTGTGGCTTACTCAAGCATTAGGATTCGTGCCCTTCAAATGGCAAAAGAAGAAAAATATTCAGCGACCAAAGGTCTGAAAGAATTCACAGCATCATCTGGTTGGTGTTCGCAGTTCATGAACCAATATGGACTGTGCCTTTGTCAGCACACAAATATTTCACAGAAACTGCCTAAAGAGCTTGATGAAAAGATCTGTTCATGCCACAAATTCATTATTCAGCAAGGAATAAAGAATCATTTCGATATGACTAACATTGGTAATATGGATGAAATGTCTGACACTTGATATGCCTGGCAATCGTACTGTAGATGGCGATGGTGAGAAGACCATACTTGCAAAAAACTGGTCATGAAAAGATCCATTTCACGGTGGTCCTGTCTTGCCTGGCAGATGGCACAAAACCGCGTCCGGTGGTAATCTTCAAGAGGAAAACGATGCCAAGGAACCTAAAAATTCCAGGTGTTACTGTTCAGGTTCATCCTAAAGGCTGGATGGATGAGGAGGGAACAAAATGGTGGCTGTGCGATGGGTGGGGTAGGTAACCAGGCATGGGGGCTAAGAAAATGACCATCACTATTGGTGTGGGATATGCTCCATGCACATATAACAGAGGATGTGAAGGATGATGCAAAGAAAATGGCGATCTCATTAGCAGTGATTCCAAGAGGTCTGACATCAATGTTCCAGCCATTAGATTTCTATCTCAACAAGCCTTTCAAGGACCAATTGTGGCATGTGTGGCAACAATGGATGTGTTCTGGTCAAGCAAAGTTAACAAAAGGAGGGAATCTGATGAAGCCAGACATTGATTTGGTAGTAAAATAGGTAAAGGATGCCTGGGAGTCAATTCCACCAGAAATGGTCAAGAAGTCATTCCTAAAATTCAGCATTAGCAATGCTCTGGATGGATCAGAAGATGATGTCATCTATGAAGACAAAGACAAATCAGCATCGGATGATGATTCAACAGATGGCATCAGCGAAGAACAGTTCCACGACTTATTCGGACATTCAGATTATGAAGAATTGGGCTTGGAAGAATTTGAATAAAAGAGAAGGATTCAAACAGCAGGGACAGACATGGAGGAGGGAGGTAAGAATTCATACAGCAGGGACATTTTCTAAAGTTGTTAAATGATGTTTCTTATGAGACACTTTATTCTCCTTTTAAAAAAATAAGTGATTTTATCATCAGTTTGTTTCTTAGTATGATTTCACCATTTCATAAGCTCCCTAGATTTTACCATCAGCTTATCCACGGGTGACAGATAAATGTTGATTTTGGGGACCAAAAAAATACCAACTTATACATGAGAATGACTTATACACGAGTATAGAGTGGAATTTAAGAGAGACTAGATGAGGTTGCCAGGACTGCATGTAAAGTAAATTGAAGAGTGGACCTAAAATAAAGAATAGGGCTACTCCAATAAAGAAGTTGAGATGCAGAGGATCCAGGGAGGCAGACACCTAAGGAGCAGTGGCAAAGTTCAAAGAATGAAGGATGTGAAGGAGTAAAGGATGATTAATACTGAAATCAGATTTCACCAAGGAGGGTAAGGATAAAGTGGCAGCTCTGGGCTAAACCATGCTGACAACCTGGCTTTGATGCCCAGGTCAGGTCTTCTGTTCCCTGAGCCAGCTGGAGATGCTGCAGACACAGTATTCATAGCTCCTGAGGGGAAGGGGATAATATTTTCAACCATTACTCAAGGGTGATAATTAATGGCTGTCTGTGGTCTCCAGTCAAGGACTGTCATTGCATTGACTGAACTAACAACCTTGGGCAGTTGCGAATGAAGGCTTAGTTCCTACTTGAGCTGGAAGCCCAAGAGAGCAGAAGGAAAACTGTTGGGCCAAAAAAGTGGTGGCTCAGATTTGGCCAAAAAAAAAAAAAAAAGATATGGCATTTTAATAAGGGCTATTGGGAAGCAAGATTGGAAGGGGGTCAAACAGATTTTTAAGGGAAAGGAAAATAAGTGTGGGAGTAGAGATATTCAAGGATTCTGGAAATAAATGAATAAAAACTGAGCAATCAACAAAGAGCAAATGGCATTACCCAATATTTAAAAAGCTCAGTTAATAAAGAACATATCTGAAAGCAGATGAGAAAGGAAGAATTTGAAGAGATGGGTGAGAAAATGGACATTAGGGAGCAAGTATGAAGGGCCTAGGAAATAATGGTGTTAGAGATAAGAAGAAAAAAAAAATGACCATGTAGCATTTTAGCCGGCCACAGGATGTTCCGTGACTAGACACCCCTACCCCCAAATGTTGCCGAGACCTTGCCATGCCACCATGGCCCTGGGTTTCACTAGGCGCGTGTGCGCACGTACAGCACACCAACTCTTGAAGGACCTGCAGCTGGAAACTGAACTGTCATGTGGCTGGGTATTTAAACCACAGTCGCACGCCTCAGCAGTAGGTCCTTCTGCCTTGTAGTGCATGTTGCTTGCTGTCTTTGTGTATTTCCATGCCTTGGCTTGACTCATCCTGCCTTGTGTTACCTTGCCCTGTTTGTGTCTCAGTTCCCAATGCCTTGCCTTTGTCTTGTCTGTCCATCTCTGCCTGATTCCTATATCTGACCCTTACTATAATCTGGACTTCTCTTCTGCCTGCCCTGACCTTCGCCTAGACCCGGACACTGCTTGCCTGCTGCCTGTTTCTAACCTCGGCCTGGACCTGTACACCATTTGCTCGCTGCTTGCCCAGACCTTCATCTAACCATTCCTTACAGGACTCTTGCCTAGGCCCTGCTGGCCTCTGGAATCTAAGGATTCAACATGCGGGGAATGGAGCTGGTATAGGTGAAGTCCTAGGATCCAGTCCTGGTAAGAGCAAATTCACCTGCTGTTGGCATAGACCTAGTAGGTTCACCTGCTAGGCTGTGCAACAACGCCACACCCATGTTACGGGCCAATTATGTAAGAGGTTTGTAGGATGAGGAGGAGAAAGCAAAGTTGCCGTCCTGTAATAAGTGTCCTCCATAGACAGCATAACAAATCTTAAGTGGGTGAAGTCATCAGAGGGCATCAGTCTGAACATGTTCTCTCAGAGCTCAGAAAGGAACTTTAATTTTTTTTATTTTAGAATTGCCTGGACAAAGATATTATCTCTGCGATTCTTGTTTGAGACAATCGTGTTTGATAAATGTGTGAACTGAAAAACCACGGTACTGCTTTGCAGATATGTTCTGAAATTGACTGAAGAAAAGCACTGAAGCTGCAGATGCACAAATCTAATGAGCTCCAATTCTTTGAGAACTGTACTCCAATCACTTTATAGCAGAAAGTCCAACAACCAAGATGACAGGGTGTGCCTCCCTATAAGTTTTTTTTTGTTTTTTTATTTGAATCATGTGAGATGAATAAGTTTTTCTGAGTGGTTTCATCCTTTCTATATAAAAAAGCAAAGCCCTTCTATAGTTAAAGTATGGAGGGTTTGCTCTGCTTTACTAGAATGATTTACTAGATATAGCAGAATTAGTAAAGGTACAAAGAAGTATAACCAAAATGATGAAGGGAATGGAATGATTCCGCTATGAAAAAAGGTCTGGACAAGTTTCTGAAGGAAAAGTCCATAAACCATTATTAAGGTGGAGTTGCAAAAATCCACTTCTTATCCCTGGGATAAGCAGCATGGAATCTATCTGCCACCTGGGACCCTGCCAGGTACATATGACCTGGATTGACCACTGCAGGAAACATGTTACCAGGTTTGATGGACCTTTGTCTGACTCAGTATGGCAAATCTTGTGTCCTTATGAGATTCAGGAAGAAAATTTGAATTGAGAAACTACTTTTGGCCTGAATTTTGGGTAAGTTCGTAACATAACTTTGTTTTTGAAAACTTGTAAGAAAGGACTGACTAACTACTTATGCTTGAAGTCACTAACTCTTCCAGTTGAGGAACAGTATTTTCCATGATAGATATTTGAATTCATTGGTTGCATCTGTTTGAAAGGGGCTATCATCAAAGCTGACAAAACCAAGCTAAGATCCCATTTCTTTATTTGAGGGCACAAATTGTAGAGGTCTTTTATACATTTTTCTATTATTGAAAATCGTGATACCAGAAAGCCTTCTGAAGACTCATGGAATGCTGCAATAGTACTTAAATGTATTCTAACTGAATTAGACTTTAATCGCGAGTCAGAAAAATGGAGAAGGTATTGGAATAATGTACAAGGGCCACAAATAAAGAAGTCTCAATTTTGAGATTTACACCTTCATGAATAGTTCACAATTTGACACTATAAGAATATCTTTCTGAAAGCTTTCTTGCTACCAGCAATACTGCTTTAATTTTTGCTGAGAAAGGCAAAAAGGCTGTTAGTGCTAGAGATAAAAGATTGAGATGAACAAATGAACTATCATATTGAGTTAGGGTGGGGGGGGGGGGGGGAGGGATCCACAGGTATTACACAAATAACTGTCTTTCTAGCCAAGGAAATCAAGCTTGGTATGGCCAGAATGACGCTATTAAGATCATTTTTGCTTTGTGTTGCCTCAAATTCAGAATTGCTTTGACAATTAGTGGTATTAGAGGAAAATGCATAAACCAAGCCTTCTGACCACAAAATTGTCATGGCATCTAATGCTAAGGCAAAAAAACAACAGCCTCATTTGGTGAAACTCGGCCAGAGTCAGGCGCTTTAATAAAATCTTTCCAAGGCATAAGGTTGTCCCTTTGTTTTTTTGCCTTGGCTACGTGGGACCGTCTTCAGATTTGTTTTATTGCATCTAATACTAAGGCCTTTGGATCCAGCCTCTTGGAACAATAGATTGGTAGCTTATGGTTGAGAGAAGCTGCAAAGAGATCCACTCAAGGCTCCCTGTTTTTTGGAGGATAAAGAAAATGTCTTCAAGAAAATCCTTTGTTTCTCTCTGCTGTTGTTTTATAAAGGGTATCTGATCCCTCAGAATATTCCAAGGAATGTTGAAATTCACAGGATGATGGATCTTGAAGTTTAATTTATAATTATTTTGTATGATATTTAGAACTCAATGGTCAGTGGTTATAAGAGTCCACTGATGGATAAAATGCTGAAGTCTTTCCCCCATTAAATAGAAGTTGACTGTAGTTAATGACCCTGTGAATGCTGGAGTAACTTGGTCTGAGATCTGTCTACCAATGACAGATCTCAGACCAAGATGATCTGAGATGATCTACCATACTGTCTCGGTAGGGATTTTTTACTGTTGCTGCCAAGACCTGAGGTGCAACCTTTGGTACAGGTATGGCATGTAACATCTACATGCATATTGCCTCTTTAAGGTTGGTACTTTCCTTGTGATCCTGCCTGACCTAACTGGCTGTGGTTAAAGTTTGGAGAGCTGTACAACATTCCTCAATTGTGTTCATTATCTCCCTTACTTTGATTCCAAAGAGCGTCTCCTGAGCAAGGAGCATTCACTAGCTTCTTATGAATATCCTCTCATAAGCCAGAGGCCTTGAGCCACACTAATTTTCTAGTGACTGGAGAAATGGTTGATGTTCTTAATGAGGTGTCAAAATTATCATTGACTGTTTTTATGATACACTTGGAGCACTCCTTTGCTCCGAAATGTGAGGTAGGAATTTTCCTTGAAGTTCAGGTGTCAGAGGCAGAATCATCCTTGAACTTTATTATGTACATATACTATGTAATTTGTAACTGATGTGCTGAAATTCTGTTTTGGAGCATGGTAGCTTGGTAAATCTTTTTCTCTCATAGTGTCCATTAACCTATTATCTTTGCCAAGAGCAGAATCTGAATAGATTCTTTTGATCTTTTAGCTTTCCAAAGTGCAGACTCTGCTATTCCTGAATCATGGGCAGTTGTACCTCACTATGCCCCAGGCAACCTCTGACCCTATACTTGAGGTCAGTTCTTCTGGGTAACAGTGGAATAGACAGTGAGGTATTTTGAATCTTCGATTGCAGATCTTCCATAGCCTTATGCTCTGGTACTGCTGAAGGTTGTTTTGGAGTCTTAATAAATTCTAGTATCCTGAGAGTTTGACTGATCAGTATCTTACTGAATTGGCAAGGTGAAGGACTCTGCCATTCACTGTATAAATGCCAGATAAGATCCTCTGGTGTTTGTTACTCATCTCTGTCTCTGGATATGGATCCTTTGGGAATCCTGGGGAGTTTGGAATAGAATGTACTGACAAAGATTCCAAGGAGACTATCCAAATCTAATTTGCAATGGAGAAATGGGGCAAGTTTCAGAAGATCCGTACGATATCTGAACAAGTTAGATATGGCTGCCTCAGCAACCTATGCCATAAAGCGAAAGCTGCTGACAAATTCTTTAATTACCATTGTACCTACTATTGCAACCACTTTTGCTCTGTTCTCTTCCATTACTTTACTAGTCTGCAATGCTCAGTCTATCAGGAAAAAAACTGCATTCATTTATGATCTTCTAACTGAACATAAACCTGATTGCTTCTTAATTAGTGAAGCTTGGCTATCCGATACTGATGCTGTTACTATTAACTCGCTATGTCCTTCTGATTACATCCCTTTCCCTGAACCCAGGTCCAATCGCCGTGGTGGAGGGCTTCTTGCTTTGGTCAAAGCCTCTCTTCCCCATGCAAAAAGATTCTATCCCGATCTATCCTTACAAATGTTTACTTATTTCTACCTTAGTTGCTAATTTTGCAATTATTTACCGTTCCCCTGGTCTTTTACACTCTAACCCATCTCCTCTACATGAAACTATATCAACACTGCCAGTTGATCTATCCAAAATCATCATCACTGGAGATTTAATATCCACTTAGATTCAATTCACTCTCACTCTTCTGCATCCTCTTTCCTTGAAGCTATGGCTAGTCTCCACTGGGAACAACTGATAGATGTTCCCACCGATATACTAGGCCGCACCCTTGATCTTGTTTTCTGCAACCCTCATTTTATTTCCCTCCCCCAAACTGAACTTTCTATACATCCTGAACCTTGGTCTGATCACTCACATATCCATCTCTTAACACAAAACATCAAATCCCCAACTTTGTTGCTAAAAAGATATCTTTTTCCTTTTGTAGGAAATGTTTAAGTATAGATGTTTGTAGAAGCCATTCTACCTAACATGCCTTCAATGATTAATTCTGATGTAAACAGTACAGTCTCTTAAGTGGAACTCTGCTACTAACGCTACCCTTGATTCTACTGCCCCATTAATTCCATACACCATAAAATCTAAACCCACAGCTCCCTGGTATTCTGTTCACTTTGAACCTTAAAGTCCAGCCTTAGACGTCAAAAACGTTATTGGCAAAAACACCGGACTACTCCTGCCAGAAAATTCCTTCTTCAGCTGCTTAAGAAAATATAAAAAAAAAAGACAGTGCCAAAAAAACATTTTACTCAAATAAAATAACCACTGCTAATGAATCCTTCTGCCCTGTTTAACATTATCAAGACTAATGACAATCCCTCAAATTTCCTTTTCTGAAGTTGACAATGTTCTATGTAACTGCAGAGCAACTTATTTTCAAGACAAAATATCTAAAATTTCAAATAATTTTTCGCAACTCCCTAGCCCCAAGGGTATTCCCCCACTGACTGCAACTGGTCTGCTTTTTTCCTATTTAGTTGCTCTGACTATCGCCCGCATACTTCACAAAATGAAAATCTTTCTCCCGGTTTAACCCCTACCCTGGGTCATTATTTAACAGCCTTAGGCGACTTTGCCAGTCCTTTTCTCTGTCAATTTGTAAACCAATCTCTTGATTCCGGCATATTTCCAGACATTCTCATACATCCATCTTTCCAATCCCTAAGGAAAAAAATGAAGATATCTCTCATCTCAGTAATTTACAATCGATTGCTTCCCTTACTTCATTAGCAAAACTAATTGAATCTGTGGGTTGATATCAACTCACTGATTACCTGACACTGCATTTCTTCATCCAAATCAACACGGATTTCAAAAAGGCCAGAGTACAGAAAATTCATTATCTTTCAACACCAATACCGATTACATTCTAGTGTTACTGGATATTTCAGCTGCCTTTGACACACTGGATCACCAAATCTTCCTCTCCCATTTACAATCTATTGGTCTGGCAGATACTGTTCTAAAATGGTTTTGATCTTATTTATCCAACCGTTCTTACCAAATTAATAAATCGGCCCTCATTCTTCTGACTGGTACATACTTTCCTTTGGTGACCCTCAAGGACCTTCTCTTTCTGCTATTTTGTTTAACATCTACTTATTACCACTATGACATTTACTCAGTCTTAGTATTCAGTTCAAGATCTATGCAGATGACTGTTTTTTTGTATCCTACTGCTCATCTTGGTCTACTACACTATCAACTGTATGTCTATCTCTCAAAACAATTAACTCTTGGTTATCTCATAACCGCCTTAAACTGAATACATCCAAAACAGAGGTTCTCCATCTTTCCACGATCCCCCAATCTGCTTGCAGTCCTCCTTCACATTTGATTTCAGATGATGAATCCATCCCTATAGTTTCCAAAGCATGAAAGCTTGGAGTAATTCTAGATTCAAGCTTATCGATGTCTTACCATATCTCCACAACTGTTAGAAATTATTTTTATAAACTTTATATGTTTTTTCTTTAAATTTGTCTATTAGGTCTGGAGCACAAAAAAAAAAAACAAACAAGTACAGTAAAATGAAATTTCGACAAGTGAACAATGCTAACAGAATGACCCAACTTTTCAACATTATCTCCGGTCCACTGAAAGCAGACGTTTTCCACAGACACCCTCACGCACTCATACAAACACACACAAATATAAAACCAAACAATTACACTCCCACTCAGTACAGTTCACAGTGTAGTAGTACAATGAGAACACCAAAATTACCCAAGATGAAGTATGAAATCACTGAGCCAGAAGCACTTTATCCCAGAGGGAAAAGCATCCCTCCCTTTTACGTAAGTATTCCAACTATGCCATTTGACGCAGTAATTCTTTCCACTAAGCAAATCAGGGCACCTCTTCCATTTTCCAGCACAACAGAATAGCCTTTTTGGCAAGAAGGGTGGCGACAGCTAGGAATTTCCTCCCCCCTTGAGGTATTGGGCATCCTTTATCCCAAAACAAAATTAGACAAAGCTCCGACCAGGCAATTGAGCATCCCAACAACTTATCTAGGTAATCCATAATCTGGCCCCAGAAGGACTGAGTTTAGGGCAGCCTGTGAACATATAGCAAAAGTCACCTGGCACCATTTTACATTTTAAATATAAATCAGAGTCCCATAATTTCATCAGGGCACCCCAAGCTTGGGTGATGTACGTTCTATGTATTATCTTGAACTGGATTTCTCTCATACTGGCAGCAAGGTAGTGTTAGAGATCATCAGGAAATTACAGGTTAGCAGATCCAAGGAAACCTCAAAGCCCAAATCCGTACTTCATTTTTCAGCTAAGTGGAGCACATGGGGAGTAGGTAAAGTGGAGGTGCGTTGTCTTGACCATATAGCTATTTTATTAAATTTAGGCGGAGTCTCCAAAAAGGTATTTTCCTCATCGATGGGTACAATAGAAACGATAGTATTCTTAGAAATACAAAGAAAATAGTGCCGAGCTTGTAGATAAGAAAAAAAAAATGTTTCAGTAGATCCCGATCCTCTCACAATTGTTAAAAAAAAAAAAAAAAGAGAGAAGAAGAAGAGTACAAACAAGAGGAATCAGAATCAACCAAATGGGCCATATTACAAAATCCCTGTGAAGCCCATCCCTGAAAGATAGGGCCACTTAGGCCAGGTAAAAAATCTGGGTTGCCAGTCAGTCAATGTCAGAAAGGGTGAGACAGACTCACAGTGAGTCTGTCATCCTCTGTCACCAGAACCAGGCTTTGCATAAGGCTGTGAGCTAAAAAGCGGAAACTCGTAAAGATGCTCATTTACCTGGGTTTAAATGGACTAAATTTATTAAAGAATAGGGAGCTGCCCAATCAGTCATTAAGCCCTCCACATTGAATTTAGGTCGCTGGGATGCCCATTCCTTCAAATGACAGATGAGAGAGGTGGCATTGTAAAGTCGTAGATCTGGAAGATCATCCCCATTGAACTTCCAGTCTAATCGCAAATCATAACAACTCAATCCCTCCCTTTTAATACGCCATATAAAAGTTCACTAGAGTGATACGACCAGACAATCGAAGCTTTAAGCCACAGTAGGAGCATTTGCATAGGGTAAAGGAATTTAGGGAGAACCACAATCTTGATTAGGGTGCATCTGCCAAGTACAGAAAGTGGAAGGGCTTTCCAAAGTGCCAGTACAGCCTGGATGGTCTGCAAAGTCGACTCGATATTCAGAGCATAAAGCTCCTCTATGGTACACACTACCTGAATCCCCAAGTATCATAAGTGGGAACCTAGCCCACATAAACGGATAAGGGCCTTTCCAGCAAGATTGCAAAGTGGGAGATAAGGGAAACACTACTGATTTTCCATGATTAATCCGAAACCCAGAAAATAACCCATATTGATCAACATAACTGATAATATCCCCTAAGCTTTCAGTCAGATTTCCCACATAAAAGAGCATGTCATTTGCATAGAGATTGACCTTGATAGTTTTAGCTTTTATCCGTAACCCCTGAAAAGTATCAAGGGCCCACAGTTCAGCTGCTATGGGTTCCAAAGCAAGGACAAATGTTAAAGGGGATAAAGGGCAACCTTGCTAAATCTCCAATAGCGTCCCATTTACCAATAGTTGGTTCTGTGGTGACTGATATAACAATTTAACCCAAGATTGCATAATTTCCCCAAAATTAAACAGTTTGAGAATCCTAAACAAGTATGGCTATTCCACATAATTAAAGGCTTTTTCAGCATCTAGGCTGATGAGGCCATTAGGGTTACCTGATGGCGAGATGAGTGAGACCATCAGAGTTTTTAAGAGGTTGGAAAGCCGCCCCTTAATAAAGCATGTTTGGTCTGGGGCTATCATCTCCGCTATCACTGAATTCACTCTGAGTCAAAACTGATGCCAACAACTTGATATCTTGATTAAGGAGAGAGATAGGCTGGTATGAGGAGTTAAGGTAGGATTTTTCCTGGGCTTGGGGAGCAGAACTATAGTAGTGAGATTATGACCATCATCAAAATGTCCCCTTTCTCTAGCAGCATGAAACATGTCCTTTAATGGAGCTAGGGTAAGATCTCCAAAAAATGTATAAAATTCTGGGCTAAGCCCATTAGGTCCAGGGGCTTTCAATAATTTCAGTTTCCAAATAGCCCCCTGTAGCTCCACCTCTTAGATAGGCAATTCTAACAGCTCCCGTGCATGCCCAGTCAGCTCTGGTAGCTTCAAATCAAGAAAAAAAGTCATGATATGCCCGATCATTGACTGGCCTAGCATATAAAGTGATTTATAATAAGAATCAAAAGCCTTAGAGATTAGAGGGTTGGTAGTGAGATTCAATGCATTTTCCTTAATAAGCGTTATGAGACCTTTAGATCGACCCGCTGACTTCACCAACCTGGATAGCAATTTACCGGATTTGTTTATACTTAAGGTAAAGAATGTTCTTGCGTGCTGCGGGCTGTTATCAAGCGCTCCTTAGTAGCCGGATTAAGATCTCTGAAGTGGGCTCTACGTAGTGCCATAATCTTTTTCATGAGATCAAAGATGGCAGCATTTGTGTCACATTTGGTACGTGCCTGATAAGCTAATATATGCCCCCTCCCCCCATTGCAGCCTTGGCCGTGCTCCAAAGCAGTGCAGGGTCAATTCTAGGTGTCGAGTTATGCTCAATATATTCTATTTATCCCGGAGATAAACTGTAAAGTGCTTATCCATGTAGAGATAAGGCAGCATGGACAAACTAAGTTGAACAGCAGATGCAGGGACTAGGTCGAGCTTGGTTAACATCATAGCATGGTCAGAGAAAGGAATGTCGTGAATCTCACTAGACACCAATTTGTTTAAAAAAATTTGGATACAAGAATATAGTCTAATCGTGAGTATACATTATGTCCACAAGAGTAAGAGATGAACTCCCTGTCCTCTAGATGAAGAATATACCAGGAGTCTATTAAATGCAGCTCTTGAGATAAAAAGCCTGCGCCTAAATCAGGTTGTTTTTTTTTGGGTTTTTTTTTGGGGGGGGGGGGGGGTCTTGGCAGGTTTACAATCAACTATGGGGTTATTCACCGCATTGAAATCACCACCCATAATCACTGCATACCCTCCCCATATAGATATTTTAGCTAGTAAAGCAGAGAAAAAAAATGATGGGAATAGATATCAGGAGCAAAGAGATTAACCAGGGATACTTTTACCCCTTGTTATACTCCCACAACCACAATAATACGGCCTTTAGGATCAGAATAGTACTTGTCTTTAACAAAGTCAACTTTTTTATTAATTAAAATAGCCACCCCCTCACTATCTTGAATTGAAAGAAGAAAAACAACATTGACCAACCCAATCTTGCTGCTGCTTCTGTTGCGCTTTGTCTGAGTTTCCTGAAGAAAAGCAACATGCACCCCTCTTTTTCACAGATCACAGTCCCCTTGTCCTTGCGAAGCTTCAAGAGAGTTTCGCCACTAAGGGAATCAAAGGATACGCATAGAGAAGAAACTTGCCCCAATGACAGGCAAGGGCGTCAGAGGCTGGTTTGCTGACTGATCTGTTCAGGAAGCAGAAGAGAGGCACCTTCCCTGTTGCAGGGGGACACCAACAGATCTACATCTGGGCTCTTCCAGAGGTGGAATATCCGATTATTTACCCTCTGGGTCCAGGGACCACTCGTGGGGTCTGAAATTTCAACTTAGCTTGTCCACTACCATGTTCTCTGTCCCAGCAAAGTACATAGCTCTGAGGGCCCATGAACAGATCTGGACCACTTCCTAACATAGGAGGTACGATCCTGTTCTTCCCTGCTTGTTGACATACCACATGGCTACCTGGTTGTCTGAATCAGGACAACTTTGTTGGACAGCCGATCTTAAAGTCCATAGTGCGTACCTGATCTCCCAAAGCTCCAGGAAGTTGACAAGAGCATTCCTGAGCAGATCAGAGACCCTGGGTGCTGAGCCCATCTACATAAGCTCCCACCCCAGGGTTGACACATCTGTGGGTAGGACAATTTGGGTAGGGGTACTTCAAAAAGAGATCCCCCCCTTCCGGTTGTGAAAGCACCCGCCACCAGGATGGGTCCTGGAGAGTCGGGGTGACTTGGATGCAATCCTGGAGATTCTGAGTGGCCTGGCACCACTTTGGCCTCAGGTTCCATTGGGTTCTATGCATGTGTAAACGTGCCAAACGAGTGACATGGACGGCTGTGGCCATGTGATCCAACAGCCTCAACATGTGCCAAGCTGACACCTACTGGCTCTGCTGAATCGCTGCCATGATGGTCATCAAGGTGATGGCCCTTTGACAAGACAGTAAGGATTGGCCTGAGTCGTGTCTAGCAGGGCTCCTATGAAGTCCAATGGAAGTGATGGGCCGAGATGGGACTTCATGTAGTTGATGAAGAACCCTTGTAACTCAAACACCCAGATGGGTCAAGTACTTGGAGCTGCCGGCCCCAGCCTGAGATGTGCTGTTGTCCAGCTCATCGTCCAGATAAGAGAAAACATGTACTCCTAGCCTGCAGAGGTCAGCCACCACCACAACCAGGCATTTTGTGAAGACTCGTGGGACTGACATTTAATTGTGCACTGAGTGAAAAATAATTTTCTCCTATTAGTTTTAAATGTGCCACATGCTAACTTCATGGAGTGCCCCCTAGTCCTATTATCCGAAAGAGTAAATAACAGATTCACATTTACCCGTTCTATCCTCTCATGATTTTAAACATCTCTATCACATCCCCCGTCAGCCATCTCTTCTCCACGCTGAACAGTCCTAACCTCTTTAGTCTTTCCTCATAGGAGAGCTATTCCATCCCCTTTATAATTTTGGTTGCCCTTCTCTGTACCTTCTCCATCGGAACTATATCTTTTTTGAGATGCAGCGACCAGAATTGTACAGCGGGATCACCATGGAGCGATACAGAGGCATTATGACATTTTCCATTTTATTCACCATTCCCTTCCTAATAATTCCTAACATTGTTTGCTTTTTTGACAGCCGCAGCACACTGAACCGACGATTTCAATGTATTATCCACTATGACGCCTAGATCTCTTTCCTGGGTGGTAGCTCCTAATATGGAACCTAACCGTGTAACTATAGCATGGCTATTTTTCCCTATAAACATCACCTTGCACTTATTCACATTCAATTTCATCTACCATTTGGATGCCCAATTTTCCAGTCTCATAAGGTCCTCCTGCAATTTATCACAATCCGCCTGTGATTTAACTACGCTGAATAATTTTGTATCATCTGCAAATTTGATTACCTCACTTGTCGTATTCTTTTCCAGATCATTTATAAATATACTGAAAAACATGGGTCCCAGTACAGATCTCTGAGGCACTCCACTGCCCACCCCCCTCCACTGAGAAAATTGTCCATTTAATCCTACTCTGTCTTTTAGCCAGTTTGTAATCCATGAAAGGACATCGCCACCTATTCCATGACTTTTTACTTTTCCTAGAAGCCTCTCATTAGGAACTTTGTCAAATGCCTTCTGAAAATCCAGATACACTACATTTACCGGTTCACCTTTATCTACATAGTTATTAACTCCTTCAAAAAAGTGAAGCAGATTTGTGAGGCAAGACTTGCCTTGGGTAAAGCCATGCTGACTTTGTTCCATTAAACCACGTCTTTCTATATATTCTGTGATTTTGATCTTTGGAACACTTTCCACTATTTTTCCTGGCACTGAAGTCAGGCTAACTGGTCTACTATAGTTTCCCGGATCGCCTCTGGAGGCCTTTTTAAATATTGGAGTTACATTACCCACCCTCCAGTCTTCAGATACAATGGATGGCTTTAATGATAGGTTACAAATTTTTACTAATAGATTTGAAATTTCATTTTTGAGTTCCTTCAGAACCCTGGGGAATATACCATCCAGGTCCAGGTGATTTACTACTCTTTAGTTTGTCAATCAGGCCTACCACATCTTCTAGGTTCACCGTGATCTGATTCAGTCCATCTGAATCATTAGCCATGAAAACCTTCTCCAGAACAGGTATCTCCCCAACATCATCTTCAGTAAACACCGAAGCAAAGAAATTGTTTAATCTTTCCATGATGGCCTTATCTTCTCTAAGTGCCCCTTTAACCCCTTGATCATCTAACGGTCCAACTGACTCCCTCGCAGGCTTTCTGCTTCAGATATATTTTAAGAAGTTTACACTGAGTTTTTGCCTCTTCAGCCAACTTCTTTTCACATTCTCTCTTAGCCTGTCTTATCAATGTCTTACATTTAACTTGCCAACGCTTATGCTTTATCCTATTTTCTTCTGTTGGATCCTTCTTCCAATTTTTTAATGAAAATTTTTTGGCTAAAATAGCCTCTCTCACCTCACCTTTTAATCATGCTGGTAATCATTTTGCCTTCCTCCTACCTTTCTTAATGTGTGGAATACAACTGGACTGTGCTTCTAGGATGGTATTTTTTTTTAACAATGTCCACGCTACTTGCACATGTTATACCTTTGTAGCTGCTCCTTTCAGTTTTTTTTTCTATTTTTCTCATTTTAACAAAGTTTCCCTTTTGAAAGTTTAGCACTAGAGCCATGGATTTGCTTACTGTCCCCCTTCCAGTCATTAATTCAAATTTGAACATATTGTGATCACTATTGCCAAGCCCCCATAAAATCCCTGTACTCAAATTATGCAATATATTGATCCATACTCAAACACTGGAGCCTGTTCTGATCCATAGCTGTCTATTTTCAGTACAAAGTCTTCCAGGGATCCAGCTAGCTGCCCAAAATTATCTTCCTACATTCACTTGGCATGCCTTGCTCAAATGGTATTGCATGCAAGATTATGCCCACATTGAGATACAATCTTAAATGTAAGGCCATTGTGCCATGGTGCCAGTGCAAAATGATCAGCTGTAGGTGCCTGCCGAAGAGAACTTACACTTTAATTTTACTTGCTGTGCCTTGCCACAATGGGGCAGATACCTACACAGCTGAATATGCACTGGCACTGTGGCACAATGGCTTTTCATGCGTGATTGGCACTGTACATTGGGGGGGGGGGGGAGGAGTATGCATGTGTCCACTTTGCTGCCCTCTCTCTCCCTCATGTGTGTATGTGAGGGCGGGGGGGAGAGGATGTGACAGGGAGAGAAGGGGCAAGAATCAAGGGTGTGGGTATATACATGTGTATAGCTCAGGCAAATGAAATTGCTTAGGCTGGCACAATGCTGGAAATTTAAATTCTGGATTTGAGTTGGAGTAAAAGATAACTCATACTTCTGGTGGCCATTGTTGTACCCATGCAGTAGTGTGTTTCATACAATGAGTACAACAGAATAACACTGGCCACCAGAAATGCAAGTTATTCTACCTCAGACCAAAGAATAAGTTAAATTTCCAGTATAAGCTCTCTGAGGCATCCACCTACAACTTTGCAAAATGTAAGCTCTATAAGGAAGACACCTTCAGCTGAACAGCATGCACTTTAGCACTGTGCATCCTAACTTTGGCATATTGTTCAGCTGTAGGTGCCTATCCAAGAGATCTTATGTTTTGATTTTATTTACCATTTCTTGCCAAAATGGCCTTGGGTGAGATACTGTGCCCAAACGTTGGGATACACAGCTCCAATCTCACATGCAATACCATTTTTTTTTTTAATTTCAACTTGATTTATGCTAATTCAAGAAAACCCTTCTGGAAAGGCATGGCAAGTAAAATCAAAGCATAGGCTCTCTTGGATGGGTACCTACAGCTAGCTGAACAAAGAGTAAGCTCCTCGGGGTAGGTATCTACAGTTAAACAACATGCCAAAGTCAGGATGCACAGCATCACTGTACTGTTCAGCTCTAGGTGCCAACCACAGAGCTTATGTTGGAAATAAAACTTCTGGATCCAAGGAGGAATAAACTCATATTGCTGGTGGTCAAAGTTATTTTTAATGGTATGCCCAGTGTGGTAGAAGCACAGAAATAGTATAACATGGCTATCAGAAATGTGAGTTAAGTTTTACTCTTGCTCTGACCCAGGAGAGCAGAGTTGCTTACCTGTAATAGTCATCAGATGAGAGCCTGGACGGATGAGAGCCAGTCATGGAAAACTTATGCCACACTGAGCATGCCCAGAATGCCACTATCCATGCAGGGTCCCTCTTCAGGCTCTTAACATAGAATTACAAAAAAATAAAACAAACAGGAGAAACCCAACGCCGCAGGGTGGCGGGCAGGTGTCATGATGACTAACATCCTGCTGTCCTAGGAGAACACCTGTTACAAGTAAGCAACTCTGCTTTCTCCTAGGACAAGTAGGATGGTTATCCTTACACATGAGTGAATCCCTAGCTACAAGCTGTTCCCGAACAACAAGCAAGTCCAACAGGCACCTAACCAGGTGCCAATGTGTACAACACAGGAGCTGTTGGTAACAGAGGGAGACAGCCTGAACCCAAAAAAGGGGTCCAAGGCAGGAAGAGTTGGGTTCTACAGCTGAAAGATTCTTGCTGTTATGTCGGCTATCCCTGTCCAAGCAGTAATGGGTGGCGAAAGTCTGGCGAGAACTCCACATCGCAGCCTTGCAGATCTCGGCTTTGGGAACTGCACGCAAGTGGGTCACTGAAGCCGCCACGGCTCTGACAGAGTGAGCCTTGACATGGCCTTCACACTGAAGCCCGCCTGCGCATAGCAGAAGGAAATACAATCCGTCAGCCAGTTTGGATGGCGCAGCCTGCCCTGATCCTATGTGATCAGGTCGGGGGAGGTCCCCACACCGATCGGCTCTCTGACAGAGATCTCACAGGAGCGGAAACCAGACTTGCCTCTGCCAATGAGGGGCAATGCGAATCATGATCCCCCTGTCCTGTTAGAGCTTCAACAGTCTTTGTCACCAGAGGAAGCAGAGGATACGCACACAGAAGGTGCCTGTCCCAATGGTGGGCAAAGGCATCCAAGGCTGGTTAGCTGTTCCCCCTGTAGAGCAAGCAGAAACGCCTCACTTTGCTGTTGCAGGGGAGTCTAAGAGGTCCACGTCTGGGATCCCCAGAGATGGAAGATGCGATCCACCACTGCTTGATTGAGGGATCACTCGTGGGGTCGGAACACTTGACTCAGCTGGTCTGCCAGCGCATTCTCTGTCCCGGCCAGGAACATGGCTCAGAGCAGAATGTCCTGGGACCGTGCTCATGACCAAATCTGAACAACCTCCCAACACAGAAGGAACAATCTAGTACCCCCCTGCTTGTTAATATACCACATCGCTACCCGACTTTTCAGTCTGGATCAGGACCGCCTTTGTTGGATAAGCGATCCCAGAATGCCCACAGAGCGTAGCGGATTGCCCACAGTTCCAGGAAGTTGATTTGGCACTGAGCTTCCTGGGCAGACCACAGACCTTGCGTGTGGAGGCCGTTCACATACATGCCCCAGCCCAGCATCCATGGTAAGCACAACCTGCGTAGGGAGAGACTGAAAAGGAACCCCCTCCCTCAGATTGGTCAGACTCTCCCACCAAGACAAGGAAATCTGGAGAGGTGGCATGATGCCAGTGCGTACACTGAGGTCCTGGATGATCTGCCACCACTGAGCCCTGCGCATATGCAAGCGAGCCAAGGGAGTAACATGGAAAGATGCAGACATGTGGCCCAGAAGGTGAAACAAGAGGCGGGCTGAGACCTGCCAGCTTCAATGGACCAGACATGCAAGAGATGCCAGAACAAGCACCCGAAGCGCACTGTACTGTATCGGCCTGTTGGTGAAGACCCGTGGGGCCAAAGTGAGGCTCAATGCCAATACCCTATACTGGAAGTGCCTCACCCACAAGGACCGCAGATATTTCCTGTGACCAGGAAAGATCTCGATTTGGGCATATGAGTCAGATAGAGGAAGAAAAGCCAGTCTCCCCCCTTTGCAGGAGGGGAATCAGGGTGCCCAGCAAGATCTTGAAGTTTTCTTTTTGTAGAAATTTGTTCAAGCCTCTCAGATCCAAAATGGGGTGGAGACCCCTGTTCTCTTTGGAATTAGGAAATAGCGAGAGTAGAACCCCCCACCCCTGCTGCCGCAGCGGAACGGGTTAAATTGCTCTGGCCATTACAAGGGCGGAGAGCTTCGCCAAGAGAATTTCCTGATGGGAGGACTGACCCCAAGATGGGCACAGAGGAGAGTCCGTGGGGACATCCAGGAAGTTCAACCGGTACCCTCGGCGAATGACAGACAGGACCCACTGGTCCGAGGTAACCTGGGACCAGTGGCCCGCAAAGGACCGCAGCCAACCTCCGACTGGAGGGCCTGGTATCAAGGGTATGACAGATTGGCTTATGCTTCCACGTAGCAGTCAAAACTCCGTAGTGGGGCTCTGCTGGGGCACTGGTTGAGGCCTGGGGGTCTGCTGTTGCCTAGAGCGGCCCCAGGAGCTCATACATTGAGTTCGAGCACGTGAGGCAGGAGTATGGCATTTCTTCTGGTGACAGGTCACCACCTTGGTCCCTGATGCAAAGATTTCCTGGCGGAGGATGATGGGTCCAAGGTACTGGCCAGGAGATGCTGAAAGATCTCATTGTGATCCTTCAACTGAGCCACAGAATCATAAGAACATAAGAAATTGCCATACTGGGTAAGACCAAGGGTCCATCAAGACCAGCATCCTGTTTCCAACAGTGGTCAATCCAAGCTACAAGTATCTGGCAAGTACCCAAACACCAAGTAGATCCCATGCTACTGCTGCCAGCAAAAAGCATACAAAGAACACAGTGGTTTCGCATGGCTCAATGACAATGAGGCCCTTCCACAAGAGAATGGCTAGTAGGTCCACCATGTCTTGAGGAACACATGATGTCGGTCTTTGACTCACAAAAATGTCTACCTGGGCCATGGACACTAAAGCCAGTTCTCTGCATTTTCATAGCGAGCCAGTACGCGGCGATCAAGCCAAGCGCATGCAAGGCACGAGCAGTGCATGCTGGAAATTCAACCGTGGTGCCTGCTCCATGACAGATTGCAGATTTAAAAACATCTGTAGCCAATGCGCCGCACCACATTAGGCCAACAAATGTCCATGCAGTGATAAGTGAAGGAAATGAACAGGCCTTAGCCCCAACCCCAGTGAGGTGGCAAGCGATGCTTCCGTAGCTGTCCGGCTATCCCAATAGGGCCGCAGTGAATACTGTACTACTGATGGTTTCCGAGAGGGTTTGCTTATTCCCCACACGGGTAAGCCACAATCCGCTAAGGTGGCCAACACACCTTCAGCATGCATTCTGGCTGACATCATATGGGAGAAACTTGGAAAGGAGGTTCAGCTGGAGCACAAGGCTGGCCCATTCGCTGAGCCTCCCTTAAAGTACCTGGTGCTCTAGCAGTTGTTCCCAAGAAGGAGCCCGGAAAATACAAGCTCATCGATAACCTCTCACACACTCAGAGCTTCCGTGAACGACATTATCGCCTCAGAATGTAGCTCAGTGCAATATTCGTCCGACACCAAATTGGCCTTAAGATCCAGTGGTCAGGGCGCACTCATGGCTAAAGCAGACATCAGGTCTCCATTTAAGCTGCTTCCAGTGCACCTGAGCAGTTTCCATTTGCTCGGCTTCCAATCTGAGAGCGGCTTTTACTATGTTAAGTGTCTGCCAGTGGGATGCTTGGTCTCCTGCGTTTATTTTGAGACCTTCAGTACATTCCTTCATTGGGCAACTGAGGAGGCTTCCGGGCTAGAATCACTATCTGGACAACTTTCTATTCATAGGAAAAAAGGATTCACTGGAATGCGTTGTTCCACTCATTTTATGATTTGGCGAGCAGATTTGGTGTCCCTTTGGCAGAAGACAAGTCCCT
Source organism: Rhinatrema bivittatum (assembly GCF_901001135.1). Taxonomy (NCBI): domain Eukaryota; kingdom Metazoa; phylum Chordata; class Amphibia; order Gymnophiona; family Rhinatrematidae; genus Rhinatrema; species Rhinatrema bivittatum. The sequence goes on along the minus strand of NC_042619.1, from coordinate 129,130,663 downwards.
TGGCCCGGGTAACTGCCCTCAATTTCCTGGGGATTGAGCTCAAATCCACGTGTATGGAATCCAAGCTGTCACATGACAAAGTAGTGAAACTGTCAGAGTTGGTGGCCGCCACCTTGTGCAGCAGGAGAGTCACGCTGAGACATATGAAGTTCCTTTTAGGCAGCCTTACCTTCGCCATGCGGGTTATTCCCATGGGAAGGATATTTGTGCGTCATCTGATTTGGTCCACAGTAGGCCTGATTCATGGGCATCATTTGCGGGTTAGCAGGCCCATCAAGGAGGACCTGAAGCTTTGATCCAAGTTCCTCAGGGACTTCAATGGGTCTCAGCCTGGCTTCCAAGCCCAGTCAGCAGCAATGATCTTCAGTTATACTTTAACGCATCAGGAAGCATTGGTTTTGGTGTCTATCTTAGAGGCGACTGGAATGCAGCGCACTGGCCAGACAGCGGGACCACGCACACTCTAACCAGGAATATCATTTCTGGAGTTCTTTCCAATCGTTGTCGCCATGCATATCTGGGGTGGTGCTCTTAGCTGCCAACAAGTGGTGCTCTGGTGCAACAACAAGGCAGTAGTTCAATCAATTAATAATCAGACTTCTAAGTGCCTCCTGGTGGCAGAGCCGCTGAGGGAATTCGTCTTATGCTGCATATTCCTGGAATGCGCAATGAGATGGCTGACTTTCTCATTGCAAGTGGTCCCTGTTCAGGAAGCTAGTGCCACAAGCAAACCAAATGGCAGAGAGGTCCCAGAATACTTTGGTCCTTCGGAACCGGACAGCGTGTGAGATGCTGCGCAGATCGCTTGCCCCAGCTACACGGAACTCATACATCCGCAACTACAGCAAAGTGAAGGTGTTTCTCATTGCAAACTGTTGGTCCAGACACTGGGTTCCAGAGGACCTCTTGATTAGATACATTGTTCACGCCAAGCAGCAGGGACTGTCCAGGAACATGGTTGGTTCGCACTTAGCTGCCCTAGCATTCTTCTCAAAACTTGAAATGGGTTGCGCTGAGCACTATTTCGCAGTGAAAAGAGTGATGCTAAGCTGGGCCAGAGAATCTCTGCCTCGGCATGATGCTCGGAGACCACTAACCCATGACCTGCTGCAACCACTGTGGCACGTCTTGCCCATGGTAGCTGACTGTTTGAGACTGTGCTTTTCCGGGTCACCTTTGTGCTGGCATTTTTCGGTGCCCTGCGCATCAGCGAGTTTACGGCACCATCGCGTAAGGCATCTCAGCTGTGGGAGGATGTCAGCGTCGCAGGCAGCACCTTATACCTAAAGTTGAGGCAATTTAAGACTGACGAGAGTACCCGTGGCCAAGTCATCACACTGACAGCGGTCAGGGATCTGGAGACATGTCCGGTAGCAGCCGTAACCTGATACCTAGCCATATGCCCAAAAGGGAATGGTTTATTTTTACTATACTGCGATAACGCATTAAAGGGGATTTATCAGTTTTCAGGGGTGTTCAAGAAAGCCCTAGTGGAGGTGGGGCTCCAGAGCGAATGTTTTAGCACTCACTCATTCCGCATCAGAGCCACTTCCAGTGCCGCCACCACCAGGATCCCGTAGGCAGTGATTCAGCGGTTGGGTCGCTGGAGGTCGGGAGCTTAAGCATCATACGTTAGGCATGAGGATGGTTCCCCCTGCACTTCCCCCTGGCCATGCGCATGCCATGACCTAGTTTTCTATTTTACTTGCAGCTGTCATCCAGTCTTGCTCTGCATGAATCATTGGCCACTCATTTCATCACGCATGCAAGGAGAAGAGCCATTGACGGGAAGTTTGGTCATGACCTTGGGCTCTTGAGGAAAGGTTGGACAATTGATTGGCTGGGTCGAGGAGGCATGCAATGGCATCAGCTATGGCCCACGTTGCAGTCGAGAAAAGTGAGCACAGCACCGCCTGACCTAATCATCATTCACCTTGGCGGCAATGACCTAGGCAAAGGCGTTGGCATCACTGTAATGAATGTAATAAGGAAAGACTTTAGCTGCCTGACCTCATGGCCGTCTGCAAAAATCTGTTGGTCTGAGATCATACCCCATCATAGCTTGATGTGCACTGGGGTGGTGGGGTAGATACCTTGCCAAGTTCAACCAGCAGGTAGCCAAAGCTATACAACTCCAGAGAGGTTATCATTTGCAACATGAATGGGTAGATGGGCACTGGAGCTGTATGCCCTGGTCGGGGTACACTTGTCGAACTTGGGAAACTATCTGTTCTTGCAAGTGATGCAGAGGCTTTTCACCCAGATGTAGTGGCCGTAGCTGTTTGAGGGGAGGTGCCCTTCAGACACAGGCGGGAAGATGCTTCTGTGCTCTCGCATGCCTAGCCCCTGTGGCGGCAGCAACAGAGTCCAGGAATGTCTTTGTAAATGCAGAAGCATTAAAAGGAAGCTGGGAGGTGCCAATATATATGTGAGAGGACTAGGGTCCCTCACCCGTTTGCCATGGATTATCAGTCGGGCCCACGCTCAGGGCCTCGATGGATCGAGGCTGTTATGTGGAGAGTGGCTCCGGCAAGGCTTGCTTTGAGTGGCTGGGCTGAGATCCCCTCCGGCGGATGGGATAAGGCAGTGGGCTTGCTTTGTGGTGGTCCAAGCCATGATCCCATCTGGTTCTTGGCGGTCACAATGCCTGTTCTGGGGACACGCTGGGCGCGAGACCCTGCAGTTGCACTCGGGCAGATATTAGAATACTGGCACCTGCAATTTTGTAAACATTATTGAACAGGCTCGGTGCTTAGATTCCCATGTTAAGGATTCTAATAAATGGCTGCAGCCTTTGCATCCAAATTGTGTGTCACGTTTTTCTTGCTTGTAAGTGGGGAAGCCCAGCAAGACAGGGGTGGGGGGACGGACAGAAGCCCACAGGTATCCGGGCTGCTCGGTTAAGTTTTTCCAGACTGTAGCATAATTTGCTTTCCAGAAGGAAAGAAAGGACAGATTAATGTGTTATGCATAAGAACTTGCCATGCTGGGTCAGACCAAGGTTCCATCAAGCCCAGCATCCTGTTTCCAACAGAGGCCAAACCAGGCTACAGGAACCTGGCAGGAATCCTAAGTACCATTCCTGGGCCCATCTTCTATTCATCAAAGACTGTAGAAGCAATGCATCCAGCTTTCAGGATAAAGAAGGGAAACCACATATACATATTTATGTTACATGAACATCAGATTGCATTTTAAAAGTGATCTCTGAAAATCCATGTAGAGTTGAAAAATTAAAAACCTGTGAATCCACAGAAGTCTGTTTCATGGTTAGTAAACCTTGAAAGGTGACCCTCTGTTAATTAATACCTGTAAATGCTGGAAGCAGGCATTCTGGCTCCTGCTGTGATTACTTTAAGGAAAGTGGTTCATAATATATTTAATTCTCTTGCTACAATTAACACTAAGGTTATGAAAGTCAAAAACGTACTGAGAAGCTAAACAGAAAAAGGGCCTTAAATTACAGGCAAAGCCAGAAAAAATCTGTGAGCCTAAAATTCACCAACTGCCACCAGATAGATGAACTAGAAGCCAGGGCTGGGAAAATGAGCAGCAGCAGCCTGTTGCAGAACTGCAAAGAGAAGAAAAGATATGGGGGAGAAAAAATGGTGAGCAGGAAAAATGAAAACAAGAATAAATATTAAATTTAGAAAAATGTTTCTCACTCCATGTTTCCTAAAAAAAAACCAACAACCCATGTTTATAGGAAGGAAAAGTTTTATTGGATAAAATTCTAAAGCTATTTGTGATGGAACACCAAATAAAAGAAACATCTCTTATTTCCACTGTGCAAATAGTTTCTGACACAACATGCAAAAAACTGTGCTCCTCCTGCCACAAACAGCTGTTAAGTGAGCTTGAGAATGGTTCCAAATGACCTGGAAGCTGGCCCAAAATATCAGGCTTATATCCAGTTTTAGATCTTTGAAGTAGCAGTACTAACTGAAGTCTCTAAGGTATCTATTAGCTGTTTATTCTACTGCCCTCTTTGGGTCTGATTCTTAAGTCTCCTTTGTTTTGTATCTGGAATGGAGAGCATAAACCTTAACAGTTACCTCCTGATTTTAAAAGTCTTCCTCACAGAGTATACCAGGGATTGACAAATCCTGGGTGCCAGATCACTATGGCAACCAGAAATTTCACTGTGGCGCCTGGGATATTTGTGCCCTGCTTCAGATACTGCTGCCAGAACCACTATTCCTTTCTGGTTGTCACCACAAGCTCTCAGAGTCACTCAACTGCTGGTTTTGCAAGACTTGAGACCACAAGACCAGTGGGAGAGTTCAGGAAGCCCAAAAACAGCCTCTGGCATCTGTATTTTTGGGGTTCCCCTTCCAAGATCTGCTGCAGCTTCTGAGGGCCTGATTTACTAATACTGTTTTTCAGTAAATCAGACCTACCCATCCAACAAAAACATGCCCTGGACCCCACTAGTCTCTCTGTTAATACCCCCAACCCTCTAAAACTCCCTCTTGCAATGCTCCCAACTCCTCTCTACCACCAGCAAAAACCAGTCCCCAATTCCCTAGGCAGCTTGCCAGTTAAAACCGAACACATACCCAGCTTCCTGCCAGCAGTCCTCTCCCCTTCATGCTAGAGCCATAAAATGGAAAGCTCTCCCATTGTCTTGCAGCCTTGTGCTTGTTACCACCAGCTGATCTTGCCATCAAGGCTGCAGTTGGCTGTGGTCTGGCCCAAGCGCTTCCTTCCTCTGTTATGCCTCAGCCTGGTAATGGAAGGAGAGCAGTTTCTGGAGCCACGGGGTGGCAGTACAGCTGAATTTTAAAGGATTTCCTTTAGGGAGGGCAATTTTATAACTGTGCGGGTTGGGGTAAAGCCTGCATGTACCTTTTAAGCACAGACTTTACCCTGAATTTTTAAAGAAAACTCATGTGCATAAGTTTGCTTTCAAAATTCATGCTTAAGTGCCACAGTATGCGTAAAAACTCACCCACACAAAATTACACCTGCTGTTCAGGGAGTGTAAATTGTGCATAAGTTGCAATTCTGCCTGCCTGCCTCCCCTCCCCAGGAATGCCTCTCTCCAATTCATGTAAAAGTGCAGACAAAGGTTAGATGCATGCATATTTTTATGGACATATTTTTTCTAACATAAAATTGGGTTTTATATGCATAAATTGCTTTGAAAACTGAGTCCTCAAAATGAGAGGATGCAGAAAGGGAAGTGATAAGGCCACAGGGAGAAACAGCAGAGGTTAGCTGCCAGCAGAGACACATAGGAGAGCTTTTCATAAAAGCACACTTTTCTCAGTGTGACCTCACATCCAGATCAATAAGTACAGCAAACTGTGCGGCAGAAGCAAGATTCAAACAAGACCAGAGGGTAGGAGCTTAGAAATAAACCAGATTTCTCCTCCTGTAGAAAACACTCAGGTTTTGGAACTCACTATGGAGCATTTGCAGAATGAATTGCAGGAGAGGGGATAGAAGATTGGAACTGGTGGGAAAATCAACTGACTGGAAAACAGTGCAGGAGGCTATACTTAAGGACAATATCTCACTTTCTAAAATGGAGACTTTGGAACATCAAATCAGACATCATTTATGTTTCATCAGTTTTCTTAAGATACCATTTGTCTCCACTTTGGAAACTTGACAGTCCTAGACACTTAAAGTTCCAGCATAATCCGCACCGCCTATCTTGCCGCCATTCCAAAAGAGGGAGACAGAGGAACTTTTGACTATACGATCTGCAGTATCAGCAGACAAAATGTTACTTATGTAATGTTACACTTATATTATTAGATTTACTGCAAATCTTCAGAAATAAACAAACTATTATATACTGTGCAATGCTTCAAAATTCATGGTAACAACCTCCGCTTCATACTAATTAAAAAGTCATTAGTGGAATTCTTTAAGCTGCTCCACTATAATTCTCCAGCATCTCCCCCTCCCAAGTCCAAAAGTGTCTCAACTCTAATCATACCCACAAGCTACTGGAGTGCTTTATGTTGGCTGTGATTTCATTTGATAGCATTTAGTACCCCTTGTAGAAGCAATCTAAGGATGATATTCCTAAGATAATTCACATTAAATAAGATGAAGACCCATACAGAAATGTGATTTGGTTTTGGGTTGTTTTGTTTTTCTGCAAGGAGACTTCTCCACATGGACTAAACACAGGTTTGAGAAAACGTTTGCACTTACATGCACATTTCACTGGGACCTGCATTAAAGTTAAAAATCAGGTTTTATGATAACATATACTTGGGTCTTGTTGAGTGATTACATGGTTGTCCTAGCTATTCCTTTATTTCAGTGTCTCCCAACAAGTATGCCATGGCATACTGGTGTCTTCAGACCTGATCAGATGTGTCACAGAAAAGTCTCTACTGTCTCATGCCCACATCCTGGCCACTAACTGGGTTCTGCTCTTAGCATCTTGCAGCAAGGAGAGATACCAGCAGTGACTCTCAAACATATTAGGCACTCTTTTCTGAGAACATGGGTAATCATGCATGCCTCTTCTTCCTAACTACAGCATGAGCCCCAGAGTGCATGGTTAGCTAGCTAGGCCCTACTTTGTGCAGTGCACACACTGTACACAGAACCTTATCTTCCCCCTCCTGAGGCTCGAGTCCTTTCAGGCTTTGTCCTAACCTCAGGCAGGTGAAATGGGGAGGGCGTGCACTGAGCAATGGATGTGACTCACTGAGTGTTTGAAATAGCAGCAATGAAAAAGCTCTGGCAGCCACATGCGGCATGCAAGGCAGTTAACTAAGCCAGCTGCCCACACCACACCAACTTCTTCCACACTTGTAAGGAAATGGTTCACTATGATGTGCTCTTGTGTATCTCTGCTCCCCCTCTGTTTTAAAATTTGGAGAAGACTGGTTTGGGCTTTCAATCCTCCCATGTTCACACTGCCTGCTCCATTGAAATTGTTGTGCCACACGTTTTTTATTAAAATAGGTGTACCTTAGGGCTTGAACAATTTGGAAAATGCTGCTCTGTTTGGTACAATTACCATTTGTAAATGTTCTTCATTTTTTATATTGATTGCGGTATCTCTATGGCTTTCGTTTGTGACATCACAGTCAACATGGGCGTGTTTGTCAGATACCATTTGTGATGCTGACCTGAGGTTAGAAGGAATCTCAGGGAGCTGCTTAAACAACTTCAGTAACAAAAAATGGTTTTCCATTAATATAGAAAGTGTTTCTACTTGTGGATATGATGCTCTTTTTTTTTTTACCATAATTTGGTTGCAGTAAAAAATAAATACAGTTTTGGTTTCCTACTTTTTCAAAACAGAATAAAAATCCTTACCTGGAGGTCAAAGCAGATTTGTAGATTGGTTGTTTAAAGTCCAAAGAGGGTAAGCCAATTCATGAAAGAAAAAAAAAGTGAAATTAGTGATCACACTAATATTAAAAAAAGTTTACTTACTTAATATTTTAGCCACAAAACGGCAGAGTACAAATATAATTATAAATATGCTCTTTATGCAAAAATACAAGTAAAGTCTTGACCTGTACAGTTCAAAGCAGATCATTGCAAAAACATTAATCCAAATGACTGATTGGGAAGCCAAAACACACATGTAACACTAAGTGCCCAATTGTACAAGTCAACTTTTGGATTAGGAGACCTGTGATGCAAAGCAGGAAACAAGCCAGATATTTTCAAACATTTTTCTCTCTCTCAGATTGTGATCCATTATTTTTCTTTTATAATTCAAAAATCAGACACAGTAAATGAGAACCAAGGAAGAAAATAAGATATGCCATTCTGGGTCAGACCAAGGGTCCATTAAGCCCAGCATCCTGTTTCCAACAGTGGCCAACCAAGTCACAAGTATCTGACAAGTACCAAACATTAAATGAATAGATCCCAAGCTATTAATCCTTATTTATTAATAGCAGTTTATAGACTTCTGCTCTAGGAACTTATCCAAACCTTTTTTAAACTCAGTTATACTAACTGCCGTAACCACATCCTCTGGCAATGAATTCCAGAGCTTAATTATGCATTGAGTGAAAAACAATTTTCTCCAATTTGTTTTAAATGAGCTACTTGCTAGCTTAATGGAATGTCCCGAAGTAATTTTATCTGAGAGAGTAAATAACAGATTTACATTTACCTTTTCAAGTCCTTTCATGATTTTGTAGATCTCTATCATATTAGGAGTGCAAATGTGTTTGTTCCTTGGTCCTCCCCCCTCATCATGTAACCCCTGATCTGTGCTCTTGGTCCCACCATAAAACAAGTTGAAAATGAAGTTTCTTTCTTGCCTGATTTTCTGTCAGAGGCTAGCTATGCATTGCTTCCTCATTATCATCCCAGTTTACTGAAATCATTTCCACCAAGAGTGGAAAATATTTGAAGAAAACTTAGGAGCCAGAGAAAATTTATTTTTGCATTTTTTTTCCTCTGTTTTGTGTCTGTTTTGATTTATTTTTTTTCTTTGCTCTCCCTTTCTTCTGCAGGCAGCAGCCATTGCAATTCACCCAGACACTGAGTATTGATGAGAGACGGCTTGGAGGTAGCCTGGGGAGAGGCAGCTAGAGGCTGTGCTCTGCTTTGGGGCTCCATTGGATTGACAGAGAGGGGTGGCCTATCTTGTAAATGGCTAAGGGTTCTCTCAGAAATATGCAACCTTTAGACAACAGGGAGAGAATACTGGTCCTGTCAAGTCAGCCAGCTGCAAGTACCTTGGGGGAGCAAGAAGAAAATTCTCTAAAGTACTTGTGGATGTATGAAGTAACAGAGACATTTTTTGGTACTAATAATGGAGTCCAGTGTTTGGAAAGTAACCTAAGAAACATAAAAAGAACTGTGTGTTGATTCTTGAATTCAATAAATTGTTTAATGTGTTGATGCTGTATTTTGGACTTTGTCTTTTATACCTGCTGAATCTTTGACTCTCTAAGCAAGTTGTTTTTCTGTTTGGAAAACAAAACTTAGGAATGTGGACTATTTTTTGGATTACAGTTCTCTTTAGGGCCCCATAGGATTATCCTTGCCCCAATCAAAGGACCGTGTAACGAGTGGATCAAGCTCTGCATGGTGTGAAAATGTGACCCACTTGTAAAGGGAAGGTTACAATAGTAAAGAAGGAAATCACATGTAACTGAATAAGAGATAGTTATTGTTTAAGTGTTTCCTTATTTTGAATATTAGTTTTATTGTACCTCACCTTGGACACTTCTGAAGGAGGGAGAGTATTTAAATATTTTTATATTAAATCAACAGTATACTTTCTTCCCATTTGGTAGCAACTTTCAAACACCCATCCTGGATAGATTTTTTTCCTAGGCAGTGGGTGTATGTTTCTGCATCAACAGATTACTGGGCAGGTTGCGATCCAGTTTGGATGTCAGGTACGTAACAGAAATAAAACACTTTATTCAAAATGTCCCATGTACACAGCCAGCATTAAAACAAAATCCTGCCTCTTGCCATCTTCCTGCTAAAGCTGGTCAACTAAGCAAGTAAATTACCACTCAAAGAAATACCACTACAGTAGCTTTTGAGAAAATAAATTCTACATTTACAGTTAATTTCATATGCTTTCTAAACTGTGCAGTGTGACATAGTAAATCCAGATGGACAGATAACATTTTGGGATACTGCAAGACCATGCTACCACCTCTACATACATAAAGTTATAACTATTTTGAATTCTTAAAAAATAACCCTCCCCTATTGGAGTCCTTAACCCCAGTTTAGCCCTACATCTCTTGGCATGATTCAATCAAAAAATTATTCCAACTAAGAAAGTGTTTTTATCAAAGGAACTAAGAAAAATCCAAGTTGGTGCACAGTTTGGATTAAATGTGAAGAGAATTATGTACTTGTGCCACCCTGTAAACAAGTGAAACCAGGAGGATGACCATTGTCAGATCAAATCTAAACTAATTTACTCTCAAACACCACACACACACACATTTATTTTGGAACAAAATATAGGCCGCAGCTTTATTAGTATTACAGCATAACTACAATTACCCAAGCCAATAATTTGTAACCATACATTAGCACACAGTACAGCCACTCGCCATATTACTAGCTAAATAGCACTTCAAGCCTACCAACCAATTAACTTATCCAAACTGCATAAGAGCAGCAGACCTCAGCTAACCAACATCAGCTCCTCAGTGGTACTTTGTTACAACTGTCCCCACCTGCCAGCTGGGCAGATATTATTTGGACGAGCAATACAGCATTACCATAAGTAATTTTGGCTCAGGTACCCGCCCACTTTATCATCAAACAAGCTGCAAAAACTTTAAACAAACTAACCATAAACCATCCAAATACAATCAGGGATGGGAGGGCGAGTGCGGCTATTGCTGAGGAGAGGCAAAAAGGTGGGCAAAACATCTTAAAACTGTCCTCTCTCCCCCCCCCCCCCCCCCCCCACTGCAGGTGCCCCTCCTCCCCCTCCCTTATCCTGTTAACATTCTGAAGTATCCACCAATCCCCCCGCCGCGGATTCCCAGCAGGAACTGTCCCTCGCCACAAATCCTCTTTTCCTTTCTCTTCCTATCCCACCCCCAAATATCTTACCCAACTTAAACTACTAGAAATTCTTCCCATGGTCCTCCCTTGGTAACGCTGGTTAAATGCATCAGGCAAGATAAAACTGCCTGACTTTCCTCAGGTAGCAACAGTATTTTCAACTAGTCTCAATGTTTCTGGCTATTCTGAATTGCTACTTTATATGTGAAAACTATTAAAAATGGAAAGTTCCTGCTCGTTATGGACTTCCTTCAATGTGTTGCAAAGTATCTCTGTGCAGAAAGTATTTCCTTTTCCAGTAAGGGCTATATAGGATGTGTTTTAATAGCTCATGCTAACACAACAGTAGGGGGCGGGGGGATGATTAAAAAAACCCATCTTAAATACATTATTCTCACTATTCTCAACGCAGGTTAAATAATGCTACTGGCAAATTGCAAGGCATGTCAGAAAATTCAGTTTTCTAGATAACACATTATACACTGATCAGTTGGTGTCATCTAGTGGAGAGTAAAATATCTGCAATCATCTATCGCAGTGGTTCTCAACCAGTGCGTTGCGACACACTGGTGTGTCACCAAAAATTTGACATAGCAAGTCTATGCTTTCTACATGTGCTTGCTGCTTGAGGAGAGGGCAGAGTAAGCAGCTGGTACTTAAAATTCTTCATCACTGCTCCCCGTTGCTGCTTTTCCCTCAACCCTGGCGATCACTGCCGCCACCAATCCAAGCCAGAAATGTTGCAGGCATATGGGCATTAGTACTCGTATGGTATGGCTGGTATGCTATATAATTTCTAAATGTCTTTTTAGCAGGTTTTCATCTTATTTCACAAAGTGGCTGACAAGGAAGGAATTTTGAAGTACTATATTACTAAGGGGATATCAGAATTTGAATATATTTTTTTATGGTGAGTTGAAAGGGACATTTCTTAACTCTGCTCTGTATAAACTCCAGAAGAGGTCAGAACTTCCTGAGGTTGACAGTGAAACTGCTATTAAACAAATTAACTTGAAGGTGAATTTTAAAAGCCTGACACATGCATTCATTAGGGGATGTGCAATTAAGTCTGGGTCAAGCACACAGAGTAGATTTTAAAAGCCTCCTGGATATGGGCATATCTCCTGCAGCAAACACATCCTCAAAGTTTTCAGGTACTTGAATCCTGAATTGGCCACTGTTGGAAACAGAAAGCTGGGCTTGATGGACACTTGGTCTGACCCAGTATGGCAAGTTCTTATGTATGAGAAAAACTGTGTATCAATAAGCACTGTGCTGCATATGCATATCAGTTCTAGATTTCTTACTAACGCAATAAGCAAAGATTTACATTTTTGTGAAAAAAAATTTAATATTTTACAAGCAGTTATTGAAATTAAATATTTTATCTTTCTCCTGCATCATTTTCAACAATATATATGACTTAATTTTTTTTATTGTTCTTAGTATAGCTGTTAAATGTAGTGTGCAATGTGTCACGCATGAGTATCATCTGTCAAGTGTGTCATAACAGAAAAAAGGTTGAGAACCACTTATCTATAGCATCAAAAAAACTATAATACAATTTTTGTAAATAGGAAGTATGATGGTGTGTATGATTATGACTTAGAAATTCCAAAAATAACCATATAGAGTAGATTACTATGCTTGATTACTGGAAGTTTAATATTAGTAAACAGATTTAAAAGTGGCAAAGATTTTAAAAAGGAGAAAAAGCTTGTCCCTGTGAACAGCCAAAAAACTAAAATCGGTTATAAAACTCCCAAAAAACAGACCAGGTGGGAATGAGAGGACAGCATGTGAACAACTGCACTCCATAAAGTCCTTGGGCTGAATTCAGCTACAGTATCAAACTGTTAAATAAAATAAGAATAGGAAAAGAAATGTACGAAAAAATTCAATTTTCTCTCTATCCAAGAGACATGGGAGTAACCAGTGATTTAACTAGACCTACGCAGTAGATCAGTATTCACTTTCCTCTCACTCTTTCAATTTCTCACATACGTCTCCCCTTTATTTCAACATCTTCCTTTTTCCTTAGTCTCATCTCCTTTCTACCTCTGCTGCTTCTCTCACTTCTTTACGGGTCGATACAGTAAGGACTAACAGTAAGGACTGCCGCACCCTTGTTTGCCGCACGCACAGTTCTGATCACATACCGCTCGATACTCTATTTAAATGGCATGCAAATGCAAGCCGCGTCTGCGAAGCGTTAGGCCCGCGCAACCGATTTTACTGTATAGGCACTTAATACAGCGCCTATACAGTATCCTGGGTGCGCTGGTACCTGTCATTTCAAATGACATTTGAAATGACAGGCACCAGGAAGTGGATCCCAACTTTAACCCATGAAAACCTAAAAACCTAAAATCCCCTCCTCCAGAAGCGGCTCGACATGTGCCAACTTACCTTTTGTTGTTTTTCAGCCCTTTCAGCCTTCTCTGCCGTCCTCCGGAGGGGGGTCAGCCGGCGGCGAAAGTGGCTTGCAGCGGTGTTCCCCCCCCCCGGTCCCGGTTCTCCTGGCTCTCGATGATGTTCTAGCAGGTACTCCAGCTCGACTTCTGGCTGACAGCTACCCCCTCCTCCCCCCCCCCCCCCCCAAAGACTGCTGAGTTACAGCCTTGAAACCGAAGCGAAGCGTACTTTCCTGGGCTTGAGCGCCGTCACGCCCGCCCGTCCCTGTGCTTTCATTGGCATGAGCGCCCGTCAATTTTGGGCGCTCATGCCAATGAAAGCACAGGGACGGCCGTGACGTGACAGACTGCGGGTTCCTTCCGTAGCCCAGGCCTGTGCCAGCCAAAGAAAGGGAAAGGAGACCACGGCCCACAACTGGACCCCAGATAGGCGGCAGCAGGAAATAAAAGGAGACAGCGGGCTGCCTCCAGCGCTCACGTCACCAGCGACCAAGAAATTAAAAGAAGAGCACGGGTGCAGCCAAGGGGAAAAAAAAAAAAGACGTCACGCCCGCCCGTCCAGGTGCTTTCATTGGCTTGAGCGTCCAAATTGACGGGCGCTCAAGCCAATTGAAAGCACAGGGACAGGCGTGACGTCACGCCCGTCCCTGTGCTTTCATTGGCATGAGCACCCATCTATTTGGGCGCTCATGCCAATGAGGGGGGGGGGGGTAGCTGTCAGCCAGAAGTCGAGCTGGAGTACCTGCGGGAACATCGTCGAGAGCCTGGAGAACCGGGACCTGGTGGGGGGACCGCTGCAAGCCACTTTCGCCGTCCCTGTGCTTTCATTGGCATAAGCGTCCAATTTGACGGGCGCTCAAGCCAATGAAAGCACAGGGTCGGGCGTGATGCACGCACGCCCGTCCCTGTGCTTTCATTGGCTTGAGCGCCCGTCAATTTGAGCGCCCGTCAATTTGGACGCTCAAGCCCATGAAAATTCGCTTCGCTTCCAAGGCCGTAACTCAGCAGTCTTTTTTTGGGGGGGTAGCTGTCAGCCAGAAGTCTAGCTGGAGTACCTGCGGGAACATCGTCGAGAGCCAGGAGAACCGGGACCTGCGCGGGGGGGGGGCCGCTGCAAGCCACTTTCGCCGCTGGCTGCCCCCTCCGGAGGACGGCAGAGAAGGTTGAAGGGGCTGAAAGCAACAAAAAGTAAGTTGATAACATGTCGAGTAGCTTCGGGAGGGGATTTTCGGTTTTTAGGTTTCTTTTTGGGGAAAAGTTTGGTGTCTACCCTTACCCCTGCCTCTAACGCAGGGGTAGGTGGTAAATTAGCAGGTTAAACGCGCGGCTAAACTCCAGGTTAAAAAGGCGATAGTCGGGGCGCGCGTTACTGTATAGGAGGGAATAGCTAATCCGTTCATTAACATATCGTATACATGCCGGGTGCGGAAAGGGTTACGCGGTTTCAAGAAGCGCTAAGGACGCGTGAAACCGGATACTGTATCGCGGGATCGCCTTATGCGTCCCAATTGTGCGCCCACAGACGGGGAATCTGCAGTCGCACTTTACTGTATCGACCTGTTAGTTAGCAATGAACTTGTTCATACCATTAAACAAAATTTTATTTACTATGAACAGCGAACAGTCAGCAGTGACAAATGGAGTATTCCGCACATGCAAATTAAGCGAACAGCCTGTCAAACTAATATTAAGCTCTGCAGGGAGAAAGAGGAAAACTGAAAAAGGACAGTATAACTAAAACCTGGGCTTTTGGGGAAATATAGTCTCAGAAGGATAGAGACACAATACTTAGCATGCTGGAGTAGCAGGGGAGCTTCAGAGGTAAAAAGAACCCAAATGACAGCAAAAATAGGTACTTGTGAGAAATATAGTCCTATGGAGCCAATACACTTATTTGATTTATATTGTGTCTTTCAGAAACTTCAAAGCAGATTATATTCATGTAATGTAAATATTTCCCCAAATGAGAGTTAATGAAGTTGAGGCAAGTGGAAAGGCCAAAGGCAGCTGCAAAGACAGAAGTAGGGGAGAGAAACAGGGACTTGTTACACAAAAAAGAGCAGTGAGAGAGGCAGTGGGCAATCAGGTAGGCCTGTGGAACGTTTAAAGTTTCCACTCCAGGTGAGTATTAGCTCTCTAAAGCCAGGAGAACCTGTGGCTCAAAGCCGACTCACAGGAGGGGAACAGCTACAAAGGGAATTTATGGTGATTGTTTAAATAGTTTGTACAAGCCTGGGTATAAGACCTGTTTTATGGGCATAACAGCCCCACTGAAAAGAAGGAACTCAATTGTACTGTTGCAAGTGAAATGTCGGTCTGAGTAAAGGAAATACAGTTTATGAAAAGATTGCCTGGTTGATGGGTGTTTTGGTGCTTTCTAATAATGGTCCAGGACAGGGTATGAGCAGTATTCTGTCACACCAGGTCTTCTAATAACTTAACTCATACTAAAAAGACCTAGACAATGGAGGAAATCACATATAAATATTATTGTTAGATATCAAGCAGTATAAGTTGCTTTCCATTTGCCAAATCAGTGTATAAATTGAACAAAATTTCAACTGTACAAATATATTTCAAAACGTTTGTGACTGTCATCTATATCTAGATACAATTGTGTTTGCTTTGTTTCTATTATCTTCAAATATATAAAATAATGTAAATACCTCACTGTCCACCAGATGGCACCAACTGATCAGTGTATAACTAAGACTGAAGTTTCTAACCTTTCTAAGTACTGGCGACTCTATAATGCTACTTGAGAATACTGGTACAAATTTGTTTTAACTATCTGAACATGATATATCAGAATGATGCGTCACATGCTCAAACAACCTGCATCACACTGAAAGATTACTGCACTGTATAGTCTTAGAGCCAGATTTAGGAATAGATAATAAAGGTAACTGCCTGCCTCGGGTGCCACATTTTCACTGCACCACAGCATTGTCGCTGACATCTAGGCCTGTCTCCCACCATGGCTCCGCTTGTCTTTCAGAGCAGCAACTCCTTGCAGAAAATTCAGCGCAGAGCCTGGGAACTCTTGTGCATTCTTCAATAATAGGAAACCTGTGTGAGAGGAGGGGGTGGGGCCTGCAGTAGGACCTGTCCTGTCCGCACACTAGGGCTCCCAGGCCCCATGTTAAATTTTCTGCATGGAGTTGCTGTTCCTGTAGGGCAAGGATACTGAGAGAGAAAGATCTGGGTAGAAGAGGAGGATCTGGGTAGGGGAGAAGGATCTGAGTCCCCCGTACCTCCAATGACCTCTGGGAAGGAGGTGGGGAGGGGGAATCTTCCCCTTGGCCTATGGGATTACCCTTTTCAAATCCATTCATGTATATTCAGGTTTTTCTGCATTCTTTGCACTAAATAAAAGCATTTCCAAGCCTTGAATAAAACCTCCTCTCACTAGCACTAACTCGTATGCAATAATGGAATGTAAACACGAATCAACCAACCTCAAACCCTCTCTCACTAATTCCTGCTGAATATTTATCATACTATTACCATTCACAACTGTCATATTTATTCATTTGATTACCTATGTACCGTTTCATAGTCTTATTTTTTCACTTGCTATTCTAATGTATCAATAGGCTGAAATGTAAATATTGTGCTGTTCAATTTCTCCCCTTCCATCCCAAGTTTATTTTCCTTGTTTCTTGTAACTTTCCCTCTCCCTTTTTCTGATTCACTGTATTTAAAGTTCAAGGTTCTTATTGAAAATATTGTTTTTTACGTTACGTTATGCTTTACACTCCTTGTTATTTGTAAACCGGGTTGATGTGATGCCTATCATGAAACTCGGTATAACAAAAACAATAAATAAATAAATAAATAAATACTGTAGGGACACTGTGAGCCTGACAATCAGGCCGATTCAGTAAAGTTTGCGGGAGAGCCCCCGCTCTCCCGGCGCGCGCACAGGCCAGTGTCCTGACAGCCACGGGTTCAGAAACTGGACGCCGGCAAAAGTGAGTGTCCGGTTTCAACCCGCGAGCTGATTTAAAATTTTTTTTTTTTTTTTTTTTAAACTTTTGGGACCTCTGACAATATCACCATGATATTAAGTCGGAGGGTGCACAGAAAAGCTGTTTTTACTGAATGTGTTTTGTGTCTGTGTCCTTTTATCCTCTCACCTGCATATATACAGACACGTGTACATTTCCACAGCAAGAGGATATGAAAACTGAGAAGTCAGCATCTAGAGCAGGCATGCACACCCAAAACCACCCAAGATCATTGCTGAGCTAAATAGTGCCCCAAGTGGTCAATCAAAGGAATTCCCCTTCTGAAGATGTGGCCAGTCCCCTTCAAGACATGGCTGCCCCTTCCAACAGCCCTGGTTCATCTTTTCTTATGCATCTCCTACATGTATTCCCCCATATAAAATTCCTATCCAAACCCCCCCCCCCACCTCAAGCATACCCCAAAATAAAACCCCAAAAAACTACCAGCCAATACTATCCATCTACATCCCAAACACCCTTCTTACCCCTGCAGACAAATTCATCACATACAAGTTTTTTTACACAGATCCCCCATGTCCCTATACTGCCTCTAAACCAATCATTTCTGACTCAGATACATAACATACCTAAGAAAAAAAAAAAACTACCCACAAGTCCTCTAAAAACAAGCAACCTACTACAAACAGTCACCAAGCTAAACACCTTCACAAAAACATTTCCCCATACACACCATTCCTCACACTAATCCCTCCCACCTACAAACACACATTCCCATACTAGTTCCTTCAAAGGTGTGCATGTGCGCATCCATGCAGCATCGCGTGTCACACCTCACCCTATGCAGGGGCCAGCAGAAAGAGCAGGGAGTGTTTGTCCCAGGGCTACAGACTACTTCACTGAATCTGTGTCAGCATGAGGAACAACTTCAAAACTGATAGGTTTACTTCCTGTGCTAATCTTACAACAGTGAAAAGAGCTGCCCATGACTTTTAAAGTTGTTCCCCCTGCTGGCAGATTCAAAAGAGCAGTCGGCAGCTGCAGAATAGGCAACTGCTACTCATCAGGCTACTAAACGCAGTGATTCCTGCCAGCTTTCTTCATTGCCTCCGACACTACTGTATAAATAGGCCATGAGCTCCCCACATCAAGGCTGCAGACTACTGGTCTCTTTATAGGGCCAGCAACATTGACCACCTGACCACCAATTACTGTGTTTCTTTTAATGTTTTTTGAATTGCTGGATACAGTGCTGCAGAAGGGAGTACAAGAAGCTGGAAGATGAGCGAGGGGAGGAGGGAAGCAGATGTTGGAAAAGGGGAGGATTAAAAGCTGGAGGGAGATAGTGCAGAAGCTAAGGAAGAAATGAGGAAAGGTACAGTATGGAAGCTGGGAAAGAGGAGTGAGACAGGAGCTGGATACTGGAGAAGGAGCAAGGAGATGCTGAGGGAGAGAGAAATGAAGGGTTGTTAGTGACAAGGGGTACGAATTAAAAAAAAAAAAAAAGGAGGCCTGTGGATGAGCAATAATATGAAGATGGGAGGATTAGGGAAGGAAGTAGAAGGGATGTGAGACCAAGCAAAGGAATAGAAGTGTAGGATCGAAGAAAACAGTAGAAAGTAGAAGCTTATGGAAAAAAAAGCTAAGCAGGAGAAAGAAAAGATAATGAAAAGAAATGGAAAATTTGAATTTTATTTAAAAAATGTGTATTCTGCTCTTTAGTCAAAAAGATGAACAGAATGAGGAAGAAACACAGAGCTTGGTTCCCTGCTAGTGGCAGCGATACAAAGTGGCAATACAGTAGAAACAGTTCATGGGGCTGGGCATCCCCTACTGCTCTTACAAAAATTATGTGCCCAATGGTAGGGCAGATCCACACATGCCTCAAACAAAAGAGGAAACATCGCCCCATATTAACAGTTTCTCAGAAAACCCAAGTGCCTAGCATAAGCACCTCCTTCTCCTAATTCAAAACTCCATCACACATACACCCAGATATACAACTCAGCTTTGCACAAAACCCCATACTTACACAAAATTAATATAAAACACCCCTCCTAAACAGTGCTCAGAGTCTGACTCTGCGTGTCTATCTGTAAGCTGTATAGTAAATATACGTACATAACTATCCCATTCCATACAAGTTTGTTTTGGCAGGAAACAGCAAAGTCACTCTGCTGCCTTCTTTCACCAAGCAGGCTATGAGATTTCTGAATGACCAATTACATGCCAAAATTTATTTATTTTAACATAGCTGGATTACAGGTGACTGGTCTATGAGCAAATCTTATTAAAGAGCATAGGCTGCTTAACAGAGCTATCACACACAGAGTGGCTCGGTATCCTGGCAGTAAACATTTAAAGTAGACAACTAGCACTTGTAAACGAAACACAGCCTTTTTCACCATTTGCTGGGCATGATAAAAAAAAAAAGTGATAGAAAATCCCTAGAACAAAGAGCAAGCAGTAAAGTAGATAAAAACAAACAGAACAAAAAAAAAAACCAGACTGAGCAAACTCCTCCTAAATGAAATGGACTTCATCAGACTACCAATATTGTTCTCTGCTTCTCTCTCTTTGGATTAGCTAATTTTCCACCAGATCTATTGAGTAGATGACCAGAAAATCTCATTTTCCTTTCTACAAGGGTTCTTCCATTTCTCATCTACCCTTTTATTTGCGGTGTATTCTTTCAGCTAATCTTCAGAATTTTTCTTGAATCATTTCAAAACCATTTATTATAGCTTTACTATAATTCCATGCTTCACCTCCATATCATAAGAATATGCCATGCTGGGTCAGACCAAGGGTCCATCAAGCCCAGCATCCTGTTTCCAACAGTGGCCAATCCAGGCAATAAGAACCTGGCAAGTACCCAAAAACTAAGTCTATTCCATGTTACTGTTGCTTGTAATAGCAGTGGCTATTTTCTAAGTCAGCTTAATTAATAGCAGGTAATGGACTTCTCCTCCAAGAACTTATCCAATCCTTTTTTTAAACACAGCTATACTAACTGCACTAACCACATCCTCTGGCAACAAATTCCAGAGTTTAATTGTGCATTGAGTGAAAAAGAACTTTGTCCTATTACCGTATTTTTCACTCCATAAGATGGTCCGGTCGTCCATTGCTCCTACCATGTGACAGGGGCCGACCAATGGCTCCGGTAGCCCCTGTGACATAGTAAGGGCAAAGGCTAACGGTGCCATTTTGAATACTGGCAGCCGACAGCCCAAGTGCAGGAGATCGCTCCGGACCCTCGCTGGACCACCAGAGACTATTGGCAAGTCTGGGGGGGGGGGGGGGGTTGTAGTTAATTCAATTTAAAGGGTTGGGATGGGGAATGGGGACAAAAAAAACATGTTATGCCCTACCCTAATTTGCTCCATAAGACGCACAGACGCCCGGTAACAGAGCCAGTTTAGTACACTTTTTTTTTTTTTTTTTAATTTTCCCGCTCTGAATCCTAGGTGCGTCTTATGGTCAGGTGCGTCTTATGGAGCGAAAAATACGGTAGATTTAAATGTGCCACATGCTAACTTCATGGAATGCCCCCTAGTCTATTATCTGAGAAGACGTGTATGCCACAACTTTTTCTCATAGCTTTACAGCCAAGTTTATCCAAAGAAACTCCTTGTAGTCCCAAAAATCATTTTTTGCATTCCCTTTTTTTTTTACACTTCAGTTGGACACTTTCCACATTCTGTGATTTAATTTATAGATATTTGTATTTTGGTTTATTTCAGTTTGCCTTTCATTTTTCATCAATTCCAAAAAGTAGAATTTACACATTTTGTTTCTACCTCAGAGGAAAATTAAAACAAGACACTTTTTCCCAGATGTCTTTGTTGTTGCTAAAGACAAACAGAATATTCTCTGGATACAGTTAAAAAGGTGTTCAAAATAGTCATCGTTGGCAACCAGTAGCTCTCGATTAGGTGGTTGCACATCCAAAATCCTGGCACTATTTTATAATTTAAAAGGTATGCTGAGGATGTCAACAGGTACCAGGGCAAGAGCTATTGCACAATTTATCTTACTCAATATCACTGGAACATTGACACAGCATTATATGAAATGGCTCACCTCAGAAAAGTAGTTAAGGGGTTTTGTTTATAAAATCATGCCACATCAAGCTTGTAAGCATCAATGGCTGAAAACATTGTCTTTTTAAACAGAAGGCCTAGGACTTTTCTAATAAGGTGATTCAATTAAATGCTGAGAACATAAAGCACAAACTCTAGAGGTCATGGTGAACTTATGTTCTCTCTTCGCATCACAAGGCACATTCTGACTTTGAAAACTAGATTAAAATTAATTACACTATGGCAGGTTACATATTGAAATGTGACTGATCTCTGTTTTACTTGGGAACCCAAGTTACCAAAAAGAAAAAAAAAAAAACAAACCACACCTTACTTTTAGCAACAGGTAATGATATTTTGCATTGCCTTTTCTACAATACGTTTTTAAGATATTAAGCTAAGTAACTGTTTTACACACATTGCTATCATTAAGTTGCAATTTTTTTTGGGGGGTGCTATATTTAAAGTTTTTCCTACAGTAAATAAGGTAAACTTGTTTCTATTAATCAAAATACTGAAAAAAATCCACCTACTTACAAATTAATATAGGCAGCCAGGACATTCACATGCTCGCATCCGCCCTTTTACAAAGTTAAATAATACACTGACAACAAGTTGGAATCAACAGGGCCGCAACTTTAATACATAACACAGGAGGTGCCTAGGCCCAGATACATAACATTAGGTAACTTCCAGTAACCATCCGCCACCACCCAGCAAGATAACCAGCACTAGCCGCCCGGCTAGCAAGTTCTGAAAGCCTTACTCAGTATTGTGACCCCTGCCACCTTCCAGCAAGGAGCCCATAGTAGACAACTGCACCCAGTTGTCTTTCAAAGTCGAGTTGTAACAGGAGCAAAGCTTAGCAGCAAATTAAATCAATCTGAACCCAAGTGGCTCGGGCCATCCGCCACAGACATTAACATATTCTGTGACCCCCAAAGATGAAGCCCCGATTCCTAGGGAAACAGCTCTTCCAAAGCCTCCTGAATTAAGAAAGAGATCTAACCCAATGATTGATAGGTGGACCCATCCTGTCCAAATAGACCCTGTTCCAAATCCCAGGACCATTCATGTCACATGTGGCGACCACCCAGGAGCGCCAACCAAGATCAAATATGCTGGTTAGTTTTGGCCCTACTCCTGCGCCAAATTAAATTCTTCAGTTCAGCAGACCTTGCTATAATGTCAGACCAGCAAGTTACAGCTGCAGGAATCAAAATGGATGTAAACATTAAATCCTTCCGCACCATGCCTGGCATTTTTCCCCCAGTCATTGCCCCCGAGATGAATGACCAGCACTTGTGGCTGACCACACAACTCTAACCCTCGATGCAAACATGGGATCAGTTCATCCCATAATATTCCCCTATGCCCCAACCAACAAACCTGTACCCCACCGACTCTCTAAGTCCAGCTAAGGCCCATAAAGGAGACCGCATGCATGCTTGTGTGCCCAAATGTTATATGAATGACCGACAATCCATGCACAATTCCGAGTACATGCTGCACCTAGAAAGAAAAAAAACTAATTAGGAACTGCGAATGATTACATAAGCCCAGGATGGACACAACCCTCAAATGCGTCGGATCTCCATCTACCAATCCTCCGGATCACCACCACCCCCCCCCCCCCCCCCCCCCCCCCCGATAAACCAGCAGAAGCCACTGACGTCGCAGCACCAATCCGAAAGGAATGAGTCCCAAAACGATGGACATCCAAACCGTCCGCAGCTAGGGAAGTCCGAAGAACCATTTTGAATTGGTACTTCGTCAGCGGGCGAAGGTCCACGTGAACCAAAAACCGGGCAGCACCGGGGGTATGAATCTACGAAAACTGCAAGGCGTTAGCCACCGGACAAGAGCACAAACCTGGAACTGCCCGCAAGACATCAAAAGCCCCTTGCCCCCCTGGTCAGTCTTGGATTTAGGTATGAATAAAATAACAGACGTATTCGATACTACATGCTTGCTTCACCAACAGGCCAGTGGATTCAGCACCTTTAGCCGACCTAGCCACCAATTCGCTAATCCTAAAAGCTCCAAAAAAAAAAAAAAAAAAAAAAAAAAAAAAAAAAGGTGAACACAAAAGCCACGCGAAAAAGAAGGTTTTCGTACTGAGATGAGCAGACACATGGCAATATATCCCATAATTTCAAGAGAATATCATGGGTGATAGGCAACCTCTTATCGATGCCATGCACAGATTCTCTAGCCCACCCGGCCAACAAACGCCGAATCACGAAACGACAAACCAGAAAACCCCAACCATGGGCTCTCATGAGAGAGGAAAAACTGGCAAGCTGCCTACTAACCGCAGCCTTAGAACAACCCTCAACCCTTGGTTTTCTAAAAAAGCAAGAGTAACACCTCAGAAACGGGTCCCCAAGTGCATCCCAAAGAGGAAAGGAAAGACGCCACCTTGCGGGTGCCGATTACATAACCTTTCCAAGTGGCGGGAGCTAGTGATGATCGCAGCAAAGTCCAGGCTTCAGGGAATCAAATTTCCATAGGAAAGAAGGCACTGAAGCTCCACATGGGTCCGCATCTGGAGCGAGCTTCCGAAACAGCTCCCACTTGGAACGAGAAAGAGTTAGCGACACCAGGGACATGGCGAGCCCAAATAGTTACGTTTAATAACATGTAACGAAGTATAAGTTCTCGCAACAATTCAGAAATCATACGGCACTTAGCAGATCTCTTATTACTGACTTCCACAACGACCAAATTGTCACACCAGAATACAACTCTTATCTCAAACGCGAGCCCCATATGTGAACCGCAACCACAATAGGAAATAACTCCAGAAAGGAAACGTTATTCTTGAAACCGGATGATGCCAAGGTCCTCCGGCCAACCTGCCGCACACCAGGAACCTTGGAAGTAGGCGCCGAAACAGAGAGAACCAGCGGCATCAGTAAATAGCTAAAGCTCCTGGTTCGATAAAGCATCAGACTGCCAGAATGAAGAGCCGTTAAAATCAGATAAAAACCTGTCCCAAATTCGCAAATCCTCATAGTTGTTAGAAGCAACTCGAACATGGTGATGAAGCTTAGTAACACCAGACATGGCAAACTAAAGCTTGCGCAGGAACACCCTGCCCAAAGGAATCACTCCACAGGCAAAATTGAGACTACCAACCAGCAACTGGAACTGCTGTAGAGACAACTTCGGCCGATTCAGAGCTACGCTTACCAAAGCTCACAGCCGCTCAAATTTTCCTAAAGGCAAACGAGAGATCATGGTGACAGAATCTACCTCAATCCCAAGAAATACTAACCTCGTACATGGACCTTCAGTTTTTTCAGGTGCCAGAGGAATGACAAAATTGGAGGAAACTTCATGGAAGCAATGCACGAGACTGGCACAATCATCACTGTTGGCCTTACCCACAAACAAAAAATCATCCAGATAATGAACAATATTAGTGGAACTGGAGAGCCGCTCAACAATCCAGTGAATAAACGTACCAAAGGCCTCAAAATAGGCACATGCTATTGAGCAACCTATAGGCATACATTTGCCAAAATACAACAAGTTATTGAAATGAAAACAGAGTAAATGAAAACTATTGGGGTGAACCGGCAGAAATCGGAAGACAGATTCTATGTCGATCTTAGCCATCAGAGCT
Organism: Rhinatrema bivittatum; assembly: GCF_901001135.1. Classification (NCBI taxonomy): domain Eukaryota; kingdom Metazoa; phylum Chordata; class Amphibia; order Gymnophiona; family Rhinatrematidae; genus Rhinatrema; species Rhinatrema bivittatum. The sequence goes on along the minus strand of NC_042619.1, from coordinate 129,106,077 downwards.
CCACAGCCACTTCGCCTAATCATGCGAACTGCTGAATCAAAGGAAGCGTAACAGACCATTGACCAAACAACCCTCTGGAAAGGACAACTCTCTGGAAAGGACATATTATGAATCAATCTGTATTTACCGGGTTCCTTTTTTGGGACAACCGCCGACGGAGAAAGCACCAAATTCTGTAAGGGGTGAGAAACAAAGGGGCCTGCAATTCTACCCAAATCAATCTCGCTCTGCAATTTGGTGCTAACATTGAGCACTCTCTTAACCAAAGGGCAGTTCCCCCCCAGTCAATCCCGAACCTACACACAGGATATGAAAACCAGCCGAAAACCCGAGATAGCAAAAAGGCGGCCTCTGTCAATGGGTAATTCTTTAACCATGGCAATAAGGATGAAATGCGAATAGGGGTACCAACCCGACCAAATGTCTCACTTAGCCAAACCTTTTGGGCTGGGAGTGGTGGTTGACCCATCACCCAATCGCTTGACACACTTGGAAGCGGGGTGACCAGCGCCACAGTTGGCACAGGCATGTCTAAATTTACAATCCAGGAAAATGCACATGGAATGGTTGAAGCACCAGCAAATGTCACCAGCTCCCTGCCCAGATTTACCCACGCTACTCGCGGTGAGTCCAGAACAAAAGGGCCGATTGAGACCAACACTAACTGCTGATCCCGACGCAGCAGAAGACAATTTGGTATTCATCTGCATGAGCCATAAACCCATGTCCTGAGTACCCCAGGACATGAACCTGCTCTCCTCCATCCGATCCCTAAAGCACTTGTCATAATTCAACCAAGACCATCCCTTGTACTCCTTACTCGCAGCTAAAATAGCATCAGCATAGGACAATAATGGATCATATTGTGAAGGATCCTGATGACCTATCACACTCGCCAAACACAGGAAGGACTGTGTCCAGTTGTGTACATTCCGCAAGACTTTTTTTCTGAGTCCCAGGGAAACGATCCACTCCCCCTTTTCTTCTTCTACCTCCTCTTGCCCCGGCGACCTTCCAAAAGTTGAAACATATCGAACTTTTGATGCCGTATCTTTTTCCGAAGAGATCTTGGCACCTCTTCCCAAAGTTCCGTAAAGGTCACCAACGCCGGGGCACCTCTATCAGAACTCTTGTCCTTTGACTCTGTTATTGATGAAGACGACGCTTCTTCTTGTGCTTGGACTTCTTTTTCTTGGGTCCGAAAGGTTCACCAGCCTTTGCCCCAGCCTCTGATGACCCTTTCTCAAGTGATCCACTCGCTAATGGACCCTCACCCTCAACAGAAGTGATCCTGTAACTATCCTCCCCACTAAGCCTAGGAACTGCAGTAGAGGAAGATTCACCCTGAGAAGCAGACTCCACCATTGCTTGACCTGCATTCCCAGATCAGACGTCTGAAGCTCTGCGGAAGCTGAGTCACTGCACCAGCAGCAGGGGGGGAAGGTCAGAGGAGCAGAAGGTCTTACCAAAGTCTCCAGTGACCTCATCATCACTAAAGCCAAGGGCCTTTACTCATCCTTATCTTCCTTGACCTATCCACTGCTTTTGAAATTTATGATCACTGTTTACTCTTTAACACACTGTACTTCACTGGATTTACTCTATCCTGGTTTTTTCTTAACTTTTCCATTATATTTTTACTATATCCGCTGTTGATTCGTCCTCCACCATTATTATATTTCATCTTGGGCACTCTTCTCTTTTCTCTCTATACTTCTCTTGGTGCTCTGATCTTCTTCCATAGCTTTCAGTATCACATTTATGCTGCCTCCTAGATTTACCTCTCAACAGAAATCTTACCAAGAATCCATAGAAACAGGACAGCATAAAGTGTATGGCCCATCTAGCCTGCCCATCAGCCCAATTAATTTAGCTTTAGAATTCCCAGTAATTCCCTTAATTTGCTGCTAAGCTTTGCTCCTGTTACAACTCGACTTTGAAAAACAACTGGGTGCAGTTGTCTACTATGGGCTCCTTGCTGGGTGGTGGCGGTGGTCCACTGGCTCGGCTTCTTGCTGGGAGGTGGCAGGGGTCACAATACTGAGTAAGGCTTTCAGAACTTGCTAGCCGGGCGGCTAGTGCTGGTTATCTTGCTGGGTGGTGGCAGATGGTTACTGGAAGTTACGTAATGTTATGTATCTGGGCCTAGGCACCTCCTGTGTTATGTATTAAAGTTGCGGCCCTATTGATTCCAACTTGTTGTCAGTATATTATTTAACTTTGTAAAAGGGTGGATGCGAGCGTGTGAATGTCCTGGCTGCCTATATTAATTTGTAAGTAGGTGGATTTTTTTCAGTATTTTGATTAATAGAAACAAGTTTACCTTATTTACTGTAGGAAAAACTTTAAATATAGCACCCCCAAAAAAAAATTGCAACTTAATGATAGCAATGTGTGTAAAACAGTTATTTAGCTTAATATCTTAAAAACGTATTGTAGAAAAGGTAATGCAAAATATCATTACCTGTTGCTAAAAGTAAGGTGTGTTTTTTTTTTTTCCTCCTTTTGGTAACTTGGGTTCTCATGCTTTCTTGAATTCAGATATTGGCTTTGTCTCCACCACCTCCACTGGAAGGCCATTCCATTTACCACCCTCTCTGTAAAGAGATTTTTTTCTAAGATTACTCTTGAGTCTATTTCATCCCATGACCCCTCATTCTTGAGCCTCCTTTTCGTTGAAAGGGGCTCGTCTCCTTGCATGGAAACCTTTGAGATATTTAAATGTTTCTATCTTATTCCCTTTCTCAGCTTGCTTGTTCAACATTGCTGCCTGGATGTCTCACCCCCAACTTCAACTTAATATGGTCAAGACAGAACCTCTCATCATTCCCCCGATCTCGCTTCCCCTCTTCCTTCTTTTTCTGTCTCTAAAGATGGTGTTTTCGTCCTCCCTGCTCCTTTAGCTTGTAACCTTAGGGTCATCTCGGATGCCTTTTTCCTTCTCTATGCATATGATAAACATTTTTAATGTCAATTTTTCCTTTATAGCACTGCGAAAATCCATCTCTTCCTTTTTAAGCAAGCTACCAACACTCTCATCCACTCTTGATTACTTCCCATTTAGATTACTGCATTTTGTTCTTTACAGGCCTCCAACTGAATCATCTTTCTTCCACTGCAATCTGTTCAAAATTCAGCTACATGATATACTCCATCACCACTATGACCATGTCCCCCTCTTCACAAGTTGTTACATTAGCTCCCTGTCTGCTTCCACATATGGTTCAAGCTTCTTCTTATTCACCTACAAAATGCATTCACTGTGCAGCTCCTCATTTCTTTTCTCTCTCCCTTCCTCATGAACTCTGCTCATTGGGCACATTGCATTGTCTGTACCTTGTCCACCACTGCCAATTCCAGACTTCATCCTTTCCACCTATGCATGGAATAGACTTCCTGATTTGATGAGCTGTGTTCCCCCCTGGCCAATTCAGACTAAAAAAAACCACCTTTTTGAGGCTGCTTTTAAATTCTAAACCCTTTCCTTCAATAAATATACTTCCTACAGACTCTTCATCAATGTTTGTCTTGATTAGACTGTAAGCTCCATGGAGCAGCATATTTACAGCACTGCATGTGTCTTGTAATGCTTTAAAAATAAATAGTAGTAATAGAAGTTGGAGTTGTCAGCTCTGAGAAGGGGCACAACAGGGCCAAATAGTAGAGTAGCAGGAATGGAGGAATGGTGACTGGAAATAATTGCTAGTGTGCCCATTTAATATGACTCTTAAGCGATTAAACTAAATATGCAGCAAAAGGAGCTGAATATAATTGACATCAAAGTGAACCTATGTGAGCTGGTGATGAACTGCTGAAGAGGCTGAGACAAATATGGTAAATGAGAAAAAATGGAAGCAGGCAGATAAAGCACATGGGACAGATTATTGATGAGAGAAACTTTCCTTCCTGAAGCTGTTATATACTATTTGCTATTTTGAGAGAGATCAATGAAACCTTTCCTCATTTCAACACTCATCTGTTTTTCCAATAAGTGTCTGAGCAATGAATAGTACTACAAACAAGGATACAGTAACTCCAGTACTGATTTCTCAGATTAAAGGAAATAGTACTTTGGTCTGATGACAGTTGCATCCTGGAATACATACTGATAGTAGCAGAGAGAAAGCAGCAAGTTTGCTGCAAACATATCTATCCCAAGATTTAGAAATAAAGTTGTTGTTTTTTTTAAACTCTGCTTCTTCCTACTCTTCTGAGTTTTCAGTTCAATTGGAACAAGTCTCCAGAGAGGCTACACATTCATGAGCCTTCATTTGCAATAACTCAGGAATTTTCCTCCCATGCTATTATTCCCTTCCCAACTCAGTCATCAGTGATAGTCTAGCCAGAGGCCACAAACCACAGCTTTCTTCAGATCCCAAGTCCACCAATTAACTACTGCCACTGAGCAACAGTTTAGACTCCATTTCCCCCAACCCCTGGGGCTGTTAATTGTCAATCCCAACTCTGCAGCTTCCCAAGCCCTGGCTGACCCAGGGTTTGGAAAACCTAAGCTGGGAATCAACCCAGATGCTCTGCATAGCAGTGTGCAGCAGCAGGGCCAGTGGAAGCACTAAGTAGACAAGGCAACTGCCTACAGCGCCACCGGTATGGGGGCAGCAACACCATGGCCTTTCCTTCTTCCCAACCACACAGCACCGGAAGAGGAAGTGGTGGGCCTGCGCAGGCAGGAATAAGGAGAGGCCATGCAGTCATGGCCAGAAGCAGAAAAAAAAGAACAGCACGTACCCCAGGCCATCGCAGGAAGAGTCAGCATTGGTTCTGGGCCCTCATGGTGAAGGAGTGCAGGAAGATCACGTCTTCTCTCCACTCACCTACCCAGGCACAGCAAACAGTGCAGAGTCAGCCTCCATGGCCTGAATTAAAATGAAGAGTCCTGTCTGCCACAGGGCTGAAGGAGGTGGCCTTCGCTGGACTTGGGCTGCTGACCGGGAATGGGGAAAAAGTGAGCATGTGTGTGTGTGAGAAAGAGCATGTTCTGCAACTGAGCATGTGTGCATATATGAGAGAGGAGAAAGGAGCTGTTGCTCAGTCTCTCCTCTCCCCTGCTAATTAATGACAATCTGAAGACATATGGAAATCAAAAGTTCCCAAGTATGTTTTACATATTAGGTGATATTTCTGTCTGCTGTTTTGAAATCTTGTAAATTGGTCTTTGGAAAATGTATATAAGTTTTAAATTATTGGATGATGTTCTTTTTGTCAGATGTTTTAAAATATTCTTTTTATTAGTATGGTTTTACTTCTACTGATGATTTATATTTCCTGATTTTATTGTTTGATGTTTTATGAGCAATTGTAATATTAATGTTTTTCCATTGTTGCACTGCATACGTAGTCTGGCTTATTGCGATTTACAGTTCAGTTTTTGTCTCCATGTTTGTATTACTACTTTATGGTCATTTTATTCTGCATGTGGTGAGGGTCTGTTTGTATTTTGCATGTGTGATCGGGTTGACATTCTGCTAATGTGTAGGTTCTGTGTAGGAATCTATAGCAACTTGTTTTTTTTTCTGTTTTCCTAACAGTAGGTGTATTGGCATTTTAAGGCATAGTGTAATAATTGCAGTATTTTTTCATTAGTAGAGTTATTAGTGTTTGAGTGTTGGTAGTTATTGCAGTTTTGTATGGGAGATTTACTATATTGAAATTGTAATTAATTTTACTTGGGTATAGGCTTGGCCCTCAAAATGCCACACCACACATTATAATAGAGCTAATACCAATTCCAAGGGCCTTTTTTTTCCCCCTCTCTTTTTTTGCAGGGTTTTACAGCACTGCATACAAGTGATAAGTGAGGTAAATTATATTTTTATCTCAAAAGACTGTACTTTAAATATTCTTATTCATGTAAAATCTATTATAAATGTAGATCAGCCTACAAAATAACTAAACTATAGTTACCCAGCAGGAAAATAAAGGTACACAATATGTAAAAGATGTGCAGATAGTGCTTCTCTTTACTTTTAATTCTATGACTATTTTGAAAATTGTCAAAAACAGGTCTCCAAGTGCCATTTTATTTTCCTTTTGTCATCTGTTTAGAGTCATTTTAAGTGTCATTTTTTCTCCTTCTGGAAAGAGAACTATCAGAGCATATTGAAACTAGGTACTAGAAAGGGAAAGATCTGCACAGGTCCATTTCTCTGCTGAACGCGAATGTCAAACTCTATGCTAAGATACTGGCCACCAGGTTGGCTACATTACGCCCCGATTTAATTGCTAAAGAACAAGTGGAGTTCATCTAAGGGAGGATGGCAGTGGGGAATGTACACAAAATTTTAGATGCTGTGGCACACGCCACTACTACCAGTAGTAATGTTGCTTCTATCAGCTTTGATATTGAAAAAGCCTTCAACTATTTGCCATGGGATTGTCTATTATTTTAAGTAGATTTGTTTTTTGGGGGGTTTTTTTGTGAGGGGGGGCGCTTCATAGCTAGACTAAAAATCCTATACAACTGCACTGTGGCTTCGGTGCTATGTAATGGCTTTCTTTCTGAGCAATTTCCTTGGATGCGAGGTACCCATCACGGGTGTCCATTATCACCCCTCCTATTTGTTCCAAGCATGGAAGCTCTGGTACAGGCCATATTGTGAGATACCCAAATCCAAAGAGTATGCATTTGAAAGTTAAGACAGCCTTGTTTGCTGATAATTTGTTGGCGTGTCGCTCAACAGTTGCTTTCTCTTTTGGGGAAATATGCAGCTTTTTTCAGGCCAGGAGATCAATGAAGGGAAAGATGTTGCGGGTACATTGCAATCTAACTAGGTGGGTACCAGTCCCTCACTGTGGACTGAAAACAATCTCTATTCGCCCATCTTCCTTTTTTTAATGCCTTCTTTAAAACCTTCTTTAAAACCTCACAGGACGTACATTGCATGGTGGTTGTGGGTAAGTTTGGGGTGTGTGTGTGGTGGGTTTTTTTAAAAATGCATAATAGTATTGCTTTGTATAATGTAGTAATATTTATGATATGAAAATGTGATACGCTGTGCGTAGAAATGTTATAGTTCAAGATGCTGAACGAATGTCCTTTTGTTTCAACATTGGAAGTCGAAACACACCTCTAAAAATCTGCAAGTATCAGCAAGCCGGTGTTAATCCGAAAGCTGTGTTCTGGGTTCAGAATTCAAGTTAAAAGAATCCCCTGACGCAGGCGGCAGGACGGCCGCCGAAACACCATGGCATCGGGCATATAGTAAAGTATACCTGTGATTGAGAATTATAACATGTGATTATTGATGCAGCTTTCACGTTTTTGGAACTTGGAAAATCATGAAGCATGTCTTGTGTTGTGATTTACAAATCTGACCCAAGCAGGATAGCAAATGTTGCTTACCTGATGTAACAGGTGTTCTCACAGGACAGCAGGATGTTAGTCCTCACAAATGGGTGACATTGAGGATGGAGCCCTGTACGGAAAACTTTTCTGTCAAAGTTTCAACAAGCTTTGACTGACACTGGCACACTGGGTGCACTGAGCATGCCCAGCCTGCAATTATCCCTGTGAGCCACAGGTGTCTCCCTCAGTCTCGTCTTATAGCTAAAAAGCGCAAGCGAAACTAAAATAAAAGTATGCAGACCCAACTCCGCGGGGTGGCGGGCGGGTTTCGTGAGGACTAACATCCTGCTGTCCTGTGAGAACACCTGTTACATCAGGTAAGCAACATTTGCTTTCTCACAGGACAAGCAGGATGGTAGTCCTCACAAATGGGTGAGTACCGAGCTGAGGATGCCCGGGAATGCACCAGATACACCGCAGATGCGCAAAGGCGTAATGACTGAGGTGGAAATGGGAACGGAGGGCATCCGCAACACCATAATGGGTTCGTGGAAGGATGTTGGGTAGTGAATTGAAAAAAGTAAGAGTAGGCGGACTGGCCAAACATGGAGCATGCCGGCTAGTCAAATGTAAGCAATAATAGGCTGCGAAGGTATGGAGAGGACTCCAGGCTGCAACCTGATAAAAAAGTACAAGCAGCAGTAACCAAAGGGAAGCTGTTAAGGCTAAGACGGACACAACAGTATGTGGATACCCACAGTGTTGTAGTGAAATGTCTGCTTGTTGGTAGGAAAGGAAATATAGACCACTTAATCAGAAGGATTAGGTCTGTGTGGCCACTGGAAGTAGCAGCTTGACCCTTGCATGAAGGAAAGAGTCAAGTGGAATTCACATGGAATGCAGTGCAATGTAGATAGAATGTAAGCGCAGCATTACTGTCCAGGAATGTGGAAAACCCAGTCTCTCCCTAGGGCGAGAGAGAGAGGTTAGGAAAAATTAATAGAGTATTTCCTGAGGAAAGGAGATACAACATCTACCTGAAAAGGATAGAAAGTTGAATGCGTAGAACTACTCAGTGGCAGAGGAACGGAGTCAGGTGAGTATGGAAAGAGTGCATAACTCACGGACCCTGCTGGCAGGAATGACATTAAGAGGGAAAGAAGTTCCCTTGCCAAACTGTGGAAGAGAGGAATGGAAAGGCTCAAACGTAGAATGTATGAGACTTATAAGGAGAATATATATGTTCATTCCGTGATTAGAGAAATAGAGGCGGCTTGATCAGTGGATAATCCATGGTAAGCCGACTCAGAGAGGATTACCGAAAACGGGAACCCAACTCCCAAAACGATACACCTCCTAAGAGAAAGGTGTATCTATGTGGAGGATGTCTGGAGAACAGAATCCGAGGGAGTAAGAAAAAATGGTGGAAAAGTAAAAGGGGTAATACCTCTTTTTTTTTTTTTTTTTTAGCGTCAGGAGGTAAAGCCTGCCATATTAAACGGCAAGATTTATGTTTAGAAGGTTTTGTGACGCTACCAGAACCTAAGAACATCAGTAAGTCTATGATTTGGGACTGACTGGTGAGAGAATAAAAGGTTACTGATATGATGGATTGAGAAGTATGGGAAAGCATACTGATCTCAGTCAGGGAGTGGGGAAAAGAATACTGAACCCCATCCCAGTTCAACATTAGAAGAATGCTGGCTACGAGAGGCAGCAGAAGAGATATATTGAAGAGGCCTTTGATGGAAGAAAAGGCATCTAAGGGAACGCATAGGAAACATGTGCAGGGAGCAGAACCTGTGCATCGTATGGAATGATGCAGACGCCGAGGAAAGTTTAGTTAAACTCAGCGTTAAAAGATTTGCCCTGTACACATGTAATTGAGACCATTCAAGAGGATAGAACCTACGTGGAGAAGGTCTGATAGAGCGTTCATTAAATCTCTTAGATATGTGGCCCAAGGACGCATGAAGTGAACAAGGGCCAAGGGTAGAGCTGCGCAGCTGTCTAGCAGAGCAGCTAAGAGGTAATGCGTGCTTATGAGTTGGAAAGCACATTGTCCCTATGCTGTCTGTCTGTATGCACAAAGAATTGTTGCAAAAGCAGTATTGGAAGGCATAAGGGCATAACTCATGGGTGCAACGTCCAGGAAGTTTATGAGAAACTATGCTGGAGTGCAATAGATGCATAATGGGTTGACAGCTTTCAGGAGAAACTTTATAACCCTAAGGAATTGCGAGCATGAGTCGAAGGAGACTAGGTCCTAGTTCGAACTGGGATAAGAATCAGGGACGAAAGCAATGAAACCACTTAGGTCCATTGAGTATAGAATGTCACTGAATATAACCCATAGCAGTTTTGAATTATGAGAAAAATGCATAGTGGGAAGAAACCCCATAGTCCAACCATGAAAAGTTGAAAGGCTGAGGTTATGGAAAATATGCGCAGGGACATATAACAATGTATCAGAATGTCTGTGCGCATGCTGGACAAGAGGGTCTTAAGACTGTGGTGTCCAGAAGTGTTACAGAAGGGATTTATGGCAGTGACAGTAATCCCAGTTAGTAAATGTATAGTGAGTCCTGAAAAAAGTGAGAGCTCCTTGCATGTACTGAAAGTGGTTAGCAGTAGTCTATGCAAGGAAAGTGAATGATGTTACACTCCGCAGAGAAAACAGCATTCACCAACAGTGATGCAAGAGACAGTTCACTTACCGAAGCTGGTGCCAGCGGCAGAGCTTGGGGTTGTAATGTTGACTCACCATAAAGCACATAGAAACATTAAAATAATGTACTTACTGCAGTATGGAGTGATGGTAACCAAAGATACCATTGTACCTGTGACGTCTAAAGAAAGTTGGATTTTCTTAGGTCCAGGATGTGCGGAGAGTAACTATTTTCTGTTAAAAGAAAGAATAGTGCAATTAAAACTCCCCAACCCCCCTCCCTTCTCCCCTCTGCACTTCGTAGCGCCTGGGGGAGTGTACCGGGACTTTGGTACAAGGTGGGGTGGCCGCTCTGATATCTGACCAGATGGGAGACCAGGAGGTGTCCCAATGGAGGATATCATGTAGGCTCCTGCAGGTGTGTGAGCGGTAAGTGGTACCCGCATTTCTGTATGCTGTACAAGGAGACACTGAGACCTGTGGCCAGGCCTCAAGGTGGACTTGTACATGGGGCAATGGTTGCTGAATCTCATGTTTAGCAGATCAGCCAATGCAGCTGGACCTTGGTTGGGAGGGAACCAAGAGTCAGAGCATTGGTCGGCACAGGGACTTGTTACTGACAAGAGAAGAAGCCCTGCTGCAATCCCAAGAAGATAGAGGGGTTCTCCTGATATTGTGGCTAACATAGCTAACATAGCGATATGTGACACTAATACAGTTCTAAAAGGCACATGACCCAGAACTTTTCGAACCACGGTCCGAATGGGAGAACACAACTCTATGGGAATGCCGCCGAAGCGGGTACTTACCATCCGACGTGGATCGCCGCAAGACGAGCCGGTGAAGATTGTTGACTCTGACGGTCTCCGGAGTCCTCGAGGGTAAGGCCGGGGACGTAAACGTCCATCTCGCTCTGAAACCCGGTATGGTGGCACAGGTACAGAGGAGACAGGCCAGGCGTGAGTGGCGTTTAGACTGCTAAGTGTAACAGATGGCCATAGTCCCACACCACTTGACGGTGGGGCACGCCAGGAACAGAGGAGCCCTAACGGAACTCATGTTCCCTTCCCTCGTCACAGCGGCTCGATGTGTCGTGACGCCAATGCAGAAGCTGTCGGACCTGGATCCGGAAGTTCTGGATCACCAAGGACTGCCAAAACTGTAGGAACAGTGCTGATGGCAGTGGTGATGTCGCTCTGCCCGAGCGTTGTCCAGCCTGGAGAAGGATGGCACCGATGTGCTGGATGGCGTCAGCGGCGGACGATCACGATGTCGGCGATGATGGGTGCCACGGTGCTCGGCCCGGTCTTTCCCCAGCGCCGAGATGGAAGCCCTCGTCGTCCTGGAAGGCGATCGATGACGAACTGTCAGCACGCCTGCTCTGCTCCTGACACAATGGAGTGTCTTAAGCTAATACGGGGCTTAAAAAAGAACCCAAAGCGTGGAGCAATGTGAGGAGGCGAGGGTATTATGTGGCGGTGCTATGTCGGTATTGACGATATTGAAGGCAACCTAAGGGGCTTCGAGGATATCATCAAAATGGGTATGAAAAATCGTCGATGACTGGCCAGGAGAATGATGACAGTGACGGGCACTGACAGCAGTGGCATAGGTATCTTTGAAACGATGTGGAATCGAATAATCGAAAAACATTGCCGTTATTGAAAAAGATACCGGCATCGACTGAGTCGAAGTCGAATCAATAGGGCGTCAAGGACACCGAAGGAAAACGGAGGTGTCGAGGGCATCGATGCATGGAGGCGGGCATTTATGCCGTTTGTGGCATGGCCACGGGCATCAACTATAGGGCCACAGACGTTGACGGTATCGATTTGGACAGACTCAGATTTCCAAGTGTACATGGCATCGGTGCCCCAGACACGTGTGTCGGTGGCATCGATATGGACACGTATGGAATCGATGGCATGGATCTCCCAGTCGATGAATTCCATCCCGGCATCAACGCCAGTCCTGGAATCGGCATGGGCATCGATGCCAGCCATAAGGCTGGCATTGGCATCAACGCCCATCCACAGAATCGAGCCGGCATGGATACCCACCGATGGGACCCACCTGGGCATCGAATTTCACCGATGGGAGCAGCCTGGCATCGACTGCCCTCGATGGATGCATTCTAACATAGATGCCCATGGATGAAACACCTGGGCATCGGTGTCCATCGATGCAAAAGGACCTGGCACCGATGCCATCGACGGACGGCCATCCGGCACCAATGCCATCGACGGACAAGCCATCCGGCACCGATGTCCACCGATGGGGACCATCCGGCATCGATGCCCACCGACGAATCGATGTGGCACCGATGCCCACCGATGGAAAAGGGCTGGACATCGGTGGGGAGGATGGGGCATCGATGGCATCCCC